>NC_136527.1:20764062-21091562 GCF_053919585.1 Euprymna scolopes
TATGTATATGTTTGTATGTATGTGTTATATGTATTGTGTATATATGGATGTGTGTATGTATATGTTTGTATGTATGTGTTATATGTATTGTGTATGTATGGATGTGTGCATGTGTGTATGTTTATGGGTATGTATGTGTATGTATGTGTGGATATGTATATATGTATGTATGTATGTATGTATGCCAAGGACCGTCTTCAATGTCATGTCTGCTTGAGCGTGTGAATTCGCTGGCAGGACTAAAAAAAAAAAAAGGTTATTTTCGGGCTCATGGACTTTCAGTGACTGAGGGAGAGGCACTCGTCTGACAAGGCGTTGCACTCATCATGTATATGTATATATATATGTATGTATATATATATATATATATATATATATGAGTCGTCCAAAAGTTTTTAGCTCAAAAAGTTGAAGACCTATTAAGACAGAAGTAGTACAATTAATACGAGCAACCTATGTGCTCCAAAATATATTTTTCTTCATAGTAACCACCATTCTCCATTCATCTTTGCCAGAGATGAACGATGGCTTTCCATGGGGGTCTGCAGCGCACTTTGTCATACAGGGGTCGTTCCAAAAGTTAACCCTCCAATTTTTAAACTCAAAATGTTGAAGAGCTATGAAGACGGTAGTGTTACCATTAAAACGGGCGGCGTTTTGTGCTCTAGAATTTATTTTTCTACATAGTCGCCACCATTCTTAATACACTTTTACAGGGTGTTGCTTTCTAAGAGTCTCTCACCATCAATATCTGCAACGGAGAGATGAAAATTTCAGCTCATGAATGCATAAGTTCAGTCATCATAACAATGCAATTCGTAATCCTATCTGATCCATGAAAATAATTTGTGCTAAAGTTCGCTGCACAAGACGGGTTTTTATAAGGTGTTCAGTAATTGAAGACCCGTATGTATTGGCAATTACGTCTGTTGTTTGGTATGTCCAATTTCTAATTTTGGTAGGTACATGTTGTTGGACTCTTCCATCCAATCTTACTGTTGTTCGACCCACATAGTTGGCACTGCAACTACATTTAAAATTGTAAATTACATTATTATTATGATGGGGGGAGTAGAACATTTTTTCGAGAGGATGGCATTAACGTTCTCGTAGAAAACACAACACGTACATCTGAAGCAGAATAACAATTTTGCACTGTTGAACTTATTTGCTTTGCAAATTTCTCACTCACTGCCCCCAGCCAAGGTAAACGCAGATATACTGGGCATTTATTAACCGTTTGAATTTTAGTTACAGAGGACTCTGCTATTTTCCTCTGTATAACTGACCTAATCACATCAAAACATATTCAAAATTCGACCCACATAGTTGGCACTGCAACTACATTTAAAATTGTAAATTACATTATTATTATGATGGGGGCAGTAGAACATCTTTTCGAGAGGATGGCATTAACGTTCTCGTAGAAAACACAACACCTACAATTTGCAATCCCATCTGATCCATTCGGACCGAATAAAAAATAGGCGACATTACTTGTGGAACTTTTTTTTTATTTCAAGCAAGTAGACTAATTATAACAATAAACTTCTGTTTTTAAAACCAATTACTTATAATTTCTACCCATTAACTGAGTTATGTTTTTTTAATTGCTACCCGCATTTTAACTTTGATGAAATAAAATATTCTCAATTCAGGTCATTTACCCACATAAAATTAATATACGAAAGTATAAATTTATGCGTAAACTTTAAGTATTTACTTCAAAAGTGCTCACTACGTATGTAGAGCTAGTTAATAAGTTATAAAATGTATATGGCGATTAAGCTACACTGAATATTCTGCGTTTCATCCACTCTAGGATATAAGCCTGAAGTATCCTAGAGTGAATGAAACGCAGAATATTCAGTGTAGCTTAATCGCCATATATATTTTATAACTTACTATATATATATATATATATATATATATATATATGTGTGTGTGTGTGTGTGTGTGTGTGCGTGTAACTACTTCATTTACTCACATAAAATTAATATACGAAAGTATAAATTTTGTGTGTGTGTGTAACTACTTCATTTACTCACATAAAATTAATATACGAAAGTATAAATTTATGCGTAAACTTTAAGTATTTATTTCAAAAGTGCTCAATCCATAGGTAGAGCTAGTTAGTGAGTTATAAAATATATATGGCGATTAAGCTACACTGATAAGCCTGAAGAGTCCTAGAGTGGATGAAATGCGGAATATTCAGTGTAGCTTAATCGCCATATATTTTTTATAACTTACTATATATATATATATATATATATATATATATATATATATATATATATATAACTACTTAATTTACTCACATAAAATTAATATACAAAAGTATAAATTTATGCGTAAACTTTAAGTATTTACTTCAAAAGTGCTCACTACATATGTAGAGCTAGTTAGTTGGTTATAAAATATATATGGCAGTTAAGCTACACTGAATATTCCACGTTTCATCCACTCTAGGACTCTTCAGGCTTATGCGCATAACCCTGAAGAATCCTAGAGTGAATGAAACGCGGAATATTCAGTGTAGCTTAATCGCCATATATATTTTATAACTAACTAACTAACTATATATATATATATATATATATATATATATATATATATATATATATATATATATATATTAAAAATGGCGTAATAGAAACATATTAAAGGTATTTGCAGCTTCTCTTTCAATTTTCGGATTTTAATAATGACAAATCACACTTCGATTTCTTTTGACGGATTGATTGTTGCTTTTTTTCTGATGAGTTAAGGGCATAATAGATTCACTGATTGACATAATAATTAAGTGATTGATTTTGCGCTACAAAATAGATACTGTCAAGAATTGTAAAAGTCAACTGAATTAAAGGAATAAATTATAAGATGGTCAATATCATGAATTTTGGAATATAACTTTTTGTCATTTATTCTATATTTTGCTCTGTAATTACATTGAACTTCTTAAATAAGGACTGGTATATATTATAAGAAAATATATTTTTACAGAAATATATATATGTATATGTTTATATATATATATATATATATATATATATATATATATATATATATATATTAAGTAATGTGATTGATAATTTAAAATTTAAAAATCAAATTATAATCAAATTAAAAATCCGTTTCATAAGAAGGAACAACAACAAAATCAATTATCTGTACGATCGTTTCGGAAAACAATGCTTTTTATTGTGGTATACATCAAGTTATGTACAATAATTACATATAGTTTTTTAATAAGCAAGGTCTCCTCGTCAGCAAATTTTGAAGGGTTTTTATTGAATTTAAAAGACACCATAAATAAACCTAGCATTAAAAGTAAGGCAGATGAATCTGAAAAGATTGAAATAAAAGGTCTGGATTTAAAATTTATAAGAAAATTAATATGGGTTAGAGATATGAAATAAATAGAGTAAAGTGTATATTTTTGAATTTACATTATAAGTTTGCTTTAAAAATATATAGGGATATTTACCTTTTAATTTTTCGCTTTTTGAAATTTGCTATAGCTTTTTATCTTATTGAATGATGAATTTTAAAAGGGGGGGACGCTCGTGCAGTAAATTATTTCCGTTAGCGTATTTTTTATTTAAAGACGTTACGGTTTATATTTCAATTGTAAAGGGAGATAATTGTCACGTTTTCTTTACTTTATTTATTTGGAGGGTGTAAGGAAGATAATTAGTCTAACTTAATTTATAAAAAAAAAAAAAAAATTGAATCTATTTTTACTAATAAGTAATTTTTAATGATTTAAGGTGGTTCATATTTATTAAATTTAAACCAACGTTTATGACTGCATGTAAATATAAACTCCTGTCTTGAATTTAACAGTGTGGTTGTATTTTTTATATCTTGATATTTTAAAATTTTTAGGGTCTCTTTTGTACATAGTGCACAAATATTATCTCCTGGTTTATATGATTTGCTAGTCTCAATTATTCGCCATTTTAAGTTGAAAGAAATGTTGCTATTTTTTAGTTGCCAAATATAGTTGGATAGAGTAGTTTGGTTTGACAGAGAGTTATTTTTAAAAGAATGTTTGTGCGTTGAAATTCTATGTTTTATTAGGCCAGATGTGGAACCAAAATATATTACCTCTTGCTTATTGTGATTATTTTCCGTTAGGTCTGTTGTTGGATTATTATATGGTGGGTTGATTTGTAATTGATCGGTAGATTGGTTTAAGTTGGTGTTATTATTTAATCTGGTAGTTGAGTTATAATTTGATTTTTAAATTTTAAATTATCAATCACATTACTTAATATTGAATTAGCTCTAGGAAACTTAACTATCGAGCTTATTATATATCTAAATTACAACGAGCACCTTCTCTTTCTTGTATTTTAATTAAACTAGTAATTTCACTGTTACATTAAAATACACTCAGCTCTTTAGACTATTGTTCTAATCTCCTTTAAATTATATATATATATATATTATACAAGAAAATAAAATATATACCAATCCTTATTTAAAAAGAAATATATATATATATATATATATATATATATATATATATATATATATATATATATATATATATATATATATATATATATATATATATTTCTTTTTAAATAAGGATTGGTATATATTATAAGAAAATATATTTCTACAGAAATAAATAAATATATATATATATGATTAATAGGAATCGGGAATTGGAAAAATCGGAGCTTTTGGGGGTATTTGAATCAATATCGGATTTCCTTAAATTATCTTTTTATTAATTTTTTTTTTTTTACACGGTGGTCACCACTTATGAAGGCCCGGAAGCCACTGAGGGATAAGGGTTATTGCAAGTACATTACGTTAGTGTGGAGATTTGATGAAGTGTTTACTTAAGGGGGCGGTTCATTAGGAATTTGTTAACGTTGGACTTGAAGACATCCAAGTTGTAGTCAGGTGGGAAGCAGGCAGACGGAACAGAGTTCCACATGCGTGCAGTTCTAAGAAAGAAGCTTTGTTCATGGAATCCACGTTTTGATTTTAAGAAACATCTTCCACTGCTTGTAGTAATAATAAAATAATAAATATGTAAACTTCCAGTAAAACTAAAATCTCTAGATCACCCCTAGATTACGTTTGAGAAAATATAGGCACATTTAAGATGTTTTTTTTACAGTAATCGGGACAAAATAACATTTTTATAGTTAAATATTTTGAGATTTATAAAAAATCCGAATCGGAATCGGGAATTGTATCAGAATCGAGAGTTTAATACGGAATCAGTAATTGTATTGGAATCGGGAAAAATATTGGGATCGTCTTATCACTAATATATATATATATATATATATATATATATATATATATACTAGCAAAAATACCCGTCGTTGACTGGGTTCAAAAACAGCCTACAGAAAATGAACTCTGATTTATGAAAGTATGATAGGTTATGAAAAGGAAGGGTTGTAATGAGATAGCTTAGAATTTGGGGGTATCAAAACCAAAGCAAAATATGATGGAAGTAAAAATAAAATAGATAAACCCCATAATTTATTATACCATACCTGTTCACACTGAAACACTTATCACAATATTTTGTGGATCTATATTAAAAAACCTTGTTAAACTTTGTGACATATTTCCATTCTATGGAGGTCAGGTGCGAACGAACACCCCATAATTTTATTATACCATATTTCTTTAAACTGAAACATAATTATCAAAGCACACTTACGCAGGTAGATATAAAAAGTCTTTATTAAAGTTTGTGCCAATTTCCATTCTATGGAGGCCAGGCGCGAACGCAGACCCCACAATTTTAATGAACCACCGTTCTGCCAGATCAAGCACACCCATTCCTGTGTCTCGATACATCTTCTATCATTATATGTAATCAGTTTTTTAAAATAGTCAACCATATAGGAGCCTATTCGTGACCAGACACACACACACACACACACACACACACACACACACACACACAGATATTCAACTTTATATTATATATATATATATATATATATATATATATATATATATATATATATATATATATATATATAAAATTTGTGAATTATTCCACGGATTTCAGCCTTTTGTATTATTTTGGACCATTTTCCAATTACGTGATTTCCTTGGATTTTACTTGTGCAACAAGTGATGATCCATTTCAGTCATGGAAAAGTACACAGTGACTGGTACAACTTATCTTAAGTGCAGATACTACACTTTGATCCCGGGCCGAAGGCCAAGAACCTGTTATGTCTATGCAAAGTTCTTTATGAAATCCTGTCTTTGATCCCTCGCTGTAATACATTTACAACACGAATTCGTCTTCCATCACAACGAATAAAACCGTCCTTTTTACTCTCGTGTGGTGAGTGTCAGATGAAATTATTTTAATACTTTACTAGCTTTTGGCCTTAATATACCGAAAGTAAAAATCTGTAAATTCAGTCACGTAGTGTCCTTTGATATATGATTTGCTCTCGATAGATAGATAGATAGATAAAGAGATATGAAGAGATAGATAGGGAGAGAGAGCGAGAGAGATAAGATAGTTAGCTACGATTAATAAATTCAAATAGATTTGAAATCCGTGTAAATGTCACGTGCAAGTGATTTTAATTTTACTCCAGGAAGTAACCGGCCGCAGTTCTGAATTGGAACAACGTCTTCAGTTCAAACGCCGTTAAATCTCTTTCGCTACCCCCGCCACTACCCGTTATAATCCTGTAACTTTGATCAACATTTTTGGATTTTATTGTCATTGATACAGTGATACAGCGAAACAGTACTATATGTGGATGACTATATATATATATATATATATATATATATATATATATATAAAATACTTGTATTTTACTTGTGCAAATGGAAATTCAATTAACTTTCTTGAAGTTATATATTTGGATTTTACCGTCACTGGATTATTTATCTTCCACCAGACTATCCATTCACGTGTAATCACTTTTTTCTTCGCCATATTCCCTCTGCTTCACTTTTTTTGTTTTCAAGTAAGTTCTTTGACTTACTTGTTGTTTCATCGAATACTTTTGCATGCAAAATCTGATCCCGCATTTTGCTAATGTATTTCTTCGAAACTCTGCGGATTAAGGACTATCCACTTATTAAGTGTTTCCTTTTCAAATTAAATATGTTTTTAACTCTTTTTCAAAGTGTTTTTAACATGTTTTATTAACTACTTGTACTTATATATATATAAAAACTACTAATTATAGTGTGGGGGGGGATAAGTAGTTAAATGGATTAATCCAAAGCTTATAAATACAAGACTGATAAATTAAAAAATGTATCCATTTTAAATGTGGAAATTGATGAATCGCACAGGTAAGAAATTCATTTTTATAGTATGAAAATGTTAGTAATTGAAATTAAGAATAGGAAATTGGATAAAAAAATTTTTGTAACATGTCTTCTTCCTAAGATTAAGGGTGGTGGTGTTTGATCAACACTGCTGGGGAGCCATGAAGTAATATACTGTTTTGTTTTTAAATCCCCGAAACAGTGTTTCATGGTAAACAACTGATGATCCCTTCAAAAATAAATTATTGGTATTATAGTAAATTCGAGAGAGTTGATGCAGTGATTGCAGGTGATTAAATGACTTACTGACTAGATGGTTTTTTAACGAATGATAAAAAGTAATTTTTTTGTATAGTTTCAAATGTTGAAAACTTCAAAGACTATACATATATATATATATATATATATATATATATATATATATATATATATATATATATATATATATATAAGGTAAAATTAAAAGCCAAGAACAATGCGAGATTTTTTTTTATAGAGTAAAATTAAATGAAAACAAAAGAAATAGTTGTATTCAATGGTGTTATAACACCATTGAATACAACAGAAAAAAAATTACTGTTGTTTCGAGTTAAAATTTGTGTGAAAAAGAAAAACAAACAACAAAAAAAAGAAATTTATTTCTTTTGTTTTCATTTAATTTTACTCTATAAAAAAAAAATCTCGCATTGTTCTTGGCTTTTAATTTTACCTTATAATTTTCTTTAACAATGCTTCAAGCAAACTACAATCTACTTATATATATATATATATATATATATATATATATATATATATATATATATATATATATATATAATTTAAAGGGGTTTAGAACAGTAGTCTAAAGAGCAGATTGTATTTTAATTTGATAGTAAAATTACTAATTTAATTAAAATACAAGAAAAAATTGCTCGTTGTAATTCAGATATATAATAAGCTCGATAGGTAAATATCCTAGAGCTACTTTAATATTTAGTAATGTGATTGACAATTTGAAATTCACATTAGAATTAAAAATTAAAAATTGATATACATCTGCCTTACTTAAAAAATGCTAGGTTTATTTATGGTGTCTTTTATATATATAAAAGAAACCCAATATTTTTGCTGATGAGGAGACTTTGTTTAAAAAAAAACTATATGTCAAAATTATTGTCCATGACTTAATGTCTATCACAATAAAAACATCGTTTCCGAAACGATCGTACAAATTATTGCCTTTGTTGTTGTTCCTTCTTATGAAATAGATTTTTAATTTTTAATTTGAATTTGAATTTTAAATTATCAATCACATTACTAAATATATACGAATGAACCCTTTTTGGGGGTCAACGGCCAACTAGCACCGTGTATATTTGTGTGTATGTATATGTGTGTTGGGGTGGAGAGGGCTCCCGTAAGCCATGGTGAAGGCAACCTTTCTAGGAGAAGCAAATCTCTGATTTAAAAAACCATAAAGTGGGAGACCAGTACCCGCATTAAGCTGGTCTGCAGTTTAACTTGTTGCTGGCTATCTTGCTCTTGCTTGTTGCTGGATCTCAACATCTTGAACCGAGATGGAGAGACTTAGCTGTCGTACAAAGCTAAGACTCTGTAACATCATCTGTGTATTGATACTCCCTCAGGCATTTGTCTATAAAAATGGTCCTGTGGCGATGGAAGTCATTTTCGGGCTCATGGACTTTAAGTGTCTGAGGGAGTGGCACTCGTCTGACAAGACGTTGCAATCATTATATATATATATGTATATATATATGTATATATATGCATATATATATATATATACATACACATATATATATATGTATATATATATACATACACATATATATATATATATATATATATATAGTCATCAACATACAGTACTGTTTCGCTGTATCACAGCTCATCAGTGTGGCTAGACAGACAACTATCTCAAGCCAGGATCAGAACTCAACCGCCTGTATGTCAAGGCTCCTAACCATTACGCTAATCAGCAAGTCATGAATTAGCGATGTTTTGACATCGTCCGAAATACCTAAGCTCGATTGTTTTTCACACAAAGAGCATCGCTTAATACGCTAATGGTAATTCGTGTATCACTTCTCGCCATGCTCATGCTCAACTCAAGATAAGGAGCATCCACATACAGTACTGTTTCGCTGTATCATAGTTCATCAGTGCTGCAAGACAGGCAACTATCTCAAGGCAGGATCGAAACCTGACCGCCTAGTGATGGGACGATTCCAATATATATATATATATATATATATATATATATATATATATATATATGCGCACACACACACAAACACACACATATACACTTGTGCCCGATATTATTCATACCCCTCGGATCTTTGAGATTTCTATAAGAATATTGCTCAAACCAGAAGGTAGACAATATTAAAGGGATTTCAAACAATAAATCAAGCATAAGCATTTAATTTAAACTCAACAAATAAATAAATTATGCAAGTTTGAAACATTATACAAAGAAAAACAATAATGGCACTAGTTCAAAATTATTCATACCTCTCTTACTAATAGTCAATAGCATGCCCTTTATTCTTAATAACTGCCTGTAACAGTTTGGGATATTTATCAACAAGGTTTTTACAAGCATCAACACTGATTTTTGACCATTCTTCAATGCAGTAGTTCTCCAAATCCCTCAAATTTCTAGGTTTCCGCTTTTTAACCTCAGTTTTCAATATGTGCCAGAGGTTTTCGATAGGGTTCAGGTCGGGACTCTGGCTAGGCCATTCCAAAACATTAATTTGATTATCCTCAAACCATTTCTTGACTATTTTGGCAGTATGTTTTGGATTATTATCCTGTTGAAGGACCCAGTTTGGTCCTAAATGGAGCTTCTCCGCATCCTGTCTAATGTTTTTCTGGAGTATCTCCAAATATTGCTCCTTCTTCATGGTTCCATCTATCTTGACCAAACTACCTGGACCACTAGCCGAAAAGGAGCCCCAAAACATTAGGCTACCACCACCATGTTTCACCGTGGGTATGGTGTTCTTTTGGCTGTAAGCTTTTCCTTTCTTCCTTCAAACGTAAGAAGCATCCATATGGCCAAACAATTCAATTTTTGTTTCGTCAGTCCACAAAATACTTGAGAAAACGGACTCTGGAGAATTCACATGGGTCCTAGCAAACTTTAGACGTGCTGCAAGGTGTTTTCCGGTGTGCAATGGAGTCCTTCTTGGTCTTCTTCCTTTCAGACCATTTTCATGCAGAGTCCTTTGCAATGTTTGCCTTGATATTTTTATGCCAGAAGACTCCAGATTTTCTAAAATGTCCTTATTAGTGGTGGTTGGATTTGCATTAATACTTCTTACAATATTCCTGGTGGCTCTAGCAGACAGTTTCCTTTTCCTTCCTCTACCAATCAAGTTGTTTGTTGTGTGGTGGCTCTGGAATTTTTTGATGATGCTCTGTACTGTTGCTGTAGGGACCTCAAATTTCTTGGAAATTGACTTGTAACCTAAACCATCCTTATGTGAATTCACAATTTTAGTCCTAAGATCATTACTAAGCTCTTTTTTCTTCCCCATTCTAATAATTTTTATTCTTTTATTGGTTTTCAGTTGATATCATTTTAATTTCTGAAAAATGCAAAAAACGAAATGAAATTAATCAAAGGTTGTATAAAAGCATTCAAAATAAGAATCAAACAGAAAACAAACAGTCAGAAACTCGATTAATACTGGAAAAATAAGGGGGTATGATTATTTTTGAACATTGCAGATTTTATAAATAGCTGTAGATTTCTTTTATTACAAGTATCCCGAGATTTTAAAATGACGAAAATGATCAGAAGAGGTTTATTAAGAATATGTATCAATATGGACGTAAACAATAAATTCTTACAAAAGTTACACCTAATAAACTCAATTTTCAAGGGGGGTATGAATAATATCGGGCACAAGTGTATATATATATATATATATATATATATATATATATATATATATATATATATATATATATATATATATATCAGAAACGGTAATTGTATAGAAACCGGAAAAAATATTTAAATCGCCCCATCACTAAAACTTTTATATATATATATATATATATATTATTTTTAAAATATAATTATCCACTGACACGTGTTTTGTCGTCTACGACTCATCAGAGTGGCTGTATCTAGCAAGATTCGAAATCGAGACCCAACGGTAATGAGCCTAATGGGTCCCGATTTCGAATCTCGCTAGATACAGCCACTCTGATGAGTCGTAGACGACGAAACACGTGTCAGTGGATAATTACATTTTAAAAATAATATATATATATATACTGCTCCCCATGTGGGGGTACCAAATTGGTTAAAAGGGAAAATTGTTCCTAACTCGCATTTAAGTAAAAATGCACTTTCGTAAATAATTGAATTCATTCAAAACATATCGTTAAAACCAAAACAAAACAACATCTCTCTCTCTCTCTCTCTCTCTCTCTCTATATATATATATATATATATATATATATATATATATATATATATATATATATAAGCGAGATGAGTAACAGATCAAATGAAATATCCTGATAGATATTAGTTTGAGGTAATACTTTCAGGGTGATCCTAGCCAAAAAGGAGAAGCTCAATATTTAAGAATAGAGCAATATATAAGTTTTGTGGTTCATTGTTTCAAGTTAAATTCTGTAACTCAAAATATAAACACATATATTTGAATTAAGAATTTATTGTTTGACACAAGGAATATATATAGAGGGGGATATGTTAATTTCCTTAATCGATGGATTTTCAATACTAGCTTATATCATCAGAGGAAATGAAATGCGGCTAGCTGAACCTTTTGCTAATCTGGAGAATAATTTAACGTTCGGATCAAGACGATAGAAACACTGGCAAAATTGACAAGAAAGATTTAGGTAGTTTTTACAAGGCATATTCACAGAGACGCACGCACACACACACACACACACACACACACACACACACACACACACACACACACACACACACACACATATATATAAGGTATAGTTCTATATCAATATTAATATGTAATTTAAAATATTAAAATACGGGTCAAAGAACTCCATGCCTCTTTTGCTAAAATCAAGTGTAAATAAATTTGGAGATATTTTGATTTACAGAATTTAATTTGAACCACTAAACTATATATATATCAGAATAATAATAATCACAGATTAATGAATCTTGTGGTATCAAGTCTTACAAAATATTTTTTTGGGAAGATGATATTTTTACATAAGACAATCCCAGCCAAATAAAATTGCTCAATATATTGGATAGAACAAATTAAAAAATTGACATGATTTACGTGATTGTGCTGTATGTTTGTATATGCCGCGTACCTGATTCAAGGCTCTCAAAATGGCTCTGTAGCAGTTAGCTGTTCCTTTCCAGCGATAACTGCACCAACCAGCCGGTAGGTGTCGCGAAAAGCGACCTGGTTATCTGCCCTTGGGAGAGAGATAAAAGGGAACGCCTGGATAATTCTCCCTTTTTCTCTCGCTCCTTCTGGGTATCAGCCTCGCAACGAAACGGTGAGACAACGCCCCCGCCGGTCAACATCAACCCGGTAAGAGTTTTAGCAAATGAACACTTTTCCAGCCTTTTCCTTCAAGAGACATTAGCTCTACCGTCAGACACGCATACGTACGCGGATTGAATTCCACTCCTCACACACACACACACGCACACACATACACAATAACATTTTTATTCTCACAGGCGCACACGAGAAATAAAACATCTCTTTAAACTTTACTCTGTTTTGTTAGTTTTAGTTATTCTGTCTCACTGCATGGGACAAGTTTGTCATTTACGAACACGTATTTAATTGGGAGCACAACACCTAACTGCAAATCCTCCCTATTCCACAGCTCCTTTATGGTTAGCTGTCCAAAAGAAAAGGAGGACAGCAGAAACTGTCCAAGGACAATCTGAAGGTTTCCGTCAAAAAGTTTGGTTTCGATTCTAAAATAAATATAAAAGTTTTTAATTCGTTCTATCTAAGTATATTGAGCAATTTTATTTGGCTGGAATTGTCTTCAACTCGCACGTTCACGACGTCACATAAAAGGTATTATTTCGCCCACCCGTGACGTCACAACCACGGTAGGTACATCGGTAAGAGTTTTTTTGGTTTTTTTTTTCACCTCTATTTTCTCTGGCGCGTTACGGGTCTGAGCCTGCTGTAGCAACTACGCCGGAACCAAACTTGACAAGGAACATTTTTTAGCAGTCACCGTTTCCGGTTCTCAAAAAAAAATCACATGACAGAAAATAAGGGATTTCTCCCTTCCTTTTTCGAAGACCAGAGTTCGACGTGGGAGGACGGGTTTTCCCTTCGCGGCACCTAAGCAAAGCCTTCACCACGTGTGTACAAAATATGTAATTTTCCAGGACTAAGACGCCCAGAAAAAGGACCCTAAAAAAAATGGCAACGCTTACAGCTAACGTAAGGAAATCCCCGCTGCATTTTCTTGTTGCAATTCGTAACAAACTTTTAAGGTGCAAGTCTATTAATGGGCCACAAGTAATCTTTTTTACTATAAAAATCTGAAATAAATCTGTATAATGTACGTACTTGTTACTGCATGAAAATGTCATATTCCAAAAATCAAAGGCAACATTTATTTGTTTTTTTGACAACATTTATTTGTTTATTGACAACTTTTTCAAATCTATGTGTACAGTAATACAAACCCAAAGACACATACTCTTTATTAAAAGAAGTCAATTTATTTATTTATTATCCCTAGAAATCGTAAAAATTGATTTTCTTAAAAAAAAAAAAAAAAAGTACTTGATTGATAAAATATTCGATGGTCTGCATGTACTGCCCTTGTTGACCCATATTTCCGCCAGGTGTCGTTAGTTGCGTTATCTCTCAAACAAGATGGTGCTTGACTTTTTCTTCGATGAATCGTTCGATAATATTTGATTTTCTTAAATAAAAAAAAAACTACTTGATCGATTTACGTGATTTTTGGAATATGACATTTTCATGCAGTAACAAGTAAGTACATTACAAAGATTTATTTCAGATTTTTTATAGTAAAAAAGATTACTTGTGGCCTATTTATAGACTTGCACCACTTTTAACTACTCCCATGAACTCTTATTTAAAAGAAAACATGTGTTTTCAACACATGCTCTTACCATGAACTCTAAACCCATGTGGATTTTAACTTCTATGAGCTCCTCTTTTTAATAACCTTTGCTCCTTAAACCAGCTATTAAAAAAAACAATTTCCTCAGTCAGAAGGATTTCTACCCTAAGAACTCACTAGATAATAAACTTCTACTCCATCTCTCCGATAAATAAATCTACATCATTATTTTTTTACGCCAATCTGACAGTATTTTTTTATTAATTTTTCCAAGAAATATTTGTTAGTGACTTGTTGCCACTTTATCTCCATCACCGCTTCACTGCTTAGTACTATTTTCTTTTTGCTCTCGCAATTTTTTTTTCTTTCTTTTTTTTTTTCTCAACCCTTACACACACTTTTTTTTTTTTTTACACAGTAGTCACCACTTATCAAGGCCCGGAAGCCACTCAGGGATAAGGGTTATTGCAAGTACAATACGTTAGTGTGGAGATTTGATGAAGTGTTTACTTAAGGAGGCGGTTCATTAGGAATTTGTTAATGTTGGACTTGAACACATCCAAGTTGTAGTCAGGTGGGAAGCAGGCAGACGGAACAGAGTTCCACAGGCGTGCAGTTCTAAGAAAGAAGCTTTGTTCATGGAATCCGCGTTTTGATTTAAGCACAGATAAAGAGTGGAGGAAATTTTTTACAGACGGGTGTTTTTCGTGAAAGATTGGCGAGGGGGGACCAGAGATTGGAGTTCAGACGAGCACCTGCCATGGAAATAACGATAAAACAAGGATAGGCTCGCAACGTCTCTTCTGTGGGAGAGAGGTCGCAGGGTAGAGAAAAGGACATCCCCCACTAAGCCACAAAGTCTATTTTGAACTCTGTCAAGGCAGGATAGGCTATTTTTAGCAGCTCCTTCCCAGATATGGCAGCAGTACTCCATCCTTGGACGTACTTGGCTTTTATATAGATAGAGAATTGCATCAGTAGTGAGATATCTTCTGGAGCTTTCTTTTCCGTCTTCGCATCACGGGTTCCAGCCTGCTTGCCTGCTACAACTTTTATTCCTTTTTTTTTTTCTTGCCCAACACACACCTCCAAACACAAAAAATGCTACTTTTTTTTACTGGCACAAATAGAGTTGGATACACAAGTAATAGTCGTAGAGTGATAGAGTGTAAGTAAAACCTGGAATATCCGGTTGTTTCGTTTCGTTTTAACAATGGAAAGAGCAGAAAATGGAGAGAAAAGAAAGAAAGAAGGAAAGACCGAAAGGAAAGATAAAGATAGGGAAGTACCCCCATCACCATCACCCATAAAGCAAAAAGACAACGAAAGGTAAGAAAGAAAGAAAGCAAAAAAGCACGTAAGGAAAGAGCGAAACGGAAGTTGTGTTTGTGTAAGTAAGTTTGGTGCGTTTCAAGTAAATGTCAATTCAGGTTTTCATTAAACTTTAACCACGCGGGTTATAACGAAATCGAAGTAATGTAATTGTGAATTCAATTCCGGGTAACGGATTGTGTTCTGTTTGAATCTAATTTTATTATAATAAAGGCTTTATAAATTGTGTTTATGTTTTGTGCTAACCAATGGCAAAGTAAGCGTGGTTCGTTTCAGTGTAAGTCCAGTCCAGTTTTTAGATAAATTCTAACCGGTGATCGGTTTTAAATGTCTCCTGTGAACGTTCTGGTACGGTGTAAGTGAGTGGCGGTGGTAGGATGAATTTGTTAGAGAGAGTTTACTTTACTACTTCCATTAAATGTAACCGATTTTTACAGTGGACTCTCACCAGACAAAATATAGGAAACTGTGATCAGCGAGATCCTTGATATGTAATAACCCTATAACATACGGCAGATGTCGTGATTCAGTTTGCTGGCCACGCAGGCTAATAGTCTATTTTTTCCAGTTTTGCTGGAATCTTTCAATCAGCCATGTCTTTATCCTTTTCAATAGCAGTTTCAAACTTACACATCATAATTTGATCTTTTTTTTTTTTTTCCACTTTTGACAAAAAATATAAGATCCTAATATTTTCTTTGCTTGCATGAAGTGAAACTTTCGGCGTAACATAATTTTTATATAATCTTGAAAAATTAAATTTTCTTTATTAATTTAAAAGCAGGAACTTTGAAAAATAATTAAATTTAAAAATGGTATAAATTATACAAACGCTCACGATAGGAATGTATAGATGCACGGCTGGGGGGGGGGGGAAGAAAAGCAGCACCCCCTACCTCCCTTTAACTACCAGACGACATTTTTAAACAGCCTTTCGACTTTCTGAGATTTAGGGCTTCTGTATAATCTATGTGACAAGAACTTCATTTTGTTTTGGTTGAATGAAGTGAGAATCTCTCGCTTTTGGGGGGTAATTAAGCTTTTTTGTTTTTATACAAACAAGGTTTGCTTTTTTTAAAATTTATTTATTTAATTCAATATCTTAGGACTTTACTGATTATCTTTGAAATAGACCCAGAAAACTAATATTTATCTTTTAAAGGATTTTTACAATGAATTTATTTAATTTCAAAATTTAGCTGAATTTCACGTGTACAACTATTTTCTTCCTTTAGGAAATTAACTTTAATCTCTAATCTTTCAAATACCATCTGACACAGTTAGACACAGTTAATCAACCGAGAACCGCATCACTCTATATAAAAGCATATACGAAGGGCGTGCAATAAGTAATACCCCTGACCCACTTCCAGTTGTCTGATCTAGCTAAAATTTTGCATGTGCAATGATTTATATCTCTATGGGTTATGTGGCAAATTACAGCTCTGAACTAATTGTGGTTTCTGTTTTACAGGTGTTTGAGTTGGGTCAGGTGTGAAATGAAGCCTGTTGAATGTCGAGCAGTGATCCGGTTTTTGTATTTAAAAGGACGCACATCACAGGAGACTTTTGATGAAATGAAAGAAACTAATGGTGATAATGCCCCATCATATGACCTTGTAAAACGCTGGCATCGTGAATACAAACATGGCCAGAAGTCTGTGGAAACAGCTCCCAGACCTGGTCGCCCCCCCCCTTCTGTCATTGATGAGGCATCTGTCCGTCAAGTTGAGGCTGCCATTTTGGAAGATTGGCGCATTACTATTTGCCAAATAGCCCAAGATGTCAAGATTAGTACAGGGTCTGTGGAACTATCATTCATGAACATTTGCATATGCATAAGGTGTCTGCCAGATGGATTCCCAGGTTGCTCACACTATTCCAGAAGCGAGAACGCATCGAGTGCTCGAAGATGAATTTGGAGATGTGCCAAGAAGATGAGTATAAGTTTTTCAAAAGACTTATTACACAGGATGAAACCTGGGTCCATCACTATGATCCAGAGACCAAAGCCCAGTCAATGCAGTGGAAGCACTTGGACTTACCATCTCCAAAGAAGGCAAGGGTGCAGCCCTCCGCTGGTAAGGTCATGCTTACAGTCTTCTGGGACCAGGACGGAGTAGTGATGACAGATTTCCTGGCAAAGGGTACCACAATTACAGGAGCCTATTATGCTTCACTTTTGAGGAAATTAAGGGAAGCTATCAAAATCAAGAGGCGGGGTAAGATCAGCAAAGGTACCCTCCTCCTGCAGGACAACGCTCTGGTCCACAACTCACATGTCACCAGATCAAAAGCACGGGCGTGTGGTTATGAAATAACCCCATCCTCCGTACTCTCTTGACCTTGCACCCTCTGACTTTCACCTCTTCCCAACCATGAAGTTGTTTTTGAAAGGAAAGCGTTTCCCAGATGATGCAGCCTTGATTTCTGAAGTCACGTCGTGGTTGGAGGAGCAACTTGGGGTGTTCTACAAAAACGGTCTCCAGAGCTGCATCAAACGATGGGAGAAATGCATAACTCTGGGTGGTTCCTATGTAGAGAAAGATTAATAATTGGGCCAAGTTTCGTTGCTCTACTGCTATGGGAAGTGGGTCAGGGGTATTAATTATTGCACGCCCCTCGTATATGCGGATAGGCAAGAGAATCAGAAAAGCCCTTGCCATTTCTGGCGAATACTAGGAACCCATATTCCAAGTGGGGGCGAATCATTACCTTGTAGAGCCTAGTCAGCCAATGCCATTCATGAGGAATTCGGTATTCAACATGTAAAGCTCCTTGTTAACCAGGGCCATATTTAAGCATTGTGGTGGCCCCAAAACCATGAAATAATCTATATGCAACAGAAGCAACTATTACATTCTGGCGAGTAAACAGCAGATCTAATCCAAGCAGATCATATACTCCAGAGAGAAAAGGGTCGTGTCAGGGAATATATAGTGTATATGCAGACACTTATAGAGAGTTGTGTCATCGGTAAATATACCCATCTCAGAAACAATTTTCTCAGGGAGGTCATTTATGAATATCAGGAATAATAAAGGTCCACAGATAGACCTCTGAAGTACTCTCACATCTATATCATATTGTTAAGATGAACCATCGAGGATAACCTGAATTTTTCTCTTATTAAAGAAGGATTTAATTACATTATATATTTTTCCAGTAATACCATATGATCTAATTTTCATTAGAAGATCATCGTGCCAAATCCTGTCAAAGGCTTTAGATATATTGAGGGATACCGCTCTACCCTCCCCCGTTTTTTCCATTAAACGGTATATATGTTCAGAGATTACAGTTAGGATATCTGCTGTAGAACAGACTTGCCTAAATCTATATTGATCGTCAGTCAGGAGTTTAGCAGCTGTAAGGTGATGGACTAGAGCTTGATTTATTAAGGACTGAAATATTTGGGTGAAAAGCGCGAGAAGGCTAATGGGGCGATAATTTAATGGGTCAGTTCTTTCGCCAGAATTCTTGAAAACTAGTACCACAGAAGCGGTTTTCCAGCAGTCAGGAAAGCAAGATTTGTTAAGGCATTTTTTGTAAAGTTTGGAGAGAACTGCAGCAACATCAGCGGAGCATTTTTTTTAATAGTACAGCCAGGATGAGATCAGGTCCACATGCTTTTGACGTGTCTAGGTTTTTTATGAAACAAAGTACAGTGCAACTTTAATGTAGGGGGCTACAATCACGGTCATAAGTTGCAAGGATACTATCTAGTGAGTTATTATGGATGGGTCTAAACCTAGCTTGGTCCTTTTTGTATTGTTTTTGTCGTTTGCGGGGAGTTTGTTCCTTATTAGTGTTCTTGGTGTGAGAGATGGCGTTGGCGGTGTTTGTGTTTGGGAGTGCTCGCTTTCTAGGTGTATTGGTTTGGGTAGGATGGGAAAGTATAAGACATGGTTATCCATCTTCTTATCATGAGCCAGGCTACATGTATCGGTGTTTATTTTGTAGAGGTAAAGGCGGTTTTGGAGTGTGGTCCTCCAGCTGCCATCAAATAATATGTGGCACTGTCTAAGAGTGTTGTATATCAGAGGGTTTTATACTGGATCATATATCGCGTACATTTAATACAGAGGTAACGATAGTGACAACACTGAAGGAAACATTTATAGCAGAGTGAGAGATAATGAGAGTTCCTTATTGAAGGGAAGGCTTATACTGTTCTTTTAGATCAGACTGGTGAATCATTACTTTATGATGGCGGAGAGGGACACATTACTTGGAAGGTGTTGGTTGGTTGGTTGTTTTACGGCATATCAACCCTTTTCAGGTTATTTAATGCCAAATCCAAAGATTCGGAAAAATTTTTTTTTAATAGAATATATTTGTTGTTTTCAGGTCGATTTCTATTTAAACTATAGTTGGGACCCTAACAGATACTACCACTCCGGGTCAGAGTGGACCTAGGAGCAATGACAATTAAAGGGTGGCTCCACACTCCCCAAAGCCCACAAGTTGGGGCCTCACCACTGGATATAGTTTAAGGTCATATCCAGGACATACTTGGAAGGGGATTATACAAAGTTCATATAAGATGATTAGCACAATACCTTCAATTGTTGAATGACGACACAAAGACAAACAGTTACAAAAACACAATGATGTTCTTTATTTCATGTGACCGGTGAAAATGATGACGTCAGGAATTCAAATTCTGAATCTACATAGTTTGATGTTCTTTCCTTCGCTTCCAAAGGACCCTGACTCCAACTCTCTCTCTCTCTCTGACTAGCAGACTCAGCTGTTCTACTTCAACTGCCCAACTGCCGACTGCTTGATCTGAATAAAACTAGCTCCTATATTGAGAATTCCTTTTTTGCTATGACGTCAGATGTGTGGTTCCAAAACGTGACCAACTCACGTGGCTAAGCACCGTTTCCAAAACATACTTCTGCAAACAAAGAATTCTCAACTAACCTATTTTTTTTACAATATATTTTTAATTTGTATTGTTCATTCTTTTTAGCTGAGCTTTTTAATTCAGTTTTCATAAAGAATGAACAATTAATTCTTTTTACAATACAAAAAATATCTAAACTATTTTATATGGAATTTAACAATAGCCAAATTCTAACATTTCATTTTCTGAATCTATTTCTGAACCTTGCTTACCAGGTTCGAGTCTCGGTTTATCCTTATCTCATTTTCCACTTATCTAAAGTTCTTACTTACAGGAAAAGGGGACAGCGTTTCCTGTAACAGGACGAAGGGTTTCAACAACTTTGCCATTGCAGGGGTTTGTGTTCATGTTGTTGCTGAATGAACACGTATCCTCCAATACTTAATAGTTCGAGTTGTTGTGTGGCACAATGACGTAGCTCCCATTTTAGGGGGGAGCTAGGAGCTTCCACATTAATAAACCTTTTGCCTAACTTGTTCTGTACTTGTGTTGAAGTGAAAACGTGTCGTGCAGGTGCTTTGTGATTTTGAAAATGTCAGAACATATAAACCAGCTTTGACTGACAGGTGTTTATAAACATTTGGCGATGTCAAAATCATTCGAGAAAAGTCAGCCTTGCATGCGGATAGCTGAATTTTAAAACAGCAAAACATATCTGTTTCAACCAGATTTATTGCTTTTTATTTAATCTCAAAAATTCAGTTTTTTCGGATCTGAAAAAAAAAAAAAATGGCAGCATCTTCTTCTTTGGAAGAACCAAGCCTCGTTTTGACTTCAAGGTTTACAGGTGCTTTGAATTTTTTTAGTATTTTTTTTATAAGAGTACCCAGCGTACTATAAACACCCTCTCCTAGATTACTCCTAGATTAAGACTTTAGGAATAAACACCCCCAACCTCCCCATGTTAAGAACGGCTTTAGAAATAAACATCTCTAAACTCTCTATTTTTTTTTTTTTTTTTTTTTTTTTTTTTACACAGTGATCACCACTTATCAAGGCCCGGAAGCCACTCAGGGATAAGGGTTATTGTAAGTACATCACGTTAGTGAGGAGATTTTATGAAGTGTTTAATTAGGGGGGCGGTTCATTAGGAATTTGTTAACATTAGACTTGAAGACATCCAAGTTGTAGTCCGGAGGAAAGTAGGCAGACGGAACAGAGTTCCACAGGCGTGCAGTTCTAAGAAAGAAGCTTTGCTCATGAAATCCGCGTTTTGATTTAGGCACAGATATAGAGTGGGGGAAATTTTTCACAGTGGATTCAGCTAGACGGGTGTTTTTCGTGAAAGATTGGCGAGGGGGGACCAGGGATTGGAGTTCAGACGAGCACCTGCCATGAAAATAACAATAAAACAAAGATAGGCTCGCAACGTCTCTTCTGTGGGAGAGGGGTTGCAGGGTAGAGAAAAGGGCATCCCCCACTAAACCACGAAGTCTATTTTGTACTCTGTCAAGGCATGATAGGCTGTTTTTGGCAGCTCCTGCCCAGATATGGCAACAGTATTCCATCCTTGGACGTACTTGGCTTTTATATAGATATTAAGAACAGCTTTCTGAATAAACACTCCTAACCTCCTCTTGTTAAGAATGGCTTTAGGAATAAACACCTCCAACCTCTCCATGTTAAGAACGCCTACAGGAATAAAGACCCCCAACCTCAATAGCCATTCTTAACATAGGGACGTTGAAGTGTTCATAGTATGCTGGGTCTCTCTCTCTCTCTCTCTCTCTCTCTCTTTCTCTATTTTTCTCTTTTACTCCCTTACTTTCAATGAAGAGAGAGAGAATTGCATAATATATAATTGTACCGTTTTTAATCAGTTGGAGCTTGCATCTCGTACGTGAATGATGCATATATAGCATTTTTGTGTGTACGCAATTAGTCGACGACTAAATATGCTCCCTCATTGTTAAACGTAAAATAAATTCTATATTTTTATAAAAATGCATTTGTTTGCTATTTTAGACAAGTGTTCGATTTCAGCATGCAGTTTCTGCCATTTAATGCCGACGATGGAAATGCTGTCTGTAATGACGCAATGAAGACACAGGAAGTGACCCATGCCAGCCGGTTATGGCCGACGACATATCAACCTGTTGCTGTTTCTATGTGCTTATCATTTGATAACGTTTCTAACACCTGGGAAGCTGGTTTCCCCAACCAAGTAACACTCCCTGGAAAACAATAGTTGCCTGTCCTCAGTGTTCGGTGTTGTTGACGAAATGCTCACGCATGTTGACGGGTTCCAACCACTCATGGCAGAATTTTGTAGGGTAGACGTTGCGAGCCTGTTTTTGTTTTATCGTTATTTCCATGGCAGGTGCTCGTCTGAGCTCCAATCCCTCATTCCCCCTCGCCAATCTTTCACGAGAAACACCCGTCTGACTGAAACTACTGTACATAATTTTCCCCACTCTTTATCTGTGCCTAAATCAAAACGTATATTCCATGAACAAAGCTTCTTTCTTAGAACTGCACGCCAGTGGAACTCTCTGCCGCTTGCCTGTTTCCCACCTGACTACAACTTGGACGTCTTCAAGTCCAACATAAACAAACTCCTGACAAACTGCCCCCTTAAGTAAGACACTCTATCAACCCCCCCCCCAATACTAATGATTACTACAATACTACAATACTATCTCATTGATTACTGTACACGCAATAACCCTTATCCCTGAGTGGCCTTCGGGCCTTGATAAGTGGTGACCCCCATGTAAAAAAAAAAGTGGTCATTCAAAGCACGAGTAAACAGAAGTTCTGCTGGTAATGCACTTGTTTTATGAAAATAATAATATATCCAAACATTACGTTCTCTTTATTTGCAATCTTCAAGGTGTTCACATCTATGGAAAATGCAATTTCACCCAATTTTCCATAAAAAATTACTTTTAATTATAAATAATATTTTCCTTGATGAATTTGTGTAATTTTCGGATATATTACTATTTTCGAGAACTGTTGATTTTGCTTCAAACTACACACTAAAAAAATCGGGGTTTGTATTACTGTACACATAGATTCGAAAAAGTTGTCAAAAAATAAATATATAACAAATAAATGTTATCAAAGGCAAGATAAGTTACTTTTCTACCAAACTGGATATATTTTTCGTGTTTTTATTCAATGTAACATGTTTATTAAGCTCGAAAAGCATACAGTGTTTACTGATGTATTGGAAAATTCAAAATGGCGCCCGACACTCTCTTTAACACGGTAAGTTCAGGAAAAGATGTTATAAATAATAAACTAGACAAAATACTGTTAGAAATTCGCTCATTATATGTTACCGTGACATAAGTTGACATATATTCGGTGTTTATTATTTATAACACCTTTTGCCAAACTTACCATGTTAAAGAGAGTGTCGGGCGCCATTTTGAATTTTCCAATACATCGGTACACACTGCATGTTTTTCGAGCTGAATAAACATGTTACATTGAATAAAAACACGAAAAATATATCCAGTTTGGTAGAAAAGTAACTTATCTTGCCTTTGATAATATTTATTTGTTATATATTTGTTTTTTGACAACTTTTTCGAATCTATGTGTACAGAAATGCAAACCCAAAAATCGATCTGTCGACTCTTAACAAACACAAACGAATTTACCGTTCTTTTACCGATAAATAGCAGACGAGGTCATATTTCTCTAGGGAACACAATAAAGAGAGGTAATCAGTGATTATTTTGAGTTTCCATGTGTATTAGGGATGTCTGCTCTTGTCCACCGATTCGTAGATTTCATCGAAACAGAGTAAAATTTTATTTTCTTGTATAAAAAATGCATATATATATATATATATATATATATATATATATATATATATATATATATAATTATTTTTTTACTATAATAATTAAATGTGTGTGTGCGCGTGTGTGTGTGTATGTATACACACATATATATATATAGTCTTTGAAGTTTTTAACCTTTAAAACTATACAAAAAACATCTTTTTTTCATTCATTGGAAAACAATCTACTCAGTAAGTCATTTAATCACCTGAAATTACTGTCTCAACTAGTTCTCGAATTTACTATAATACCAATAATTTATTTTTCAAGGGATCATCAGTTGTTTACCATGAAACACTGTTTCGGGGATTTACAATCAATATATTGCTCTGTTTCATGCATTGAGCACTCTTTGGAATGACATATTGTGTTGTTGTTAGGATTTCTACCAACAGTATAATATTATATCTATCTTCTATATCTATCTTCTATATCTATATCTATATCTATCTATCTATATCTATCTTCTATATATCTATAAAAACAGAGATGTGTGTGCCACAGACGATTTCTGATTGGTTAATCCAATAATCACATCTCCTAAAAAAGTATAGTTCTTACGCTCTTAACTTTACTATAAAATATTTTGGTCTTATTTATTGTCCATCTTGGAAGGGTTTAATTTTTTTCTAACTTGCCATTTACAAATTAGAAAAATACGAAACTTACAGACATCACAATCCAACCTCCGACTCAACGTCCGCCATTCACACAAGAAAGCAAACGCTGGACAGATTATTAGTACTACTACTACTACAAACAATACAGCAAGAAAACACGCGCACACACGCACACACACTCACGTCCACTACCGTCCTTGGCTACGTCACGTTGTTATGGCAACACGATGAATACACAGTAAATTTGATTTTCTTCATTTCTACGCATATATTACGCAAATATAAATCATATAGAATATCTGTATGAATATAATTACACGTAATAGTTAAATAAAGATGATCATCGTATAAGAAAACCGAAAAAAAAAACTAATAGGGAATTTGTATAAAGTTGTATTTTCTTTTTAAATAAATAGAAAAAAGGGGTGTTGATAAGACTATCGATACTTATACAGTTTAGTGACGACATTAAAAAATGGAAATATTGAAAAAAAAATTTATTGTACGTAACTGTTATAGACTGAAGTTCTCCGAAAAAAAATTTCACTTCATTTGATCAAGTAGTTTTGTTCTTACAGCGAAAAAACAATTATTTATCACGACGACGTCAACGTGGCCATTTTGGAAATGTACCTAGCAGAATACCTCCATTTTAGGCCAAATTTCGCAATCTAGCCTTTTTTTTCTCGCCATATTGAGATGCGCACAACACATCTGCAATTTTTTTACGTTTTTTTTCTTTTTTTTTTAAATCTGCAATTTTTTTGCGTATTTTTTTTTTTTTTAAATAAGAATACTATTGAATATGCAAAGAAATTGAAGAATTGAAGAATTTTTATACAAGATTATTTTCGAAACATGCTCAGTTGGACACGCATGGATAACTTCGAAACTTCGTTTATTTACTTCTGTTACAAATTAAAAAAAAAAAAACACCCCAAAAATGGCATCTGTCTTCGCAAAAAAAAAAAAATCTCATTCTGGTGGGGGGAAAAAGGGCTAGATTGGCCTAAAATGGAGGTATTCTGCTATGTACGGCAGTTACCTGCCCTTGGGGAATTCCTGGGCCTGCAATAACATTTCCAAAATAGCCACGTTGACGTAGCCGTGATAAATCATTGTTTTTCGTTGTAAAAAAAAAACTACTTGATCAAATGAAGTGAAATTTTTTTCGGAGAACTTCAGTCTATAACAGTTACGTACAATAAAATTTTTTTTTCAATATTTCCATTTTTTAATGTCGTCACTAAACTGTATAAGTACCAGACTATCAATACACACAAAAAAATATAGATTTATTTTTGGGTAAAGTTCCTCCGGGTTTTCCTTCCACTTCAGTAAATAATGGTCTTTTGTTATATATATGGCGTACTATTATCCTTATATATATGATGTTTATGTTTATATATATGTATAAGTGATAGTGTCTGTGTGTGTCTGGGCGTCTGTGTGCATTTCCCTACGCTAAAACTCTGTCAATTTTAAGCCTACAGATTCGAAATTTGATATACAGGGTACTGAGATTTGGTAAAATCGATGTGATAGGTTTTCGACAGAAATTTGGCGATTAAGTGGTTAATATTCAACAATTAGACCTTTGAGAACTCTACCAAACTCCTCCTACAATTTAAGGTCTGAACACGTGATATTTTAGATATAGATTCCTTGGACATGGATCTAACTTATTAACTTTACTAGATCCCTAAACGATAAATGTTAAGAGGTCATAATAGGGGTCAAAGTTTAAAAAAATTGACCTTTTTTTTTTTCCTCAGCATACACTTCAAAACACCTGGGCAACGCCGGGCACCGATTGCTAGTATATATATATATATATATATATATATATATATATATATATATATATATATATATATATATATATATATATATATACAGGGTGGGCCAAAATAAGGGTCCTATTTTTAAAAATTAATGTAAGTTTTAAGAAGTGTTTTTCGGCCAAAATTTGTTTTGTTTATTTCAAAAAAATCTTGGAAGGGTCAGTCTACACACACATAAAGTTTGGTGAGTTTAACTTTTATTTTGTGGAAGTTATTCAAATTTAAAGATAGGACCCTTATTTTGGCCCACCCTGTATATATATATTAATAATATATATAGTATATATAATTTATATATACTTGATCAAAGTCTATGATTTTTGGATTTTTTTTTATCCTCGTCCCATGACCGGTACGTACATCATACAGACATTTCTGTATTTCCTTTAATTAAATGCCACCATAAGTACCGATCTGAATAAGCACCCTGGAACGAGTCCCCATTACGAAAACATGAAACTATTTTTTTTTTTCTGACACCGTTTGCTGCGGACTTTGGACCCCTCTTCTTCTGATTCACGAACAAAACATTTATTTAAATAGGATTAAAAAATATATATATATATATATATAAAGAATATTCGGGTTTGTATTACTGTACACATAGATTCGAAAAAGTTGTCAAAAAACAAATATATAACAAATAAATGTTATCAAAGGCAAGATAAGTTACTTTTCTACCTAACTGGATATATTTTTCGTGTTTTTATTCAATGTAACATGTTTATTCAGCTCGAAAAACATACAGTGTTTACCGATGTATTGGAAAATTCAAGATGGCGTCTGATTCTCTCTTTAACACGGTAAGTTTGGGAAAAGTTGTTATAAATAAAAACCCAGATAAAATACTGTTAAAAACTCGCTCAATATATGTTACCGTGACATAGGTTGACATATATTCGGCGGGTTTTTAATAGTATTTTGTATAGTTTTTTATTTATAACACCTTTTCCCAAACTTGCCGTGTTAAAGAGAGAATCAGACGCCATCTTGAATTTTCGAATCGGTAAACATTGTATGGTTTTCGAGCTGAATAAACATGTTACATTGAATAAAAACACGAAAAATATATCCAGTTTGGTAGAAAAGTAACTTATCTTGCCTTTGATAACATTTATTTGTTATATATTTGTTGTTTTGACAACTTATTCGAATCTATGTGTACAGTAATACAAACCCGAATATTCCAGTTAAATTCATCTTCGCATCCCCGTGTTTACTTTTGGCGGAAGTGACGTCAGACAAAATTTTAGCCATGGATGACCATAACTATAGAATGTACCTTTTTTAAGCAAATATAGAAATAGAAGTTTTATTCAAACAGTCTTTATTTGAACTTTTATCACAAAATTCGGTACTTGTACAGTTTAGTCAAGACATTAAAAAAATGAAAATATCGACAAAGGTTTAAATTGTATGTATCCGTTATGGAACGAAGTTCTCCGAAAAAAAATTTCACTTAATTCCATCAAGTATTTTTTTTTTTTTTTTTTTTTTTTACAGCGGAAAAACACGTTTTTATGAGAGCGCGTTGAAGGCGGCCATCTTGGATTTAAAAAAAAATTGTTTGAATTTTAGAAATGCCAAAGGGAGATAACTCCAGTTTAAGGGCTGACACTCCCTCCCCATCTTTAATACTAGCTTTTCTTCCTAACAATCGAACATTTTGCTCGGTATCATAGCAAATTGTTTTTTCACTGTAAAAAAAAACAACAAAAAAAAAACTACTTGATGAAATTAAGTGGAATTTTTTATCGGAGAACTTCATTCCATAACGGATACGTACAATTTAAACTTTTTTCGATATTTTCATTTTTTTTGATTGTACAGTTTAATGAAGACATTAAAAAAATGAAAATATCGAAAAACGGTTATATTTTACGTATCCGTTTTGAACTGAAGATCTCCGCAAAATTCCTAATTTGATCGAGTATTTATTTATTTATTTATTTATTTACAGCGTAAAAACACGTTTTTATGAGAGCACGTTGAAGTCAGTCATCTTGGAATCCTTTAAACACGCCACGGGGAGATAACTGCAGTTAAAGCGCCGACACTCCCTCCCCATCTTTAATTCTAACTTTTCTTCCTAAAAATCGAACCTGTATCATAACAAATTGTTTTTTCGCTGTAAAAAAAAACCAAAAAAAAAAAACGTTCCAATACATCGGTAAACATTGCATGTTTTTCGAGCTGAATAAACATGTTACACTGAATAAAAACGCAAAAAATATATCCAGTTAGATAGAAAAGTAACTTATCTTGCCTTTGATAACATTTATTTGTTATATATTTGTTTTTTGACAACTTTTTCGAATCTATGTGTACAGTAATACAATCCCCATTTCGTTATTTATTTCATTTTCAGTGAATTTTATTCAAATAGAAGAATTGCCAATTTTATTGTAGTAAGAAAGATAACGAAATAGTAATTCGTTCTTACTAAAATAATTACAAGAGAAATACATCTTTTCTGGTAATAATAATAATAAAAAAATAAAGTTTGTTTCATTTTGTTTTCGAGTGTCCGATTCGATTTTTAAGTTTGATGGACGCAGACGATTTTTTTTTTTTTTTTTTTTTTTTTAGCTGTGATTTGGCCAGGGTATTCCGATATCGACGTTTACCTGACTTTTATTATAAAAGTTGTATTTTTGTACTTTATTATTTATAAAAATCACCAACACCTGATTTTGGAAAGCAGTTCATAATAACTTTTATTATAAATGTTGTGGTGGCACACATTCATTTGCATATGTGGATAGTAATTACACATAAATAGGAAGACTCAGTTAGTCTGAGTGTGTGTTCACCAGAAGCCACCGAAGGCAGATATATTTCTCCAGCAAAGACTCTCTTATTTGACACCATTATGTAAATATCCTGTAAATATACCTTTTCCTAATACACTTCTTATTTGATCTACCTTTGTTTGTTGAGTCGTCATTTGTATTGCTTTCTACGTTACTTGCTTCAACCTGCAAACTTAACTCTAGTTTTGTTTTATATATAATAAAAAAAAGCAGTTCATAAACATATTATTTGGGGAAAAACAGTTAATAACTATTAAAAAAATAAACAGTCTATAATATTTTTATTATAAAAGTAAAAAAAAAAAAAAGAAAAAAAAACTACATGAATAAAAAAAAAACAGTTTATAAACATATTAGGGTTTGTATTACTGTACACATAGACTCGAAAAAGTTGTCAAAAAACAAATATATAACAAATAAATGTTATCAAAGGCAAGATAAGTTACTTTTCTACCTAACTGGATATATTTTTCGTGTTTTTATTCAATGTAACATGTTTATTAAGCTCGAAAAACATGCAGTGTTTACCGATGTATTGAAAATTAAAGATGGCACCCGACTCTCTCTTTAACACGGTAAGTTCAGGAAAAGATGTTATAAATAATAAGCTAGACAAAATACTGTTAGAAATTCGCTCAATATATGTTACCGTGACATAAGTTGACATGTATTTGGTGTTTTTTTAATAGTATTTTGTCTAGTTTAATATTTATAACACCTTTTCCCAAACTTATCATGTTAAAGAGAGTGTCGTACGCCATTTTGAATTTTCCAATACATCGGTAAACACTGCATGTTTTTCGAGCTGAATAAATATGTTACATTGAATAAAAACACAAAAAATGTATCCAGTTTGGTAGAAAAGTAACTTATCTTGCCTTTGATAATATTTATTTGTTATATATTTGTTTTTTGACAACTTTTTCGAATCTATGTGTACAGTAATACAAACCCACATATTATTATTATTATAATAATAAAAAAAAAAGTTATTTTCTTATAAAAGTTCAAATAAAGACAGTTTCAATAAAACTTCTAGTTTTATATTTGCATAAAAGAAAAAAAAAAAAAAGGTACATTCTATACAGTTTTGGTCATCCGTAGCTAAAAAATTGTCCGACGTTACTTCTGCCAAATGACTTTGTAAACACGGGAATGCGGAACGTAAACTTAAACCAATATTCCCTTTTTCCATCGTAATCAAAAAGATTAGAAATTACGTTGTTTTTAAATCCATTTTATTTTATTTATTTTATTTTACTTATTTATTTTTTGCGAACCTGCATTTGAGTCGCCATCTTGAATTTTAAACCCGTTTTAACTGCATGACAACGACAAATTTTATTTTTTAAATCCTATGGTCGTTTCTGTGAAGCAGATTATAAAAAGTAAGTATTACGTAGATACTACTACAGTTTATCGCCGAAAATGGAGACGCTATTTTTTTTCGGGCACCTGTCGTCAGAATCAGAGGGAGAACCCCGTATTTTAAACTCTGACCGAAGCAATTTCATGCTTCGGCGAAGCATGAAATAAATAACAAAAAAAAATTAAACTCGATAATGATTACTCCCGGAAAGAACTAAGACGTACCCCAGTGTCGTATAAACACCAGGCAACCTCCCTATGTTAAGAACGGCTTTCGAGAATGGAGGGGTGTTTATTCAGGAAGCCGTTCTTAACATGGGATGGTTGGGGAGTGTTTATAGTACGCTGAAATACGTAGTAATTAGTTCTTTCCGGAAGTAATCATTATCAAGTTTAATTTTGTTTTTTCATTTCATGCTTCGGTCATAGTTTAAAATACGGATTTCTCCCTCTGATTCTGACGACAGGTGCCCGAAAAAAGATGGTGTCTCCATTTTCGGCGATAAACTGTAGTAAGTATCATTACTTGAATTTCTTTTGCGACTTTTAAAAAAATATATGCTATGAATTTTTTTTTTTTAAATCGAAACGGAAAATTACCTCCCTTTTGAATTATTTAAAAAAAAAAAAAAAAAGCTTTAATGGTGTTAGCAGGTGAAAAATGCGGCCATCTTGTTTAAATCGAAACGGAAAATTACCTCCCTTTTGAATTATTTAAAAAAAAAAAGCTTTAATGGTGTTAGCAGGTGAAAAAATGCGGCCATCTTGTTTAAAGCGAAACGGAAAATTACCTACCTTTTGAACTGTCCTGACTCCTGTGTCTTACAATCGTTTTCATCAAATTCTATTTTTTTATTGTCTTTAATAAATAATATTCTACCTTATCGATTTTTGGATATAATCGTCTTAAAAATACGAGGAATACCATTGTTTTCATGTGAAATTCAGTTTTACGATTTCCGAAATCTCGTCCCAATAGTGTAGAAGCGCCCTTATTTCTACTGAGAATTTTAGCCAGAATAACTTTCGGGTATTTAGCAGAGAAGACAACAATGAAGAAAAGGTTTGGTTGTTTTCGTTTTACGGCATATCAACCCTTTTCAGGTAGGCACCGCCAAAACTGGGGGGGGGCAGGTAAGTACTTTTTGACGGACCGTCTTTTTAAAAATCTACCAAAAATCAGGTAATTATCCGATCAATACGAAATTTTCAGCGATTATTAAGAGGAGAATGGACTTTATAACAATGTATTTTTTTTTCATAAACGATATTTATATATATATATATATATTTATTTTTTTTTTTTTTGCTTACAACCCCCCGCCCTTGTTTAGAGGGGGTTCCAAATATGCTTAAAATAATCATCTGAAACTGAACACAACATGTTGTGTTGTTGCAAGGGACAGAATTATAGATTAAAAAAAATAAAAATGTTTGCATACCTTATTTTGACGTCTGAATATCAGAACTTCGATTGTATTCAATTATCCCGCTTTTGAGTTTTGAAGTGTGAAATTCGGTGAATATGTTAAGTAAAATAATTAATTTAAGTTAAGCAAAATAAAAAAAAAACTTTTTTTAATATTTATACGAAAAAAGCCATTTTAAAATCTTTGATAAATAATTTAACGATTTCTTTTTAGCGAGCCGAATAATGCATGGCCATTATTAAACTGGGCATGCTTTGAAGAATCGATACAAAAAAAAAATTCGATAAATATTGTGCCCTTTGTGTTAAAAATAGCATCATTTTTTCGATCCCGTTTGAAACCGTTTGCCGCCTTTCGACTACGGTGGACCAAACGCGCTGAAATAATTTTTTTTTCATTCTGCTTTAAATTGCCCCCCCCCCCATTATGGGGAGCCTGGCCCACACACACATACACATTAAAAACCAAACTCATACAAATGGTCACCCATCTGGTACTGGCCAGCCTCAGCGTTAATAATACATTGAAATTTTCGTCACTGAAAAATAAGATTTTTTTGGCCTGTTTGGTCTTCCATAGTTTGCTTTTTATCAACTACAAACGTAAACATTGTTGATCTAGACTCTAGATCGACGCGAAGTAACTGGTTGCCTATATGAATAAGTGGAATTATTTGAAATCCAGGTACTTATATTATTATATTTTTGCATATTCTCATAGAAAATCATCCTCAATCTTGGTTAGACGATTAATTATTTCAAAAACCTTTTTTTAAAAATATTTATGTACGTTTTTTGAGCAAGACAAAAAATGTCAATTGTTAACTTTTTGGGAAAATTTAACATTTAAAATTTAATTAAAAATAGTAGAAAAAGTTTTACATTATTCTGTTTTCTATATGATAAAACTCAGGGTTTTATCTTTCTGGAAAAAAAAAGTTACTCAGAAATAATGGATTTTAATAAATGTAATTTCGTTTTAAAAAACAACAACTTGATTTTTTGGCCATTTTTGGCGGTGCCTATTTTCAGGTTATTTAATGCCGAATCCAGTTATTTTGAAGAAAATTTTTTTAATAAAATATATATATATATTTTTTTTATTTTCAAGTTGGTTTCTATTTAACCCATAGTTGGGACCCTAACAGGTACTACCACTCCAGGTCAGAGAGGACCTGGGAGCAATGGCAATTAAAGGGTGTTGCCAAGGCCGTTGGAAAAATGGTCGGATCTTTCTATTAATCCAGTAGATATCTCACTGCTGATGCAATTCTCTATCTATATAAGAGCCAGGTACGTCTAAGGATGGAGTACTGTTGCCACATCTGGGCAGGAGCTGCTAGAAAGGACTTGTCCTGCCTTGATAGAGTTCAAAATAGACTTCGTAGCTTCATAGGGGATGTCCTTTTGTCTTTGCTGCAACCTCTATCTCACAGAAGAGATGTTGCGAGTTTGTATCATTATTTTCATTGAAAGTGTTCGACTGAGCTCCAATCTATGGTCCCCCTTCTCCAAACTTTCACAAGAAACACTCGTCTGACTGAAAACACTATCAATAATTCCCCCCACTCTTTATCTGTGCCTAAACCTAAACGTAGATTCCATGAACAAAGCTTCTTTCTTAGAACTGCATGCCTGTGGAATTGTCTTCCGTTTTTCTGCTTTCCAGCTGACTACAATATTGTTGTCTTCAAGTTCAACGTAAACAAGTTCTTGGTGAGCCGTTCCACTTGTTAACAAATTTACTGAATTTCCATTATTAACGATTACTATATTGTCCAATTGACACTCTTAACCCTTGTCCTTGAGTGGTCTCTGCGCCTTGATAAGTGGTTATGCCTATGTAAAAAAAAAAAAAGGATGGCTCCACACTTTCCAAAGCCCGCAAGCTGGGGCCTCCCCATCAGATATAGTTTAAGATCATATCCAGGACTGCGAAGAAAAGGGCAAAAAATTCAAACACATAACAAATAAATGTTACTAAAGATAAATTACTCTTCTACTTACCTGGATAAGTTTTGTGTATTTTAACAATTTTTAGCAGATAAATTTAACGCGCCATCAAGATGGCCGACAAAAGTATGTCAGTCACACCTTATATAAATATAACAAACAATGGTGAATTAACTTTTCATGGACAGATAACATATAGACATTATTTTACTGGAATTAGATATTAAAAACATTCGAGATCAAGTGATCAAGTGACAGAAGGAAATACTTATCAGCAAACTATTTTCACATCCGAAGGTTATACTGGATTGTTACAAACAATCATGTTAGAGTAGGAGTCAGTGGTTAAGAGTTAAGTAAGTTACAAAGAGTCTCTATTTGTCATGTTAGAGTTTGGCACAAGATCATTTTTTATGTGAAGAAATCTCAGCTCCCAGAATAGGGACAAAATTTAAATTGCTTCAGTCTCGAAGGATATTGCGCCTAAATGATAATATCTACGAGTTAAGAACCAGGGTCGCTTGTCTATTTAATTTGCCCGACTTTCAAAAGATAAATATTCAGCAGTTTTCGATCACCGCATGTGCATTAAGCTTTTTCATATAAAAAAAAAGAAGCGAACAGACTCGCGGTAAATAAAACACTGCCCCGCACTCAAAGTTGACGTCATTAAGTCATCAAAAACGGGCACCGGCCAAGTCGCACGTTTTTTTTTTTTGTTTTTTTTTCACACTATATTATTTTCCAACTGCGCATCACGGCTTCATTTTTTTTTTTTTTTAAACAAACACTCTGCCAACGATTTACCCAAAAACACACACACCTACAAACACTCGGGCAACGCCGGGTACCCCCCCCCCGCTAGTATATATCAAAAACTATTGCCTTAAGAATAACGGCATCATCAATTGATTAGATAATACTTCTTGATATCACAGTCAGCACCGCAGGTGCCGATCTGACAGAACTAAATTTATATTGCTTGGCACAAAGCAGACAGTTTATACATAGATGCTTTACGACGTCTGGATTTATTACATATTTTAACAACATTTCATGTCGAACAAAATGATAATCCAGTATATCATTATGCATTAGAATAGAAAATAAAAGTATTTTCAGAGCGTCGATAATGGTCCAAAAGTGAAAAAATTAACAAAATACTAATAGAAATCAATCAATAAGTTTTACGAAGTGTCACAGTTATAAGTCATGACAAATAAATCCTTCCAAATTTATTGGTCCCCTGACAAAGGAAGGATTCGACCTAGTAATTCAGTTCCATTCATACGTTTTTTTGTTTTCACTTTTCCCAATAACCACACCTTGGTTTTTAAAAATATTTTGCACAAATATTAGTCATGGTCAAACTAAACTTTTTGCCAAAACGGATTTCTGGGATAACTCTTTTTTTTTTTTTTTTTTGTCTTTCAACTGATTCATCTATTTCCATTATTAACGATTACTATATTGTCCAATTGACACTCTTAACCCTTGTCCTTGAGTGGTCTCTTCGCCTTGATAAGTGGTTATGCCTATGTAAAAAAAAAAAAAAAAAAAAAAAAAAAAAGGATGGCTCCACACTTTCCAAAGCCCGCAAGCTGGGGCCTCACCACCAGATATAGTTTAAGATCATATCCAGGACCGCGAAGAAAAGGGCCAAAAATTCAAACACATAACAAATAAATGTTACTAAAGGCAAGATAAGTCATGATGAAACTAAACTTTTTGCCAAAACGGATTTCTGGGATAACTCTTTTTTTTTTTTGTCTTTCAACTGATTCATCTATTATCTATCTATGCTCGTTGTAGTTTAGGATAAGAATTTTGCACAAAATTGATAAATTACTAATAGGACAATTAACTATTCTAAAAACAATGTATGAAAAATAAAAGGAAAAATAATAATTATTATCTTATACTTTGCTGCCTTTCGACTGATACTTTTTATTTTCGATCCATGCGTATTGATTTTTAAAGATAAGAATTCTGCACAGTAGAGATCCCTAGGTGCGAGAAAGCCTTTTACTCCAATAGTTTCTTCCCCAGAACTGCGGGTCTTTGGAACTCCCTTCCGGGATTCTGCTTTCCCAACTTCAATGATATGCACAGTGCCACTTTGAAGCAGGGGGCTACTATCAGGGACTTAATTAGCAGGGTCATTATTAAGGGAGATGAGTAGAAAGATGTTTGTTAACATTACACTTGAACTTCTGCATATCATTTCTTGCACCTAGGGATCTCTACTGTGCAGAATTCTTATCTTTAAAAATCAACACGCATGGATCGAAAATAAAAGTATCAGTCAGTTTCCCAACTGCAATGATATGCAGAAGTTCAAGTGTAATGTTAACAAACATCTTTCTACTCATCTCCCTTCATAATGACCCCGCTAATTAAGTCCCTGATAGTAGCCCCCTGCTTCAAAGTGGCACTGTGCCTTGTTTGGGGTGAAAATTGAATTAAAAAAAAAAATCTTTTAAAAAAATCGATAAATTTCTAGTAGAAACAATGCACGAAAAGTAAAATGGAACGAGTAAAATATTTTATTGTGTTTATCAGATTTAACGATATTTAAGCGAACAGACTCGCGGTAAATAAAACAATGCCCCGCACTCAAAGTTGACATCATTAAGTCATCAAAAACGGGCACTGCCGTTAAACGTCGCACGTTTTTTTTTTCACACTTTATTATTTTCCAACTGTGCGTCAAGGCTTTGTTTTTTTTTTTTTTTAAAAACAAACACCCGGCCAACGATTTATAAACACTTGGGCAGATTTAACGATATTGCATAACTTAGAAGTTTGTAAAGAGAACCTTTGTGGCAAAATCTATCGAAGACATCTATATATATAAAAGCGAAAATGTATGTATGTATGTGTTTTCGCTTTTTCTGTATGTCTACAAAAAGCTTTTTTTCAAATATATATACACACACATAAATATATATAGTTTACTATAAGCTTTTTACACAAATATTACGCAAGTATAAATACATCACATAGAAATCGTAATATTTCACAGTTAACAACGAAGCTCGCCTGTCTATTTAATTTGCTCGATTTCGGGAAGATAAATATTCAACATTTGTCGCTCGCCGCATGTGGGTTAGTCTTTTTCCTATAACATCTTGGGAAAATAAAAATATAAAAAAGCGTTCCGCAGTAAATGAATACCATCCCGCAGTCAAACTTGACCTCACTAACTCATTAAAACGGGCACCTGCCAAATCCAAGTAATTAAATAAATTCAAACGTGTTTCCGTTAGCATCTCACGGTGGGGCAATGGTTAACGTCGCACATTTTTTTTTCACACTTTAATTTACAACTTTGCCTCTAGGGTTCGGGTTCGATCCTCACACTTACTTTTTTTTACCCCCCCCCCCACTCCCGGAGTTTCCACACACACACCTTCAAACACCCGGGCAACGCCGGGTACCCTTCGCTAGTCTATAAATATAAAAGCAAAAATGTTTGTGTGTGCGTTTTCGTGTATGTCCAAGAAAGGCTTTTTTCTGAGAAGCGATAGGTCGCCTCACAACTTCTTAAAACTTTTTATATCACACCTAAATGATAATATCTACGAGTTAACAACTGGGGTCGCTTATCTATTTAATTTGCCCGACTTTCAAAAGATAAATATTCAGCAATTTTCGATTGCCGCATGTGCATTAAGCATAAGTCCCCTGTGGAATTTCCACAGGGGACTCATTCATTAAGCTTTTTCGTAAAAAAAAAAAAAGAAGCGAACAGACTCGTGGTAAATAAAACACTGTCCCGCACTCAAAGTTGACATCATTCAGTCGTCAAAAACGGGCACCTGCCAAGTCACGTTTTTTTTTCACACTTTATTATTTTCCAACTGCGCGTCACGGCTTCATTTGGCATCATCAATTGATCAGATAATACTTCTTGATATCACAGTCAGCACCGCAGGTGCTGATCTGACAGAACTAAATTTATATTGCTTGGCACAAAGCAGACAGTTTATACATAGATGCTTTACGACGTCTAGATTTATTACATATTTTAACAACATTTTATGTCGAACAAAATGATAATTCAAAATCGTTTGTCCATTTGTTTTTTTTGCAGTTTTCTCAATAATCACTCCTTGAATATTTTTTGAAATTTTGCACAAACATTAGTCATGGTGAAATTAAATTATTTTTCATAACATTCTCAACATACAGCCCCATCATTTTTTTCTTTTACACAGTGATCACCAGTTATCAAGGCCCGGAAGCCACTCGGGGATAAGGGTTATTGCAAGTACATTACGTTAGTGTGGAGATTTGATGAAGTGTTTAATTAAGGGTGGATCATGATTGACATGCCCAGTTTCAAAGCCATCATTTCTTTCATTTCAATATAAATTTTATATTACTAGCAGGACCTGTTGAAATTCCTCTTTGACTTACTTGTTGTTTCATCAAATACTTTTGCATGCAAAATCCGATCCCGCATTTTGCTAATTCCTACCCTCTGATGAGAAGGAAAGCATTTCTTCGAAACTCCACGGATTAAGGACTATCCACTTATCTAGTGTTTCCTTTTCAGATTAAATATGTTTTTTTTAACTCATTTCAAAGTGTTTTTTAACATGTTTTATTAACTGTTTGATCGTATATATATATATATATATATATATATATATATTGAATTCCTTCAGCTATAACTGAAAAACCAAAGCTTATGAAGAATTCTTGATAAAATTATTTATAAATAAAATAGATGACTTAAGTGCCATCAGCTATAATCGAAATTGAAACCAAAACTTATGAAGAATTCTTGGTAAAATTATTTATTATAAGAAATGGAACTCCATAACAATTAAACGACAGTCACTCGGATGTAAGTGTGACACACAAAATAAATAACACACACACACACACTATCCTATTAATATGTAGATGATCTCCCCACACATACCCAAACTCGGAAATAAAAACACCTTAATTGAATAAACACTGAATAAACAAAGCAGGAATTTTTTACCATTTTGGGTCCAGAGGTAGTTTATAATGTCTTCATAAATGTCCAGATGAAAAATAACCGGTTACAATCTGAACCATATCATTTTTCCCCAGATGGAAAAATTGTAAATCTGATAAAGTCACATAGAAGGCTATAGTAAATCTCATTCGATGCCTCCTTTCAGTCTCGAAAGACAAAGGATACCCCCTGTAAGGGCTGCTGCGCATGTAATTGTGATGCAAGGGTTGTGTAATCCTCAACACTGTTTGGTTCCAGTACGAATGAAAACAATGCTGAGATAAGCAGAGAGCACATACAGCACCTGGAAGTCCTAAATAGTCACCCATTTAGTACTGACCGGACTCAACATATCATAAAGAATACAGGAGCCACTGAAGAGGTATGAGAGGAACATGTTCGTAGCATGCGTTTAAACATTGGTATGAATATCTCCATTTAGTCTCTGAAACCAGTGGTACTCATAGGACTGGTTGATTCCACTTAGTTCTCAAATAGGGGTGTTTTGTACCCCACAACAATAAACATCCCTGCTTTATCGTTATTTTCATGGCAAGTGCTCGTCTGAGCTCCAATCTATGGTCCCTCCCTGCCTGACTTTCATGAAAAATACTTGTCTAGCTGAAACCACTATCAATAATTCCCCCCCCCCCGCTCTTTATCCATGTCTAAACCTAAACGTAGATTCCATGAACAGAGTTTCTTTCTTAGAACTGCACGCCTCTGGAACTGTTCCATCTTCCTGCTTTCCAACTCACTACAATATGGTCGTCTTCAAGTCCAATGTAAACAAGTTCTCAATCAGCTGTTCCCCTTAAGTAATCCAGTTTACCAAATTTCCACTATTAATGATTACTACGATATTGTCCCATTGACTACTGCACACTTATTAACCCTTATCCTCGAGTGGCCTCTGGGCCTTGATAAGTGGTGACTCCTACTCTAAATAAAAAAAAACTAAAAAAAAAAAAAAAAACAAGAATAAAAAACTTAATTGTAAATAATTGATCGATCCTTGCCTCCTTTCAGTCTCAAAAGACAAAGGATACCCCCTGTAAGGACAATTGTGCATGTAATTGTGATGCAAGGGTTGTGTAATCCCCCCCACACCTCTCCTGAATCGGTACTGTTTGGTTCCAGTGGCAAGGAGAAGTCCAGGACGACTGGAAACAATGCTGAGATAAGCGGAGAGCACATACAGCACCTGGAAGTACCAAATGGTCACCCGTTTAGTACTGTCCAGGTTCAACGTTGCATAATCATGTCGACACACCGGTTCTTGCTAGATCAACAAAGTTAAGCAACATTGAACCAGGTCAGTACTAAAATGGGTGACCATTTGGGAATTCCAGGTGCTGTATGTGTTCTCTGCTTATCTCAGCATTGTTTGAAAACAAACATGGCGACTAATGAAAACAATACACAATACAGACTTGAATACCCATAGAAATCAATTTTTTTAAATGTAAGTCTTTAGTTGGTATTCTAGTGCACATTAGTTATTGCCCTTAGATGTATAAATGAAAAATCCTCTATGTTAAAAAGACAGTGTGCGTGTTCTTGTTCAATGGTTCCAATATGGGGGATCAGTTTATTGTATTACAAACTGTGCACACACATAAGTATAACAAAGAGTTTTCCTGTTAATTTTTCTGTTAATTCAAAAATGGTAAATGTCAAGCGACGACGAGACTTGAACATTGCGTATAAAAAAAAAAGAATTTTGAAAAACAGAAAATTTGTCTGGGCAAAACCTTTGTAAATGTCGAGTGATAAAACTTGAAGGTAAACATAAATATGCATAAAATATTCGAATAAGGGTAAATTTCACGTGAAATTAAAAAAAGCCCAAACTACTTTTAAAAAGGCTAAATGTATTGAATTTAGCCTTAAAAAAACAGTTTGGCCTTTTTAAGGCTAAATTCGAGAAATTTGGCCTTAAAAAAGCCCAAACTACTACGTTTAGTAGTTTGGGCTTTTTTTAACTACTTAAGCCCAACCTACTACTTTTAAAAAGGCTAAATGTATGGAAAAAAATATTAAAAAAACAGGTTGGCCTTTTTAAGGCTAAATTCCATAAATTTGACCTAAAAATGCCCAAACCTAACTACTAGTAGTAACTAGTAATCTAGCCCAAACTACTTTTAAAAAGGCTAAATGGATGGAGCCTTTTTTAAAAAAGCCCAAACCTAACTACTAGTAGTAATTGCTAATCTAGTAGTAACTACTAGTAGTTAGGTTTGGGCTTTTTTTTTAATTTCACGTGAAATTTGCCCTTATATATAAGTAGTTAAAAAGCTCAAACTACTAACTATTAGTAGTTTTTAAAAGCAGTTTGGCCTTTTTTAGGCTAAATTCCAGAAATTTGGCCTAAGAACGAGAGGTTCTAAAAAGGGTGATCGATTTACTAGAGCACCCCTACAAGTTAAGCAATGATGAGGCTAGCCAGTACCAGGTGCTGTATGTGCTCTCCGCCTATCTATTGTTTCTAGTCATTCTGGACTTCCCCTTTCTAAAAAAATTAGCCCAAACTGCTTTAAAAAAAAAAAAAATTCTTGGAATTTAGCCTGAAAACGTCAAGTGGTTCTAAAATGGGGGATCGATTTACTAGAATATTGCATTTGCCTGTTTTCCACCTGACTACAACTTGGAAGTCTTCAAGTCCAACATAAACAAATTTCTGATGAACCGCCCACTTAAGTAAGACACTTTATCAAATCTCAAATACTAACGATTACTACGATACTATCCCATTAATTACTGTACACGCAATGACCCTTATCCCCGAGTGGCTTCTGGGCCTTGATAAGTGGTGACCTCTATGTAAAAAAAAAAAGATTAGAAACTGAGCACTCCTACAAATATTTAAATATTAACTTTTTTCATCTCAGCATTGTTTCCAGTCGTCTTGGACTTGTTGCCACTAGACTCCAGCAGTGTCGATTCAGGAGAGGTGTGGTTGAGGTTTGCACCGCTACCCTTACAAGGGGTATCCATTGTCTTTTGAGATTGAAATGTTAGCAATGCTGTAAAAGGTAAGAAAAGCATCAAAAACAACAACAATTAATCGATCTTCAACGATATTAATTACAAAAAAAAAAAAATCAAATTCACGGAAAGGCTAGATACAGACCATTGGTAAAATTGGAAATAAAAAAGAGAAAGTCTCTTCTGCAGTAAAAAAAAAAAAAGAAAAAGAAAAAAGGTCAGCTTTCTTTAACTTAAGGCCCTGTCGGTGGGGCATTAGAATATGCTGACTGCCCCCCTGCAGAGGGTAAAAGTCCCTCAATGGGGGTCCTGGATATGACCTTAAACTATATCCAGTGGTGAGACCCCAGCTTAATGTCGAATCTAGTTATTTTGAGGAACGATTTTTAATGGAGTATATTTGTTTTTCAAGTCGGATTCTATTTAACTCATAGTTGGGACCCTAACAGGTACTACCACTCCGGGTCAGAGTGGACCTAGAAGCAATGGTAATTAAAGGGTGACTCCACACTCCCTAAAGCTTGCAAGCTGGGGCCTCACCATCGGATATAGTTTAAGGTCATATCCAGGACCCCCATTGAGGGACTTTTACCCTCTGCAGGGAGCAGTCGGCGTATTCTAATGCCCCATCGACAGGGCTGGAATATGATTGGGGAGTTGGACTTAAAACGGATATAGTTTTAGGTCATATCCAGGACCTTTTCCTATTAGATTTGAGACATTTTTGGACCTTTCGTAAGACTGAGCAACTAGTACTAGATGCACTAGCGCAAATGTAGCAACTATATTCCATTCATGGGGAAATGGTAACTTTGTAGAGTTATAGGATACTCTCAGGTAAAAGTAATTTTCTAGCTACGTAGCGGGTGCCCGCTTCTTTGAAGCCACCTTATCAATGTCTTAAGTGTACTTTTTAATTGTTCCAATTCATGTTGGCTATAAATGTTTATCTGAAGGACGAGCTATCAGGTTAGATATTATTTGTCATGGTAATCGGTGGTTGAGAAGGTTTTTATAGTTGTTAAATCTTAGTAGCGTCACATGTCACCATCCAGTTACGGCTAGATTCCACTGCCGACTGAAAGTCGTTTTCGAACGTTTCTGACATTGTTTTGGATACGTGTACATTTGTTTTCCCTCTTGTGTCTATTATTTCGACTAATTTCACTGCGCACCTCCTTATGTAACAACTAGGGCCATGACAACAGCATACAGGGTGATCCCCCCCAAAAAAAACAGAAAACATAGAAAGTATATCTAGAACATATGCTGTAGAACGGAGAAAAAAGGCCAAAGACGCTAGTGTTTTTTGATGTGATGTTTTGAATATAATAAACTAGTTGTGACCAAAGTTTCATTTCATTTAGACAAAACACTAAGAAATGGGGTCTAATTAGAGTCGGGGCCCGTTTTTTGGGTCACCCTGTATACTTTTTATTGTTTTGACTCTCGAGTATATATCCAAGACAGTTAATCAATTGAGAACCACTTCACTCTATCTAAAAACGTATAAAATATTAACTGATATATACTCGAGAATCAAAATAATGAAAAGAATATTCTGTTGTCATACCCCTAGTAATAACTAGGGCTATGACGACAGAATCTTCTTATCATTGATTTGACTCTTGAGTATATATCCGACACAGTTAGACACAGTTAATCAACCAATAACGACATCACTCTATATAAAAGCATATAAGATATCAACGGATACACACTCGAAAGTCAAAACAATGAATGGAATATGCTGTTGTCCTAGCTCTAGTAATAACTTCATAGAGAAAAATTATGAGGAGAAGAATGCATTTTGATTGTGTTTTAAAGAAGCAAAATAATATATACAGGGTGGAACAATAAAAATGTCTCAACACTTAACAGGTTATGGGCCCAGCAAAAACAGGTTATGGGCCCAGCATGGTGGAGCGATACAATTGTCGCCCTAAAGAAAACAACAATAGAACTTTATTTTAAAACTTTTATTGAAAAAATTAATTCCAGTAACTTGATTATTTAGTAGAGCCGACATCTATTCAATGTAGCTGCCTTCAGCCTCAATCACTGCCTCGATATGGATCCGTAACTGGGAGCATGCCTTTTCCACAAGCACCGACATACAAACATATCTTTTATCACAATATTTATTCAAAACAATTGCGTGTGTGTTAGAACATAGAATAATACACATGAAGACTTACTTGTATTACACGAATGACCCGGTCTGAGCCGGGTTGACATGCTAGTATATATAGGTGTATATACATATATGTATGTTCATGAATTAAAATATGGCACGCGTCTGCGGATGAAATGTCAGAAATTGACAAGCTAAACGGGAATTGTTTCAATATTTCTCACAAATATAAACAAACCTTGTTATTATTATGAAAATTGTAACAGAAAGGAATCTGGTTACGTGGATGTTTTGAAAAGATTGACAAGAAAAAGTGACAGAAGGAAAAAGACTGCAGTTGGAGATTTGATTGTCAACCGAGTTGACGCCACGATAATTCTCTCTGTCGCTCTCCCACTCTCTCTCTCTATCTACCATAAGCAAGCACAACAGGAGAAATAAAAAACGGACTGTTGCTTACACCAATGGTTGTTGTGTTTTGAATTCTTAGAAAAAGGGTTTATAATATAACAACTCGATACCGTGACATAGGCTGACATATAGTCGGTAAACACTGTATGTTTTTTGAGCTGAATAAACATGTGACATTAAATAAAACTGTCTCGTTACAAAATCTAACAATGTAAGGACTAGCTAAGGAAGTAACAGCAGAATGTTACAGCGACGTTACAAATTTACGAACCTTCACTAATCCAGGATATTCGTACGACGGGATCCCGTAAAACTGAGCTGAATCCGTGTCATAGAAGAAAGGAAGAAATTTGCCCACTTCATATTGATCGGGGATCCTCGCTTTAAAATAACCGACGCTGATCCGGGTAGTCTGAAAGAAAATAGAGATAATTTTTGTTTTTCACTCCTCCTCACCCCCAAACAGAGCAGATTACCACTTGGAACATGAGGGGGTTACTATTTGGAATCGTGTCTAACAGGGAACTGGGGAGTTGAACAGCAACATGTTTGTCCACATTACATTTAAATTTCGACAAGTTAGCAGAAAGCAGGGAGGAAAGAAATTGTTAGAGAAATCTTTCTGGCTTCTAAGGATCACAACCGATCAATACTGGTAGCGTCTTCATTCTGTTCAACAAAAATGCATGCAGGATAGGAACCCAAGACGAATGGTTGTTTTTTTTTTTATTATTTTATATTATTTTTTATTCACAACAAAAACTGGAGTGAATGACAACTTGATTTCAAAACCTTCACCTCTCTCTCTCACTCTCTCTCTCTCTCTCTCTCTCTATATATATATATATATATATATATATGTATGTATATATATATAATAAATAATAAGATAAAAAGCTATAGCAAACATCTAAATGAGTATTTTAACCATAGTTCCTGATTACAAAAAGCGAAAAATTAAAAGATTCATCTGCCTTACTTTTAATGCTAGGTTTATTTATGGTGTCTTTTAAATTCAATAAAAAACCCTTCAAAATTTGCTGACGAGGAGACCTTGCTTATTAAAAAACTATATGTAATTATTGTATGTAACTTGATGTATACCACAATAAAAAGCATTGTTTTCCGAAACGATCGTACAGATAATTGATTTTGTTGTTGTTCCTTTTTATGAAACGGATTTTTAATTTAATTATAATTTGATTTTTAAATTTTAAATTATCAATCACATTACTTAATATTGAATTAGCTCTAGGACATTTAACTATCGAGCTTATTATATATCTAAATTACAACGAGCACTTTCTCTTTCCTGTATTTTAATTAAACTAGTAATTTCACTGTTACATTAAAATACACTCAGCTCTTTAGACTATTGTTCTAATCTCCTTTAAATTATATAATATATATATATATATATATATATATATATATATATATATATATATAATCAACCGAACCAAATATTTGAATATATAATGTATATGAAGCCTTACAATATTTTCTCCAAATTTACTGGATTCGGCATTAAATTCCCCGAAAATGCTTGGCATGCTGTACCAAACAAAACCAATCACCAATCCACATATCTATAAAAGTGTATGAGTGTGTGAGTCTGTGTGTGTACATTTCCCTACCAAACTACTCTGTCAATTTTCAGTCTACAGACCCGAGATTTAACATAAGGGTTATTGAGATTTGAAGAAAATCTTTTTAATCTTTTTAATCGATTTTCGGCAACAAATTTGGCTGTCAAGGTGTCAAAGTTCAACGATTTTACCTTTGAAAACTCTACCAAACTCCTCCGCCAATTTTGGTTCTAAACACTTGAAATTTTATATGTAGATTACTTGGGCATGTTTACTCCATCTTGTTTCTTCAGCGTCTAAGAACAAACTCATAAAAATTAACTCTATTTATTCAAACCTGAGCCCTCGACACATATGATCTGGTCATCGTTTTCATACCTTCTGGTGCAATTTGATCGGTCACGGAGTTTGATTCATGTCACTGCATGACTCTTTGACTATTGTTAAATCTTGTTATTTTCCCGCAGAACATAAAGATTCACCATGTATTGTAGTTTATTTAAACATTACTTTTGTTATGAGAATGATCAAATTGCGTTTTTTTTTCTATTTTTTACAGAAACAATGACGTCGCGCACAAAAGATGGGAAAAAAGAGAAACGTAAAAAGACATTTCCCTGCGAAACATGTGCGCGTTCGTTTTCTACAAAGTCAAATCTGAACACTCATGTCCGCATACACGCTGGGGATAAGCGATTTTCGTGTGAAACGTGTGGACGTTCATTTTATCAGAAAGCGGAATTGAAGCAACACATGTACAAGCACAACGGAAGCAAACCATTTTCATGTGACATCTGCAAATCTTCATTTTCCCATCGCTCGCACGTGAAAGCTCATATGACTGTACACACTGGAGAGAAACCATACTCCTGTGACACATGTGGCCGTTCGTTTTCTATGAAATCAAGTTTGAATGTACATATCCGTCTACACAGCGGGGAGAAGCCATTCTCTTGTGAAATATGCAAAATGTCATTTTATCGAAACGAAAGTTTGAAACGACACATGTATAATCACACTGGAACGAAACCGTTTTCTTATGATAGATGCAAGTCCTCATTTTCTACAAAAACAAGTTTGAAAAATCATATGACCGTACACACTGGAGAGAAACCATATTCCTGTGAGACATGTGGGCGTTCGTTTTCAACAAAATCAAATTTCAAAGCACATGTCCGTCTACATAGTGGGGAGAAATCATTCCATTGCAAACTATGTGAATTGTCATTTTCTCGAAACGAAAGTTTAAAGCAGCACATGTATAAGCACACTGGGAAGAAGCCGTTTCCTTGTGATACATGTGGATCTACTTTTTCGACAAAAGCAAATTTGAAAAAGCATACGATCATACACACTGGCGAGAAGCCGTTTTCCTGCGAAATATGTGGGCGTTCATTTTCTCGGAAATCAAATCTCAACACGCATATCCGTATACACAATGTGGAGAAACAGATTTCTTGTGAACTATGTGGATCTTCTTTTTCGCAGATTGGACGTTTGAAAGAACACATGTATAAGCACACGGGGCAAATGCCATTTTCTTGTGAAACGTGTGGATCTTCGTTTTCTCGTCAAGAAGTTTTGGAAAGACACGTCCGTGTACACACAGGAGAAAAACCTTACTCTTGTGAACTATGCCAGTTGTCGTTTTCTCGAAAAGAAAGTTTGAAGCAACACATGTATGACCATACTGGGAAGAAGCCATTTTCTTGTCAAATTTGTGGATCCTCATTTTCTCTGAAAGGAAACTTGAAAATACACATGCGTAAACACACTGGGGAAAAACCATTTTGTTGTCAGATTTGCGGATCTTCATTTTCTCTGAAAGCAAATTTGAAAACTCACATACTTATACATACTGGTCAGTCATAAGAGAGAACTTGAATGCCTACTAGACACTATCCTCGAGTGTTTAAGCTCTCTCTGTACAGGGGTTTGTCAGAACAAACTGGCATGAGGATACTTTTCAATAGAAGTACACCCTGACCAAATATTCAAAATCACATTTCATATTCACTGCCCAAATAAGATCTCCTCACTATGGCAAACCCAGATTAGCTTCTACGAGGAATGGTGCACCTTCTCAGAGTGATGTTACCTCAAGTAATAGCACGAAACTGGATACTCCAGTAGACTAGATAAATTCTTGTCCTGGAATCCAGTAAGATCAAGAGACCAAAACAAAAGATATGCTATAACGTATAAAAATGGTTAATTGGGGAGAGGAAAATTATGTTCTCAATTTCTTTACTTGGTGTTTGAGAGATAAAAAATTTTATGGAATATTCGAATATCTGCGTATCTCATATAGACTTCAAGTGTTAGCCCCAGGTCGTGGGCCCCTTGATTTCTGAGAACTTGGACTGAAGCAAAATAAAACAAAAAAGCAAAAAGCCGTATTCTTACAAAGAATGTGGCCATTCTTTTACTGTGAATCGCACTTAAAGTCACATACCAGAACTCAAACAATTGCACTGAAAGGGACGGCTAGAATCCTGAAAAGATCTCTTGGTTGGACTCACTAAAATAAGGGTAAAAGGCCCTATTCTTATTACTTTTGTCAATATTCTTGTTCTGAAAAGTCAAATTTGGTGATACATATGAGAAGTCACACCCGAGAAAATCCCTACCATTGTTAAAATATGCAGCTCGTCTTTTACAACGAAAGCAAATTTAGAGGGTAACGCTTTTACTATTTTAACCACATAGTTGTTCAGAAATAAGTTGTGTAAATAATATTAATGGAAATTAATCATAACATAAAATTATTGTATTTCTCTTTTTCATATCACAATACACTTTGACCTTATCATTAAGTATCAAATGCACAGTTTATTCAGATTTCCATTTTTTTTTGTTTTTACTGACCCATCAAAAGTCGATTCAATAAATTCTGATGGTCTTGATTTATGTCCGGGAGATTTGGTTTGTGATCTGAATTTGATTCATTGTCCAATTTCTGTCAACAACTTTTGGACTACAGATAAAATTTGTCACGAATTACAGACTCCATTTCTAAAACTGAGGACTATGATCGTATATTTTGCAGACAATGAAAAATATTTTGTTAAGCAACATGAACATTTTCATATAGTTTTACATCCAGTTTAGGATTTTCAAATATACAAAGTAATGTTAAAAATAACATATTATTAACCTTTTTTATGTAAAGTACTTACATAAGTAAGAGCACTACTTTGTTATATCTAAAGATTTTTCCAGATTAAGTGGAGAAGAGTTTGAGTTACGTTGCGTTCTAGAAGCTTTAAGAGACGCATATAGCAAAGATGTAAGAAAACTAGAGAAGAGGTTGCAAACTCGTGGGAAGATACAAACTCGGGGAATCATGAAATAAAGTTAGAGAAATATTGCTAGAGCTTATTATGGTGGACTTTCGCGTGGAAGAATTTCTTTTGCAGCATCTCATTTGGGGAGAGGAAATTTATGTTCCGAGTGTTTGAGAGAAAAAGAACTTTAATGGAACATTCGAATATCTATGTATCTCATAGTGGGCCCCTTGATTTCTGGGAACTCTGACTGAATTAAAAATAAAACAAAAACAAAAAACGTTATATTCTTTTAATGCATCTAAAACCAAGCTTCTATCTTTACATCATCAACACTGGCATCAATTGAAATGGATGGCTCTCATCTTGGGGAGGCTCCATGTTTTGACAAGCTTCTGGGTTTTACCTTTACTCCTGATCTATATATGGAACACATACATCAAATCTGTTGCCAGGGACGCTGGGAAAATAGTGAGATCCTTCTACCACTCCAGAAGATATCTCACTACTGATGAAATTCTCTATCTGTATAAAAGCCAAGTACGTCCAAGGATGGAGTACTGCTGCCATATCTAGGCAAGAGCTACTAAAAACAGCCTATCCTGCCTTGACAGAGTACAAAATAGAGTTCGTGGTTTAGTGGGGGATGCCCTTTTTTCTTCCCTGCAACCTCTCTCCCACAGAAGAGATGTTGTGAGCATGTCTTTGTTTTATCGTTATTTCCATGGCAAGTGCTCGTCTGAGCTTCAATCCCTCGTCCTCCTTGCCAATCTTTCACGAGAAACACCTGTCTGGCTGAAACTACTCTCAATAATTTTCCCCACTCTCTATCTGTGCCTAAATCCAAACGTAGATTCCATGAACAAAGCTTCTTTCTTAGAACTGCACGCCAGTGGAACTCTCTGCCGCTTGCTTGTTTCCCACCTGACTACAACTTGGACGTCTTCAAGTCCAACATAAACAAACTCCTGACAAACCGCCCCCTAATACTAATGATTACTACAATACTATCTCATTGATTACTGTACACGCAATAACCCGTATCCCTGAGTGTCCTTCGGGCCTTGATAAGTGGTGACCTGCATGTAAAAAAAAAAAGTATGTGAATATTTATATTCTAATAAAATGGTTCAGGGCTACAAATGCAAATACTGGCTCGAGAAATGATATGAGTGTTATCTACGGAACTTCATTGTTGAATATCTATGTATCTCATATAGAGTTCAAGTGGTAGAATCAAATAGGGGGTACCTTGATTTGAATCAAGGATAGAAAAAGAATTATGCAACGTTTACAAATCACTAAGTAAGGCTTTTTTTTTTTAGAGGAAATTAAAAAATTTGAATATAGCATATTGTTTTTTCTTTCAATTTTGCCCCTTACTTTTGGACGCTCCTATTTTGAAAATAAATAAATAATTGTTATAATTCTTTTTCTATCCTTTGCAAATGATTCAAATTTAATCATGGGTGATAACGACTACCAGTTGTGAAAATTTCAGCTTTCCACAGTTGTTATTTCTAACAAATACTAGGTTTTAAAATTTTGCCCCTTAGTTTTGGAAACGACTGTATATTTTACTAGTGGGGATACCCGGCGTTGCCTGGGTGTGGAGAGTTTTTTTATTGAGCAACGGAGCCCTAAAAACTGTTTCAAACAAACAAAAATTAACCAAACCCCCTTAAAAAAAATGAAAATAGCAACGAGTACCCGTGCAAGAATGATTATGCAACGTTTACAAATGACTAAGTAAGGCTTATTCTTTAGAGGAAATCAAAAAATTTGAATATAGCATATTGTTTACATTGTTTTTTTCTTTCAATTTTGTCCCTTACTTTTGGACGTTCCTACGGGAATTTCTATCTTTTACAGAAATCCAAAATCTGTATGAAAAATTTTATTCAATTTCTTTTTGAGATTAATTTATATTTACTCAAATTTTTTTTTTTTTTACTGAGGGGAGTGGTAAATAACAGTCATGAATGCTCTTTAGGCATTCAATGGCTACACCCAGATTAAGCTCACCTTTGGTGAGGAGGCAGGAAAATGACTGATCTCAATAAAGCTATATTTAAATACCACTATAATACTTAGTTTTGTTCATGAATAGCCACCCTCTGTATGATACCATGCACCAGTTTTAAAAAAATTGAAATTTGTACATCTGAATTTATAATTCTCGCCTCCCCTTCACTATCTAAAAAAATTTCCGCCATTTGAATATAGCATACTGTTTACATTGTTTATCTCAATTTTGTCCCTTACTTTTGGACGTTCCTATTTTGAAACTAAATAATTGTTATAATTCATTTTCTATCCTTTGCAAATAATTCAAATTTTAGTATGTTATTATGGATGATAACGACTACCAGTTGTGAAAATTTCAGCTTTTCACAGTTGTTATTTCTAACGAATACTAGGTTTTAAAATTTTGCCCCTTAGTTTTGGAAACGACTGTATATTTTACTAGTGGGGATACCCGGCGTTGCCTGGGTGTGGAGAAATTTTTATTGAGCAACAGAGCCCTAAAAAAATGTTTCAAACAAACAAAAATTAACCAAATCCCCTTAAAAAAAATGAAAATAGCAGCGAGTACCCGTGCAAGCACAAAAAAAGGTAGCAAGCAGACAGGCAAGCTCGAAACTCCGAGTATGCCTCAAGTGGATTAAAGTTTCAATGTCATTTTGCTTATCCCTCCTTTCACCCAATCAATGCTGACGGCATCATTCAGCACTACCTGAAAAATTTATCATAAAATATAGAAAATAAGAAAAAAGGGAATGTGGGGTTATGGGCTGGGAGCAAAAAGATGTGGCAGGGTTTGTATATTTGTAATCGGTCTTATAAATCAAACAAAAACAGAAGGAACATGACCACAGGGAACCAAGAAAACCGAAACTGCAAAGTACTACCACCACCACCCCACACAGAGAAAAAATGACGGGATCTACAACTGGTTAGCATCACACAAAAAAGTTGTGAAGGGTTTGGGATGACCGAGGATGCAGAGCACTGACCAGACCTCCACTGGGAGAGTGTAGAGGCTTTTGCCTCCCAAATGTAGAGAATACCAATGGCTGATGCCAGCAAGAAATTAATTGTAAGCGATTGTTGAGACAACGTGAAGACAAAAGTGCAACAATGGTAAATAAGGAATTGTGGGGGAAAGGGTAATGAGTGATGTCAGAATTCATGACAGTGACGAAACTACTTTCCCTAACAAAGAAAAAATAAAAAAAAACATCAGTAAATAGCAACAACTCAAGAACATATTCTATACAACACTAAGCGAAAAAAGAAGTGGAAAAAAAAAGTGATCGAGCAGTTTAACGCACTGACATACAATGTCGACGCCGTTCAAATTAAGCTTAGTCATTTCAAAGCATATGATGACTTTGCGGAAAAAAAAATGGCGAAGTTGACTGAAAGAATTTTTGGATATTTGTCAGCCAAAAGATTGCGCTTTGAAACAATACCAATTTTGTCAGTGTTGGTCGCGTGTGTTGAAAGTTTTAGTGAGATATACAAACATACACACTAACTAACAGATGTTTGAGATTTATAGACTAGCAGGAGTGCCCGGGTGTTTAGAGGTGTGTGTGTGTGGGGGGGGAATCAAAACAAAGCGAAGTAATAACTCTGTTTAAATATTTAAAAAAAAATGTTAAAACTTCTTCAAAAAATTGGAAAAACAAAAACAAAAGACGAAACAATGAACGTGATGGAAAAAAAAAGACAAAAAGAAAAAAAGACAAAAAAAACTTCTTAGCGGGGGGGGGGGGAGTTCCCGGTGTTGCCCAGGTGTTTGAAAAAAAAAGTTTTGGGGAGGGAGGTAGGCTTGAACCCGGATCCTTGAGGCAAAAGCGAAAAAAAAAAAGCGTGATGACTTACCTCGATGCTATGAAGGTAGGGAATGAGAACAGATGAAATTTAATGATTGAAAAGTGAATTGACAGATGTGTAAATTTAATGAGGTCAAACATCAATTCCGCAGTTAAGTTTTGCTGCGAGGCAGTTTTTCCCCCAAGTTGTTGTTTGGGGGGGGGGGATCAGCTCCCCATAAAAAATGGGGGTGTCCAAATGAAAAGCAATTGTCTGATATGACGGTTTTTTTAAAAATATATTTTTAAATTTTTTACACAACTTATCGAGGGCCGGAAGCCACTCAGGGATAAGGGTTATTGTAAGTACAGTACGTTAGTGTGGATATTTAATAAAGTGTCTACTTAAGGGGGCAGTTCATCAGGAATTTGTTTACGTTGGACTTGAAGGCATCCAGGTTGTAGTCAGGTGGGAAGCAGGCAGATGGAACAGAGTTCTACAGGCGTGCAGTTCTAAGAAAGAAGCTTTGTTCATGGAATCTACGTTTTGATTTAGACATAGATAAAGAGTGGGAAAAATTACTGACAGTAGATTCAGCTAGACGGGTGTTTTTCGTAAAAGATTGGCGAGGTTTTCACCATATTGATCAAAGCTGATTTGTTTTCTGGATTTCCCAGGCATGAAAGCCAAGGTTTCAATTTAATTTACACTAAAAAGCCGAACAAACACACGACACAGAGAAATAGCATGAATTTTATAAAAGTGGATCCAAACAAATCTAGACACGACGTCCCTTTGCAAATCATAGATATTATCATCTACGGGGTATATAAAAGAGAACCCCAGCAAAAAAAGCCTTTCTTTCACATACAAAAATGCGTGTTGTAATCTTTATTTATTCAAGAAACTATGTCGATTTTCCATTACTGTTACTCAAAAAAATGTTTTACTAAATATAAAATAGTAAATGTGTGTATATATATATATATATATATATATGTATATATATATATATTTTTGGGCGGTCAACGGCCAAATAGCACCTTGTGTGTTTGTATGTATGTGTGTGTTGGGGTGGAGAGGGCTCCTATAAGCCGTGGTGAAGGCAACCTTTCTAGGAGAAGCAAATCTCTGATTTAAAAAACCATAAAGTGGGAGACCAGTACCCCGCATTAAGTTGGTCTGCAGTTTAACTTGTTGCTGGCTATCTTGCTGGATCTCAACATTTTGAACCGAGAGAGAGACTTAGCTGTCATACAAAGCTAAGACTCTGTAACATCATCTTTGTATAGATACTCCCTCAGGCATTTGTCCATAAAAATGGTCCTGCGGCGATGGAAAAGTTGTGATGAGTGGAGGCTTGAAATGCGGGAAGCAACTAATAATTAATCTCAATGACCGTCTTCAGTGTCATGCATGCTTGAGCATGTGAATTCACCGGTAGGACTAAAAAAAAGTCATTTTTGAGCTCATGGACTTTAAGTGTCTGAGGAAGTGGCACTCGTCTGACAAGACGTTGCAATCATATATATATATATATATATATACAGACATATGTATATATATATATACATATGTATATATATACATACATATAAAAAAATAATATTTCTATTATGTTTCAAAAAACTTTAATAGTTTATTTTGGAAGTATGATCCATAAAGAAAATAAACAACCCATTCTTAACAGAGAAATTACAAGTTTTTTTATATTTTATTCGCAGTTTCGTGTTAGGGGTGTCAAAAATTCCGCCCAAATTCTGATACACCTAGTTGTTCATCTATAAATGTTACTTTTCTGACGTGGTAGAAAACATTGAATTGCTGCTGCACCAACATATGTATATGAACATGTGGGGAAAAATGAAAGAATGAAAGAAGAAACAGTATCATTATCAGCATCAACATCAGCAGCAGAAGAAAATGTATCATGAAAGGAAAAAACGGCATCATCATCAGCAGCAGTAGCAGCAAAAAAAAACATATTGTGAAAGAAGAAACATCATCATCATTATCAATATCATTAGCAGAAGAAACAGCATCATCATCAATATCATCATCACTAGCAGCAGAAGAAACAGCATCATCAATATCAACAGCATTATGAAAGGAAAAAACAGCATCATCATCAATATCAGCAGCAGCAGAAACGGCATCATCATCATCATCATCATCAACAGCATCATGAAAGAAAAAATGGCATCAATATCAATATTATCATCATCAGCAATATCATCAGCAGAAAAACATCATCATCAATATCATCATCAGCAATATCATCAGCAGAAAAACATCATCATCAATATCATCATCAGCAATATCATCAGCAGAAAAACATCATCATCAATATCATCATCAGCAATATCATCAGCAGAAGAAACATCATCAATATCATCAACAGTAGCAGCAGAAGAATCATCATCATCATCAATATTATCAACAGCACCATGAAAAAAAACAACATCATCATCAACATCAGCAGTAGCAGAAAAAACGCATTGTGAAAGAAGAAACAGCATTATCATTATCAATATCGTTATCAGCAGCAGCAGAAGAAACAGTTTTGCAACGTAAGTTTTGTAACGTAACGTGATCGTTACACTTCACTTCATTAATTCATAAAAATAAAAAAAATAAGAAATAAATAATCTGAGTCAGCATTCTTTTTTAACAAAACGTTTTTATTCTTTTTTTACTTTCAGCATCCCTTAAAAAGTCTCTTACTGCCACCTGTCCATTTTAGCCTGGCACGCGTTTGTTTTTCTTCCGACCACAAGCTGGATACAGCCGGCCCATTCTCATCTTTGCTTTTCATGTCCATTTCCTTCCGCATTGACTTTTCTCTTTGATTATGTGGTGCATTTTTTCTTCCTTTTTTCTTTTTTATTCTCTCGCACACTTTCTAATATGCATATGCCTTTTTTTCGACTACTGCTGCTGCTAATCTCTTTGCAGCCAGTTATTCTTTGCTGCTGCTGATATTTCCCCATGCACTCATGTGCACTATTAATCTGGTGAAATAAATCATCTTTTGTTCATAGTAAAAGTTTACGTTTGTTATTGAGTCGAAAAAATTTCTTATAATGAATCCGGGTTGTCATCATGATGGGCTCCTTGCCCGGACCAATGTGACTCTTCCTCTCCAGAGTTCCCCGTCCCCCACACCCCAGACCCCCAGGCTTACAGTTGGCGTCGTATGCTACCTGCTGGATGTACGTGGATCCAGGTCGTCCTCTGCTTGCACATCCATGTCGTAGAGTCCATAGCAATACATCACTTACCAATTCATGCCTGCTCCTCAGGCAATGACCAGCAAATCGCAGGCATCTTTCCCTGATGGTATTAGATATGGCAGGCAGGCTGCCACAAAGCCGTTGCCTCATGGGACGATTTTGCCAAGATACATTTAACACCGTTCGTAGCACACGGGTGCATGTGCTGTCCAGCCTTCCTTCCAATCCCCTCGTGAGTGTCCAGGTTGCAGCACTGTAAACAAGGACAGATCCCACCACTTCCCTGAAGAACCACCACCTCAGTCTGTCAGCCAGTCCCGAAATCCATACTGAACACAACCCATCCAATGCAGCCCATGCCTTCGAAATGCGAACTTCAACATCTCTCTCAGTGGAAACCACGTTGCTGCCCAGATACGTAAACCCAGCATTGATCCAACCAGAGCCCCAATCTCCCCTGCTACTATGCCTGGTTGTATAATACATTTTAACATGATACGAGGGGTGTGCAATAAGTAATGCTCCTGACCCAATTCCCATAGCAGTAGAGCAACAAAACTTGGCTTAGTCTTTCTCTACATAGAAACCACCCAGAGTTATGCATTTCTCTCATCGTTTGATGCAGTGTTTTTGTAGAACACCCCAGGTTGCTCCTCCAACCACGACGTGACTTCAGAAATCAAGGCTGTATCATCTGGGAAACGCTTTCCTTTCCAAAACAACTTCATGGGTGGGAAGAGGTGAAAGTCAGAGGATGCAAGGTCAGGCGAGTAGGGAGGATGGAGAAGGATTTCATAACCCCACGCCCGTGCTTCTGATCTTGTGACATGCAAGTTATGGACCGGGGCGTTGTCCTGCAGGAGGAGGGTACCTTTGCTGATCTTGTCTCGCCTCTTGATTTTCATAGCTTCCCTTAATTTCCTCAAAAGTGAAGCATAATAGGCTCCTGTAATTGTGGTACACTTTGCCAGAAATCTGTCATCACTACTCCATCCTGGTTCCAGAAGACTGTGAGCATGACCTTACCAGCGGAGGGCTGCACCCTTGCCTCCTTTGGAGGTGGTGAGTCCAAGTGCTTCCCCTGCATTGACTGAGCTTTGGTCTCTGGATCATAGTGATGGACCCAGGTTTCATCCTGTGTAATCAGTCTTTTGAAAAACTTTGACTCATCTTCTTGGCACATCTCCAAATTCATCCTCGAGCACGACGCATTCTTGCTTCTGGAATGGTGTGAGCAACCTGGGAATCCATCTGGCAGACACCTTATGCATATGCAAATGGTCATGAATGATAGTTTCCACAGACCCTGTACTAATCTTGACATCTTGGGCTATTTGGTGAATAGTAATGCACCGATCTTCCAAAATGAAGCCTCAACTTGACGGACAGATGCCTCATCAATGGCAGAAGGGGGGGGCGACCTGTTCTGGGAACTGTTTCCACTGACTTCCGGCCATGTTTGAATTCACGATGCCAGCGTTTTACAAGGTCATATGATGGGGCATTATCACCATAAGTTTCTTTCATTTCATCAAAAGTCTCCTGTTGCGTGCGTCCTTTCAAATACAAAAACCATATCACTGCTCAACATTCAACAGGCTCCATTTCACACCTGACTCAGTTCAAACACCTGTAAAACAGAAACCACAATTAGTTCAGAGCTGTAATTTGCCACATAATCCGTAGAGATATAAATCATTGCACATGCAAAATTTCAGCTAGATCAGACAACAGGAAGTGGGTCAGGGGTATTACTTATTGCACGCCCCTCGTATTTTAATTAATGCAGATTGCATATGTATTATTATAGAATCAATCCTCTATTGATTATTGTATACTAGCAGGACCTGTTAACCGGCATTGCCCGGTCATACAATACGTTTAAACATGATATTTTAATTTATGCAGATTGCATATATATTATTATAGAATCAATCCTCTATTGATAATTATATACTAGCAGGACCTGTTAACCGGTGTTGCCCGGTCATATAATATGCTTAAACATGATATTTTAATTTATGCAGATTGCGTACATATTATTATAGAATCAATCCTCTATTGATTATTATATACTAGCAGGACCTGTTAACCGTCGTTGCCCGGTCGTACAATACGCTTAAACTTGATATTTTAATTTATGCAGATTGCATATGTATTATCATAGAATCAATCCTCTATTGATTATTATATACTAGCAGGACCTGTTAACCGTCGTTGCCCGGTCGTACAATACGCTTAAATTTGATATTTTAATTTATGCAGATTGCATATGTATTATTATAGAATTAATCCTCTATTGATTATTATATACTAGCAGGACCTGTTAACCGTCGTTGCCCGGTCGTACAATACGCTTAAACTTGATATTTTAATTTATGCAGATTGCATATGTATTATTATAGAATTAATCCTCTATTGATTATTATATACTAGCAGGACCTGTTAACCGTCGTTGCCCGGTCGTACAATACGCTTAAACTTGATATTTTAATTTATGCAGATTGCATATGTATTATTATAGAATTAATCCTCTATTGATTATTATATACTAGCAGGACCTGTTAACCGTCGTTGCCCGGTCGTACAATACGCTTAAACATGCTATTTTAATTTATGCAGATTGCATATGTATTATTATAGAATCAATCCTCTATTGATTATTATATACTAGCAGGATCTGTTAACCAGCGTTGCCCGGTCATACAATACGCTTAAACATGATATTTTAATTTATGCAGATTGCATATGTATTATTATAGAATCAATCCTCTATTGATTATTATATACTAGCAGGATCTGTTAACCAGCGTTGCCCGGTCATACAATACGCTTAAACATGATATTTTAATTTATGCAGATTGCATATGTATTATTATAGAATCAATCCTCTATTGATTATTATATACTACCAGGACCTGTTAACCAGCGTTGCCCGGTCATACAATACGCTTAAACATGCTATTTTAATTTATGCAGATTGCATATGTATTATTATAGAATCAATCCTCTATTGATTATTATATACTAGCAGGATCTGTTAACCAGCGTTGCCCGGTCATACAATACGCTTAAACATGCTATTTTAATTTATGCAGATTGCATATGTATTATTATAGAATCAATCCTCTATTGATTATTATATACTAGCAGGATCTGTTAACCAGCGTTGCCCGGTCATTCAATACGCTTAAACATGCTATTTTAATTTATGCAGATTGCATATGTATTATTATAGAATCAATCCTCTATTGAATATTGTATATTATGAGGATAATTTGCCTGTGTCAACTAATTTGAAAAAAAACCAATAATAATGATTATGTCGTTCATCAAATTCTGTCTGTGTTTGTTTACAATATTACGTCAGCTGATATTTGTGCTCGACAATAAATTCCCTGGATATGTCATTTCTGATTAATGTTTAAGATTAAAATATGCAAATGAAGAAATGATTTGCAGTGATTTTAAGTTCGATTAGAACGTCAATACAAAGAAGCCAACATAGCTATTGCAGTTAAATGAGCTGGTAAACAGCAAAACAAAATAAAATAAATGCAATACGCAAAAGTTCAGCTAGAATTCGTCATGTATGTGTGTGTGCGTGTGTGTATTTGTGTGTGCTTGTGTGTGTGGGTGCGTGTGCGTGTGTGTGTGTGTGTGTGTGTGTGTGTGTGTGTGTGCACATCTTCTCCCGACCACATCTGCCAACAGCCATTTTATTAGAAAACTGATCCCATGCCATTTGCATATGCGTGTAGTGGAAGATGAGATCCATGGCTGCCATCTTTAATTTCTCTCTCTCTCAGATCCCATCCAAAGGTAAGTTGCATAACCGCACGACACACACACACGCAGGTGCTTTCTTCTTTGATTATTGCATTCAACTCTACACATCTTTAGACAGATCAGATACTACCCTTTGAATCCTCACCAGAAGAACTAGAAGGTATATATGAACTGGAACAAATACAAAGAGGACATTGCAAAGGCTGCTGCAAAGAAGGTGGGTTTCTTCTATCGAGCTAGAAGACTACTCACACCTGAGAGTATCCTGTACCTCTACAAGGCCACCATTCACTCATGCATGGAGTATTGTTGACACATCTGAGCTAACCCTAACCCTAACCCTCCCCCTCTTAGATAAAGTCCAAAAAAGAGTTGTCAATCTAATCGGTCCCACTTTGTCAACTAAGCTCTAGCCCCTATCTCATCACCACAATGTTGCATCGCATGTTTTACAAATATTTTAATGAAATGTGTTCTGGTAGACTCGTTTCACTTGTACGCCCTCGACGTACTTATCCCCGACGAACCTGCTTAGCATCAGAACCATTGCATCAGCGTTAGGGCGTACAGTCACACCATCAGGCTGGACTTCTTCATCTTCAATGGAGCTTCCAGAAGGGGTACTGGAACTATCGGCATCAGCGTTGGGGGTCGCAGTTTTACCATCACGAGGAATAGGTTGGATCCACAGGTCATCGTTGGATGATTCACCATTACTCGCCAACTGGTTCATATTTAGGGCAGGCCAGATATCCTTCGCATGGTGTGGGGTACCATCGACTAGTATGGCTTGCTCACTGATGATGCCAGTGATTCGCCCACTTTGAAAGCTGTTGGTGCATCGATTATTGGGAGGCTTCACCCAGACAGTGTCCCCTAACTCATACAGCCTTTGGGTTTCCTGTCAATCAGGCAGACAGGCGTCAATGTCCTTGATGCGCACTCGATAGCAATGGATCGCATTGGTGTGTGCGCTTGTAGCAGTCATGCCATCCTTTGGTGTTGCATTATATCTATAGATCGCCTCTGCGATCGTGCATTGTTTTTTTGCCGCGATCATCTTCACGCTTCGATGGCACCGCTCTGCTATGCTGTTGCCACTTAGTACACATGCACATCTGTGTCTGAGTTGGATCCCCCTCTTGTCTACGAAACGTTTGAACTCCCCACTGCAGAAGGCCATGTCATTGGCTGTGAGGATTTCTTCAGGTGGCCCCTTTCATAAAATATGGGCTCCAATTCATGGATGACACTGGAGGAATCCTGTCTTATTAACGGGCACCAGATTGTGAACCTTGTCGGTCCACAATCGATCAGGGTGAGGAAGTGCTGGCTGCCGTAGTGGGTTATGTCAATACCCAGTCGGCTCCAAGTCGTGTCTACTCCCAGCTGACCTTTCCGCCACCTCGTCAGGGTGGGGTCGATTGACTGGCATGTTTGGCATTCCTTGACACTCGCTTTCACTGCACTTTTGCACAAAATAAGATGTCCGTTTCACTCTGGGGTGTCCACTGAGGTGGGGTATCTTCCTGATTTCATCCGCCACCTCAATAGAGGTGGTGCATAATGATACTGGCTCGGCTTCCTTCTTCATAGTGTCATACCATCTCTGTGGCACCTGAGTGAGCCTATGAGCAAGGTTGCAATTTGAAGTGACCAGTACCACATCTCTTCCCTGCAACCTCTTTCTCACAGAAGAGATGTTGCGAGCCTGTCTCTGTTTATCATTATTTTTAAACATTCCCAAGAAACACTCGTCTAGCTGAAAACACTCTCAATAATTTCCCCTACTCTTTATTTGTGCCTAAACCTAAACGTAGATTCCATGAACAAAGCTTCTTACTTAAAACTACACACCTATAGAACTCTGTTCCATTTGCCTGCTTTCCAGCTGACTACAATATGGTCATCTTCAAGTCCAATGTAAACAAGTTCTTTATTAGTCGTTCCCCTCAAGTAATCCAATTTACCAAATTTACACTTCTGATGATTAATATGATATTGTCCCTTTGACTACTGTACACTCTTTAACCCTTATCCTCGAGTGGCCTCTGGGCCTTGATAAGTGGTGACTCCTTTGTAAAAAATAAAAATATAAAAACAGGCACGATCAAGTGGGTAAGACAGTACATTGGCAATTATGCTGACAATTGGGTATTAAACACTCAGACAAATGGTACAAACACAAACTGGCAGGAGTACTTAAAAAATAAAAATCACAAGATCCCATGCAATATGGATATGCAAACAGATAAATCCATCCAAGTAAGTGAACTAAGTATCTGTGGGGATTAATAAGAATTGACTGTGGACTGGAAGATGCGGGACTTCCGGTGGAAAAAGGAAGTTTGGTTTTTGGCGCGTTTTTTTTTCTGGGGTTTTGAAGAAGAAGAAAAGAAAGGACGGTTGATTTTCCACGCGGCCGGAGGAGCCCCGAAAAGGTTATGAAAGTCAAAAACGACGTACTGGCCCCACGTTATGGCCCGAACGCCTTGAATGACTAAACACTGCTTCGTTCACAAAAACCAGAAAAGGAAGACACCGAAGTAAATTCAAACCAACTTTGTTCCCACCTAAACCGATAAGTATAACCCAATGAACATTTTTTCTGTTGATTTTCTCACACACATTTCACAAACATTCTCTTCTGCTACAAAACGAACCTTCTCTATATACCTCCCAAATAGTAAATAAAGTTGCCTTTTTTTATTCACTCTTAAAATATGTTTTTTTTATTTATTTCTATGGAGTCAGAGAGTTAGATACAAACCCGATAAACCTCTATAGACCATATATCATTAACAAGAAGAAAAAGTCCTTGTAAATTTTGTTGTCTAGCAGACCACAGAGTGAAGGTCAAGGAGATGGAGAAGCGAAGCAAATACACAGAACTGGGCAGAGAGCTGTAGCAGCTGACACCCGCTACATCACAGGCAGGAGCTAATTCTCACGATCTGAGATTTGAAATCTACTTCCTCCTGGCTTGTCCAATCATAAGCCAGCTCTCAGTCACATGACAGAGTATATAAAAGGCGAAATCTGAAACTCTCAACCCTCTTTCATCCTGACCCTGCCTGGGAGCAGACGTTTTTTTTTCTGGATGACAATGGATTAAAACATTTTCCACATGTTTGAATATCGTATATATCCAATTGCAAGTGAAAAAAAGAAAGAAAAAAAGAAAGGAGAAACAAAACAACATACTGAGGATGGAGTATAGCTCTGAAATAAATTCATGTTATAAATTTCAAACAAGTAAAATATTTGTTTATTTTCCTAATATTACGTTATGATTTGGCTTTCAATCACACTTGATGCGTATTTTATTTTATTCAAATTAAAACAACGTTTCTATATGGAACTCATACCCTTGACGATATCTATTAAATTTCAAGTTTGTAGATCAAAAATTCGTTAAGTATATAGGTGGAGAAGTGTCCTCACATACATGCACACATTCTCACTTTTATAGATTATGTGTGTGTGTGTATTTGTGTGTGTGTGTATTTGTGTGTGTGTGTGTGTGCATATGCATATGACAGAGTATATAAGAGGCGAAATCACGAACCTTTCTTTCTCTTTCCTCCTGGGTTCAGCTGGCAGCATACATTAAGCTGGAGGGGAAAGCCCCAGGCTGAACGTGAGTACTACAAGCTAACAATGGCTCTTTTCAAACTCCCATTTGTTTCCATGTGCGGTACTCAAATGAACATTCTTTATCATGATAAAGAACACACACACACACACACACAACACATCAACACACTGAAGACTTCACCCTTTCTTTCTCCTTTAATCAGCTTTATTTGCCCGGCGACTACTAGCTATAAACACATGTGGACTCAGCTGTTCTCTCCTTTAATGAGCCGGCAATATATTAATTCTATCTTTACACAAGAACACTTCAACCTACTAAGCCATTTCTTTTGTGGACATGCTACTAACGAAAATAGCAAATAAAGTTTGTAGATCAAACATTTGTTAAGTATATAGGTTGAGACGTGTCCTCACATACACGCACACATTCTCACTTTTATAGATTATGTGTGTGTGTGTGTGTGTATTTGTGTGTGTGTGTGTGTGCATATGTATGTGTAAGTATATGTGTATATGTATATATGAGGGTCATTCCAAAAGTGAAGCCTCTTATTTTTTAACTCAAAACTAAAACGGTGAAGAGCTACGAAGACGAGAATGGTACTATTAAAACGAGCAACCTCTTGTGGTCAACAAGTTAGCTACGGCTCTCTTCAAACTCTTCAAACTCACATTTATTTCCACATGCGATACCTTAAGAACATTCTTTGTCATGATAAAGAACATACACAATACACGCACACACCGACACTGACATGCGCACACACACACACACACACGCACACACACACATGCACACACACACGCACACACGCACACACACACGCACACACACACACACACACACACCTACTCTTTCTTCTAACTGCCATTTATTTCCACATGCTGTACCCAAACAACATACAATCACACACACACACACACACACACACACACACACACACACACACACACACACCTACTCTTTCTTCTAACTGCCATTTATTTCCACGTGCTGTACCCAAACAACATACAATCACACACACACACGCACACGCACACACACACACACACACACACACCTACTCTTTCTTCTAACTGCCATTTATTTCCACGTACTGTACCCAAACAACATACAATCACACACACACACACACACACACACACACACACACACACACATACTCTTTCTTATCACGAGACACTAACCCTCTGCCCTGTCTCTACTATTGGACCCACACTCCTACAAACATAAACACACTGAAGTCTTTGCCCTTTCTTTCTCATTTAACTGTCTTCCTTCATACCGACAACTACTACCTATAAACATGTGTAAACGGAACTGAACTATTCTCTCCTTCAACAAGCCAACACATTAATACACTGAACACTGCCCTTTTTCTTTCCTTTGCCCCGGCAACTACTAGCTATAAACATGTGTGGACTGAGCTGTTCTCTTCTCAACCAGCCGGCAATATATTCTATCTTTACTCAAAAACACCCGTCTAGCTAAAACCACAGTCCAAAATTTCCCCCACTCTTATCTGTGCCAAAACTAAAACGTAGATTCCATGAACAAAGCTTCTTTCTTAGAACTGCACGCCTGTGGAACTCTGTTCCGTCTGCCTCTTTCCCGCCTGACTACAACCTGGATGTCTTCAAGTCCAATGTAGACAAATTCCTGATGAACCGCCCCTTAAGTAAGACACTTTATCAAATCTCAACACTAACGTACTGTACACGCAATAACCCTTATCCCTGAGTGGCTTCCGGGCCTTGATAAGTGGTGACCACCTTGTAAAAAAAAAACATGTGTAAACGGGACTGAACTATTCTCTCCTTCAACGAGCCAGCAAGATATTAATTCTATCTTTACTCAAGAACATTTCAACCTACTAACTTGTTTCTCTTTTCTAATAACACCACTAACGAGGATAACAAATAAAGTTGTTTATTAAATGTTAGAATGAGACTTCATTTCGTTGTCATCATTATTAACTAAAGAGCTTAGAGGGATCTGGAAAATGAAGAAAGTTAGCATAACAGCACTAATAGTAAGAGCACTAGGAACAATACCGAAAAACTTTGAAAAAGAATGGGAGAGATTTGAATCAGAGGGATGGCTGCGAATATACAACGGATGACAATAATGAAAACTGCAGAAATATTAAGCTTTTATTATGGAGACTAACACCACACAAATTGGACGTACAGAAACGGCTACAGATGTAAAAAGGAAAATCACACTTAACAGAAACGGTACGATTGTAAGGTACCCCCATGTGGCCCTGTGTACCCCCTCCCCTTGCTTTTGTACGTGTGTATGACTCCATAAACTAGTACCTCGCCAAATAAGTGAGGAGGGTCAAGGAGGATGGAAAGACTAAGGAGAGAAAGCACTAGCTAGACCTCCACTGGATTAGTGCAAAAAAGACTGGGACCTTGGAGAGGCTTATTGCCACCCAAATTCGAGTAAAGATCAATGATCGCTACCAACGAGAAACCAATGGTAAGCGACTGTTGCAGTAACGCAAACTCTTTTATCGAGATATAAAAAGTTGTATTATGCATTGTATTCTTTGGCACCCATCTTTTGACGCGCGTGCCATATACAAATCTACTCACACTGCACGCGCGTAAACAAGATGGCCGCCTAAGAATATGATGCATAATACAACTTTTTATAACTCGATAACTAATTATTTCTGCAAAATTTCAATGCGATTTTCGTATTCAGCATAGTCAAAAACCTTTAAAAGTCGTCATTTAAAAGAAAATTATGGAGATGGACCTAATCTGAAAATTTACCAAAACTTTAAAATCATATTTTGGGTTTGTATTACTGTACACATAGATTCGAAAAAGTTGTCAAAAAAACAAATATATAACAAATAAATGTTATCAAAAGCAAGATAAGTTACTTTTCTGCCAAACTGGATATATTTTTCGTGTTTTTATTCAATGTAACAATTCAGCTCGAAAAACATACAGTGTTTACCGAAAACTCAAGATGGCGTCTCCCACCCTCTTTAACACCGTAAGTTTGGGAAAAGGTGTTATAAATAAAAAACTATACAAAATACTGTTAAAAACCCGCCGAATATATGTCAACCTATGTCACGGTAATATATATTGAGCGAGTTTTTAACAGTATTTTATCCGGTTTTTTATTTATAACACTTTTTCCCAAACTGACCGTGTTAAAGAGAGAATCAGACGCCATCTTGAATGTCCCAATACATCGGTAAACACTGTATGGTTTTCTATCTGAATAAACATGTTACATTGAATAAAAACACGAAAAATATATCCAGTTTGGTAGAAAAGTAACTTATCTTGCCTTTGATAACATTTATTTGTTATATATTTGTTTTTTGACAACTTTCTCGAATCTATGTGTACAGTAATACAAACCCAAATCATATTTTCATACATTTTTTGTTTCAATAAATGTTTTGATTTCCATATATATATATTTTTTTTGTTCTTTATTTCGTTATTTTTGCGTTCTCGAAGACACTTGTTTATGTTTGAGGTTCACAAAACGTCCGATAGAGGGCATTCAAAGAACAGGGGTCGATAACTCATCTAGGACGTCTCATGTCATTGAGAAGAAGAAGAAGAAGAAGAAGAAGAAGAAGAAGAAACAAACAAGCAAACAAACGCAAAGTGCATGAAGAAACTTGCGGAAGTAACGATTGCATTGTGGGTAATAACGATTATTCCGATTTCCGCCATGACACTTTCTTTCTATATATATTCTTATGAATTTGTCCTCGCGCCAATCTATAACTCCAAATAGCAAAAAAAAAAAAAAAAAAAAAAAAAATTAACCTTTAAAAAATATTTTATTGTAAAAAAATGATTTTCATCGTAAAATCATTTTTTTTTTAAATATCCTCTTGTTTTCATTTTTCTTATAAAAACACTTCAATCTAAAAAGTACGTCATAAAAATGTAAGTATAATTTTTCGGTGCTAATGCAGAGAGTGATCCGTCGACGCTATTTTTTAAATCGTATTTCCACGTTTAATTAAAATTTTATGATATGTTTTTTTTTTTTTTTTTTAATTCAATTGTACCTATTTACAATGCCTCCCCACGGGGCAGAGTTAGACACCAGGATCGTTTTTTAAATGTGGAGAAAAGGTACAAAAATAAAAAATTGTCTCAGTCGTGAAGGACTGACTGATCCTCCACTGAAAGAGAACAAGAAATGGAAGTGCAGACTGCAGCACTGCAGCATCTGAAGAACAGATACTACAAGGTTAAAGTGCAGAATAGGTACAAAACACCCTTCCCTCCCCATGTTAAGAATGGCTTTTTTAATAATAACGTTATTATTTTAGCACGGATCACTTTCTGCATGAGTACCGATTTTTCAAATATTTATTTTCACCGCTTAAATTTGTATTTCCTGATAATGTATTTTTTTTTAGTTGAATGGTATGTTTTTTTTAAATTCTTTTTTTAAATTCGATGTTTTCCTTAAAATTTTCACGTAATTTTTTACGACGTGCCCCAGCGTATTATAAACACCCCACAACCTTATAACTCTCCCAACATCGAAAGCCGTTCTTAACATGGGAAGGGGGTTATTCCAACATCGAAAGCCGTTCTTAACATGGGGAGGGGTGTTTATACTATGCTGGGGCAGGTCGTAAAAAAAATACCAAATTTTCATGTAATATGGACAAATTTTCGTTATTTTGAATACAACGATAACAATCACCTCCCCCCCCCTCGGTGTTTCACGAAAATCAACAGTAGGCGCTTCTACACTATTGGGACGAAATTTCGGAAATTGTAAAACTGAATTTTACATGAAAACAATGGTATCTACGTATTCCTCGTATTTTTAAGACGATTATATCCAAAAATTACGAAAATCGATCAGGTAGAAAATTATTATTAAAATAAAAAATAGAATTTGATGAAAATGATCGTAAAACACACGAGAGTTCAAAAGGGAGGTAATTTTCCGTTTCGATTTTAAACAAGATGGCGGCAATTTTTAACTTGCTAACAGGATTAAAGTTGTTTTTTTTTCTTAATAATTCAGTAATATTCAGGTAATTTCGACTGCATAATTTGGAAGCTACCATTGTAACTTATTAGAATTAACAAAAAAAATCAGTTTCTTTTTTTTCTGAAAACTCCATTTATCGACTACAAAATCTGGTCCCAATTCTGTAAAAGCACCCAACAGATATTAGACCATTCTGGTTCCTGTTGATTGCTGTGTAAGGTTGGTTTTGTGCAGTTTTATGGGGAGGGGAGGGTGTTGTGTACCTATTCTGTACTTTCACTTAACAATTTAATAAAAAACCGATATTGTTAAACTTTAATTAAACTTGAAAATACTATTTAAAAAATAGCATGGATCAATAAGTGCACTAGCACCCAAATTTTTTTAAACAAATAACAATCTATTAACATCCATTATTCTATTAAAATCTATTATTCTATTAAAATCTATTAAAACCCATTATTCTATTAAAATCTATTAACATCCATTATTCTATTAAAATCTATTAACATCCATTATTCTATTAAAATCTATTAAAATCCATTATTCTATTAAAATCTATTAACATCCATTATTCTATTAAAATCTATTAAAACCCATTATTCTATTAAAATCTATTAAAATCCATTATTCTATTAAAATCTATTATTCTATTAAAATCCATTATTCTATTAAAATCTATTATTCTATTAAAATCTATTAAAATCCATTATTTTTGCGAAATTTTTTTTCCAGAAAGATCTGTGACAAGCATGCGCAAAAAATCACAAAAACTATAAGTTGTGCGTGCATGCGTCAGGGATCGAACCTGGGACCGTTAGATTACAAAGAAAAACGTTTGTGAGCGATACTCGCATTATCGCGACAATTGGGTTCGCCCGACGGCTATAAAAGTCAAGCCGAAACCAAGATTGTGAGTCGTTTCTTTTTGTTTGGTCGGTCGACAGTTGAAAAGAACTTGCTTGTGAAGAGTACGACGTTTGCGAGATGAAAGAAGTCGATTCGTTCAACTTTGAAAAGAATTTCTGGCGTGTATATCGCTTAACACAAAGTAGCTTTCTCCTCCCTCGTGCTGCGACAGTCGTTAAAAAGCTGAATTTCATTATATGGAAAGTAGAATAATATAAAACTTTTTAATAGAATTTAAAATTTTCCAAGATGACACCATTCACCGTCATTTTTGTCTCGATCACAAAAACATGAAACTTTTTTTTTAAAGGTTTTTAACCAAATATTTTTTTCTGTCTAAATAAGATTAAGTATGATTTGCTATAAGAATATGCAAAAATATGTAAAACATAAGTACCTGAATCTCAAATAATTCCAACTTTTTATATCCTTCTATAGATTTGCATGTGGTTAGTATTGTCCCATCGTCTACTATTTGTGGTAGGGAGCTAAGGAAGTGTGTGTCATCTCTTACAAAACTTCTGACTAGATTCGTGAAGAGTTGTAATAGTATATCTATTAGGTTGCTAAGTGTGCTTGTTGGGCATGATTGTCTTGCTACTATGAGTCTGAATGTGGGGTCGTTGGGGTTTGGGATGCTAATGCACTCCGACTTTTGTATGTTGATGGCATGTCTTACCTGGTTAGATTTGTGTATTTTGAAATTTAAAAAAAAAAAACAACATTTAATGATAGTTTAAAATTAAGTGTGGATGCTTAGAGGGAACGATAAAAGTGCAATGGGGGACCGCCCAAAGACGGTCAATGTACACTAGTTGTCCAACCGGCAAAGGATGTTTATTCTGAAAGCCGTTCTTAACATGGGAAGGTTGGGGGTGCTTATTCCAAATTATTCCAATTATTTTCAACCTCCCCGTAATTAACTTCTTAAAGATACGTCTTCGGCTGATCCACCAGTGCATTTTCATCTAGGGAACTAAATAAACAATATTTGGCCATTTTTAACTTTTATTTGGCCATTTTTAACTTTTATTTGGCCATTTTTAACTTTTATTTGGCCATGTATTTTTAACTTTTATTTGGCCATGTATTTTTAACTTTTATTTGGCCATGTATTTTTAACTTTTATTTGGCCATGTATTTTTAACTTTTGATTTGAGGGTAAAGTTTTCAAAATATTCAAATTTCTATTCAAAACAAGTGTCTTCAAATAGTGTGCAACTATTTTCTTTATATATATATATATATATATATATTTTTGTTTCCTACAAAGTTAAGCAATGACGAGACTGGCCAGTACTAGATGGGTGACCATTTTGAGAATGCTTGGTGTCATATGTGTTGAAAACAACTTTGGCATCTTCTATCACGGTTGGGCCATCATAGGCCATAAACAAGAAATTGCTGAGAGAAATTATCATATTTTTAGCAAAATGTGCAATTATTGATCGATTTTATTTTGTTTGTTTTTTTTCGTATCGATTCTTCAAATCATTCTCTCTTTAATAGTATATTAGCAATATTGGGCTGTTCACAAATTATTAATTTATTTTTTTCAAAGATTTAAAAGTAGTGTTTTTCGTAAAATTAATGAAAATATATATATATATTTTTGCTAATCTGAAAGATAATAATTATTAACATATTCAACGAATTTCAGATTTCAAAACACAAAAGATAAAAAATAAAACACATTCAAAATTCGAATTTTCAACCTTAAAATTTGATACGTACATAGCTTTTTTTTTTCTACAATCCTCACCCATTCCATAATACAATATATTTTGCTGAGTTTTGGCTAATTATTTAAAGAATATTTGTACCCACAAATAAAGAAGCCAGGGTTTGTAGGCATATATATATATTTATATATATTTGTAAAGAAGTGAACCATAGCGGAAATTCAGTTGACTAAAATAAGATGGAAAATGGGGTGAGGAAAAGAAAAAAAATGGGGGAAGTTACATGTAACAAATGTACAATTCAGTAAAATAAATAAGTCGATTAAAAACGAGATCGCTAAAATACACCCGAAGCGCTTTTTGTTCAGACTAACTTTTCAAGGATATAAGTCTGAAAATTATTATTTTTTTAGAATATTTGGTAGTGGAATGGAGTAAGAGCAGAGAGGAGGTTAAAAAAACCCAAAAAAACTGTGACTACCCAAATAATTCTAATTGAAGCCGGAGGTTTCTCTGCTTACACAAAGTAGGGGGGCTGGAAATGATGGCAAGTGCTTCGAGGACAGACAGGTGGAACTTTGTACGTCCTCGGTACAAAACAGAAAACCACCCCCATTTTCCATCTTATTTTAGTCAACTGAATTTCTGCTATGGTTTACTTCTTTACAATTATTCTAAAATTTTGCCAATCGAATAAATTTATATATATATATATAAATATTGATTATGAAAAGAAGTATTAGGGTGTACAAATTCCTAAATATTATGCTCCCTCAAAAAAACGGTATTTCACCATTTAAATTATTAATATTAATCTGGACAAATGTTAATTCAGTTCATGTGAATGTACTTTGTGAACAAATGAAGAGAAACAGAATTGCTCCACTGCCAAAGAAAATACGATATGAGACACTGTTACTGATGTCATTGAAAATAGTTTCTAAGGATGTTCAACTTCTACTGACAAATTTTGCATTTTCCTTGCTGAAGTATAACTGACCCAAACATGAAATAACATCTTTTGGCAATTTCAGGAGGTCAGTATGGCACAATTATGTTGACATACCGGTTCTCACCAGATCACCGAAGTTAAGCAACATTGAATCTAACCAGTACCAGATGGGTGACCATTTGGGAATGGCAAGGTGCTGTATGTACTGTGAGGTAAAATATCAGGTTGAGAAACTGGTGCGGTCTATCCCTCTCTCGAGGGTAGATGGGACTCTCTTAAGCCATGGTAGGCACCCCATCTAGTGATGGCGTCATGGTAAAAAATACCCTTGATAGCCCTGACGAAACATCAAGTATTCAGCTACCGACAAGATTTAAATTACACTACAAACTCATGTAGTGAGTTCAAGCTCGGCAGCGGCTATGCTGGACTGGAGGAGGTCAGAACTAACGATTTTAATCAGTGACAAACTTTTTTGCAATAATTCTGAAAAATACATTTCCAGTTAGCTTATAAACTTAACTACACTTTACACGGGCTGTGTCAAAGGTAAAATATCAATGTCAGAAAGATACGTTGCTTAAAGAAATTGCGCCTGATAATGTTTGATTTTAATTTATCAAATATATGTAACACTCAACACTACTTGTTTTTCGAACAGAATAAACATAACACCAAAAATTGATCGAGGTAGGTAGAAGATCAATTTATCTTGCCTTTGGTAACATTTTCTATACATTTGTGTTTATTTTCACTTTTTCATAGGCAAGATAAGTTAGTCCTTTACTTAACTTGAGATTTATATAACCAGAAGGAGAAATAAATATATTGGCTATTACATACGTTTTGCTATTTACACAACAATGCAAATAAGAATGACATTATGGCTTACTATTGTGTGTCATTGTGAATATGACATATAAGGGTATACAAATTGCTCAATATTATATGTGGAGGTTCTGCATGCACTACTCCCTCAAACATCTAAACATGGTATTTTACATTTTGTAGGCATATAAATATTGATTATGAAAAAAAGTATTAGGGTGTACAAGCCAGGGTTTGTAGGTATATATATATATATATATATATATATATATATATATATATATATATATACCTTTAATGCATCCAAAACCAAACTCCTATCCTTACATCATCAACGCTCTGATCCCCATCTGGCATCAATTGTGATGGATGGCTCTTGATTAGCCGAACCCTTGAGGCAAAGTTGTAAATTAAAGTGTGAAAAAAAAAAAAATGCTATGTTAACCATTGCCCCAACGCGAGATGCTAACGGAAACACATTAGAATTTATTTAATTAGTTGGATTTAGCAGGTGCCCGTTTTAAATGAGGTCAAGTTTTGACTGTGGGATAGTATTCATTTACTGCTGAACGCTTTTTTTCCCCCGAAGATGTTATAGGAGAAAGACTAACCCACATGCGGCGAGCGACAAATCTTGAATATTTATCTCCCCGAAATCAAGCAAATTAAATAGACAGGCGAGCTTCGTTTTAAGTGTGAGATATTACGATTTGTATGTGATATAAAAAGTTGTGAAGCGACCGACCACTTCTCTGAAAGAGGCCTTTTGTAGACACACAGAAAAGCGAACACACATACATACATACATACATACATACATTTTCGCTTTTATATTTATAGATAAAACTCAAATGACAGTGATTCCGAGACCCTGAAAAATTCTGATTTTTCCGATTCCTGATCCCCATTATGATTGATCGTTCCAGCACTAATATGTATGTATGTGTATATATATATAATTATAAAACTCAAATGACCTTGTAACGATGTATGTAACCCACTTTCCGGTTTACAACATCCAGTTGCGCATGCGTGCATGACCTGTGCACTGAAATATTAACATTGTTATTTTGAAATTATTATTTAACATGGGAAGAGTGGGATTTCAAATAACTTAAACGTAATACAGAAATAAACGATGTAAGAAAAAAAAAGCAGACAGTATTAACAATTGTTTATTTGGATAATTTAATCACAAAAAAAAAAAAAAGAACAATTGGAATGCTGAAATATTAACATTATTGTTTCAAAATTATTATTTAACATGGGAATAGTGGGGTTTAAAATAACTTAAACGTAATACAGAAATGAACGATGTAAAAAAAAAAGCAGATATATCAAAATTTGAATTTAACTATAATAAGTATTATGGTATCTGTTCAGTGCACATTTACCTATAAGTATAGCCAACCACTTATAATTTAATAACTGTAAAAAATTTTTTCAAAAATAATCAATTATAATAAACAGAACGACTCATAGAAATCTATCTATATTCTTTTTTCATTTTAATATACTTTCATAGAAATGTTTCTGTCATGTAAAAAAAACTATTTTCTTTACGTCACAAGTGTCACGCTCATACATGAATTCCATAGCTAACATACTGACCCAACGGCCAACGGGTAGTGAAGCTATTATGATTTTTTGGCCACAAACAAGTGTATTTCTTTACTTTAAAATTATCTTTGAAATAGTCCCAGAAAACTAATATTCATCTTTCAATAGATTTTTACAAGAAATTTATTTAACTTCTAAATTTAGCTGAATTAGTCATTTTCATTTGTGAGTTTCTGACGACGCTGTAAAAACATTTTTCAGAATTATTCTTTTTAACATGTATTTTTTTTTTCCGTATAGATATTTTTCATTTTAATATACTTTCATATATACTTCTCATTCTGTTATGTAAAAAAAAAACTACATGTATATTCACAAGTGTCACACTGATACATGAATTCCATATATAACATACTGACCCAACGGGTTACGAGTAGTCTAGTATATATATATATATATATATATGTATGTGTATATGTCGAGTTGTTTTCCGCTTGAATTTAGTCTTTAAGGTACTTAAGCTTGTTTGATGCATTTTACTTCTATACTAATTATAATTCAATAACTAAATTTTTTTAAAAAAAATAATCAATTATAATAAACAGAAAGACTCATAGAAATCTATCGATATTCTTTTTTCATTTTAATATACTTTCATATATACTTTTCATTCTGTTATGTAAAAAAAAAAACTATATTCACACTGATACATGAATTCCATAGCTAATATAACATAATATAACATACTGACCCAACGGGTCACGGGTAGTCTAGAATATATATATGTATGTGTATATGTGTAGTCGTTTTCCGCTTGAATTTAGTCTTTAAGGTACTTAAGCTTGCTTGATGCATTTTATTTCTATACAAGCAGGCCGTCCAGCGTAGCCCTGTCATAAAATGAGACTGTACGATTTTTTATTATAGTTTTTTTTAAGATTAAAATGATGTGCAAGTGAATTGACATCTGTTCCTGTTATTATTTATAAAAAACGTAATCAGAAAATAAAACCAAAACACGCTCATACATGAATTCCATACTGTCATGTTTAGAGGAGATTGTACGATTTTTTATTATAGTTTTTATAAATGCTAAATTATCATAAGTTTTAATTCCTGACTACTATTAAATATTATTTAAAATAATTTTTCACATATCTAAAGAATTTGTATCTAACACTATATTTTTACCAATCATAGTAATCGACTATTATAATTTCCTCATAATAATCGACAATTTTAATAGTTTCCTCATAATAATCGACCATTTTAATAATTTCCTCATAATAATCGACCATTTTAATAATTTCCTCATAATAATCGACCATTTTAATAATTTCCTCATAATAATCGACCATTTTAATAGTTTCCTCATAATAATCGACCATTTTAATAATTTCCTCATAATAATCGACCATTTTAATAATTTCCTCATAATCGACCATTTTAATAATTTCCTCATAATCGACCATTTTAATAATTTCCTCATAATAATCGACCATTTTAATAATTTCCTCATAATAATCGACAATTTTAATAGTTTCCTCATAATAATCGACCATTTTAATAGTTTCCTCATAATAATCGACCATTTTAATAATTTCCTCATAATAATCGACCATTTTAATAATTTCCTCATAATCGACCATTTTAATAATTTCCTCATAATAATCGACCATTTTAATAATTTCCTCATAATCGACCATTTTAATAATTTCCTCATAATAATCGACCATTTTAATAATTCCCTCATAATAATCGACAATTTTAATAGTTTCCTCATAATAATCGACCATTTTAATAGTTTCCTCATAATAATCGACCATTTTAATAATTTCCTCATAATAATCGACCATTTTAATAATTTCCTCATAATCGACCATTTTAATAATTTCCTCATAATAATCGACCATTTTAATAATTTCCTCATAATAATCGACCATTTTAATAATTTCCTCATAATAATCGACAATTTTAATAATTTCCTCATAATAATCGACCATTTTAATAATTTCCTCATAATAATCGACCATTTTAATAATTTCCTCATAATCGACCATTTTAATAATTTCCTCATAATAATCGACAATTTTAATAATTTCCTCATAATAATCGACCATTTTAATAATTTCCTCATAATAATCGACCATTTTAATAATTTCCTCATAATCGACCATTTTAATAATTTCCTCATAATAATCGACCATTTTAATAATTTCCTCATAATAATCGACCATTTTAATAATTTCCTCATAATAATCGACAATTTTAATAATTTCCTCATAATAATCGACCATTTTAATAATTTCCTCATAATAATCGACCATTTTAATAATTTCCTCATAATCGACCATTTTAATAATTTCCTCATAATAATCGACAATTTTAATAATTTCCTCATAATAATCGACCATTTTAATAATTTCCTCATAATAATCGACCATTTTAATAATTTCCTCATAATCGACCATTTTAATAATTTCCTCATAATAATCGACCATTTTAATAATTTCCTCATAATAATCGACCATTTTAATAATTCCCAAGGCAAGAATGTAATTTTCATCTCACTTATTGACCAGTTAAAATATCTTTCTTTTGGCTTCTTAGTATTATTGGGTTCCTAAGCAAAAATTCATCTAGAGTGGTTGAGTATTCCACACAAAAGACTGAGATTCTGAAGAATATTGCTGTCACGCACATACATGCGTGCACACGCGCACACACACACACACACACACACACACACACACAAAGAAAAGATTAAGCCTAACTAATAAATGCCACATGATAATAATGGCATGGGAACACTTTTCAAATCATAGTATTTATACTAAATTAAAATTTGATGGCGTTTGTTCTCATATTGTCTTCTTATTTTCTGTTCCTTTGCGTTAGTTTCGAGCATTAGAGGTTTATTTCCAATTTTCACATCACACGCTTGGTTATACCATCATTGTGCAGCCAAGAGCTGTCAGTGGCTTAGTGGTATGATTATTATTTATTATTGTTCCTTTTAACAAAATAATGTGTTGTGGGTTGAACAAAAAAATTTTAAATTTTTAAATCAATTCTTTTAAGATTTTATAAAGAGTTAAAAAAAATTTGCTAAAAAAAACTGTTTAAAATTCATTATTTGTTTTATTTTATTTTTTATTCATTTTATTTATGTTTTGCAAAATTTTAAATTACCAGGGAATTTTCATGGGTTCTGCTAATTTCTTAGTAATAAAAATAACATTGTTTGAAGTTATATTATTATTGTTTTATTTATTTACAGATATGCCTGAGACCAGAGAAGAGAAAGATTGTGTATCTTTATTTTTTTAAAAGAAATCCAAGTTGAATAAATACATGCACAAACAGGTGAGGGGATAAAAGATTTTTTTTCTGTCAAATATACAGATTTTCATTTTCTAAAACTAAAAAACTGACACGAAAACATTTATTTTCTTGTAAATCCACGCATTGATATACACTAGCAACTAGAAGCAGAAACAACATAGACAAATGATAATCTAAATTTTCCAATGGTTTATTGAATCTGCACCTGCGTACCGAAGCTTGTAAGCAACCGTTGTGAATTCTTATTTAACATTCGCCTCAATCGTAAACAAGAATTTTAACAACTTCAGACTAGCAGAATTATCAGCTGATACTTTCAAATATTTCATTTATGCGCAAGACCAATGTTGGCAAAAAAACTGCTGAGATTAGACGGAGAGTATTAACATAACCCGAAAGCAAACTCAATCTCACTCTACGGAAATCTACAAATGGTTAGCTAAAAAAGGTAAGCATGAAAACTAGTATAAAAACATAGAGGAATAGGGCGTATTATCAGTTATTAGGTTGACAAGAAACTCATTGCGGAATTTTTTAAATTTTGATTTGAAATTCAGTTTGGACAGAGCTGCTACACTAATGATATTGAGCAACCTCCAGGAAAAAAAAAAAACAGAAGTTTCGGCAGCCCGTGCGCTGGGATCCCCCCACCCCTAAAAATAAATCAATCAAAAAACTTTTCTTTCAATCAAAATAGCATGGATATACACTAGCAACTAGAAGCAGAAAGAACAGAGAGAAATGGTTTATTAAATCTACACCTGTGTACCCAAGCTTTGAAGCAACTGTTGTACTCTGTGAATTCTTATTTCTATGAAATAAATATCAACACTCTCTGGGTCGACATGAAATTCAGTTTGAATGATATTGAGTAACTTCCAGAAAAGAACAGAAGTTTCAGCAGCCCGCGCACTGGAACCCCCCCCCCCCAATAAATAAATCAAAACTTTTCTTTCAATCAAAATAGCAGTGAGTGCCCGTGCAACCACAAAAAATAAATAGATAGCCACAGTAGGCAGGCTCAAACTTGAAAAAGGAAAACGGAAATAAGCTAACAATGACTCATGGCCACAATGACTTATGTCATCATGACCCTTTAAAATAATATTTTTTAAACGTACATTCAGTTTGCAAGCCGTACGTGACTTGCAAAAATCTGAACACAAAAAGTGACCCGTCCTTGCAAGAAATGGTTCAGTTGACCACCACAGGTACGGAGAAAATGTATTTTCATGTGAAATATTTATTTGATTCCAAATGAAATTTGATGTGAAACAATTGCATATACACTCAAGCCTAATCATTTCTGTGTGAAATATCTCATATATAAACCTTCCTTTTCTCAGAAATTTTATATATATTTAGTCAAATTAGACAGTAAAAATTGTAATGTCTACTAAATATAAATTATTTAATGTTAACTAGACAAATGAGAATCTAAATTTTCTAATGGTTCATTGAGTTTGTCAGTAAATGTTAATCAAATATCCAAAATAACTGATTGAAATTGAGTAAAAGTAATTGGAGCCCAAATAAGATTTTAGACACTAACTTATACAATGGAATAGTTATGAATACTTCACCAGACAAAATGAACTCCTGTCCTGAAATCTGGTTAGACACAAAATAAATATAAACTATAACATAAGTAAGTGGCGAAATTAATGTTATTCATAATTTTACTAACTTAACGTTTGGAAGGAAAAGTCAAACATATTGGGACAGTCTTAAATCTGAACTTAACGTTTGAAAGGCAAAGTCGAACTTACTAGAACAGTCTTAAATCTGAACTTAACGTTTGAAAGGCAAAATCGAACTTACTAGAACAGTCTTAAATCTGAACTTAACGTTTGGAAGGCAAAATCGAACTTACTAGAACAGTCTTAAATCTGAACTTAACGTTTGGAAGGCAAAGTCGAACTTACTAGAACAGTCTTAAATCTGAACTTAACGTTTGGAAGGAAAAATCGAACTTACTAGAACAGTCTTAAATCTGAACTTAACGTTTGAAAGGCAAAATCGAACTTACTAGAAGAGTCTTAAATCTATCTCATATAGAGATTTGTTGTTAATCTAATAAAGTCGGCTCCTTATTTCTGGCTTGAACATTAACTCAACGTTTAGTAAGGCAAGGGAGAACTGACTGGAACAGTCTTAAATCATTGTATCTTAGATACAGATTTGGTGACATTAACTCAACAAATCTTTGTATCTCAGATAGAGGTCTGGTAAAATCGGCTCTATTTATGGTTTTAACACTAAAGATGAAACGGAAACTTGAAAATAAATTTTCATGTAAAATCTGTGGATGTTCATTTTCACAGAACACACATTTGGTCAATCACACACGTATACACACCGGCGAGAAACCATTTTCGTGTTCAATTTGTCATCATTCGTTTGCACAGAAAATCAATCTGACAACACACATGCGAACACATACTGGTGAGAAACCATTTTCATGTGAAATATGTGATTCTTCTTTTGCTCTGAAATCTACTTTGATTGAACACCTTCGTATACACACTGGATTGAAACCATTTTCTTGCGAGATATGCGGAACCTCGTTTTCTAGCAAATCAACTATGAGAAAACACATGCATATACACACAGGCGCAAAACCGTATTCGTGTGAAATATGTGGGTCTTCGTTTTCCCAGAAATCAAATTTGACACAGCATATTCGCATACACACAGGTGAGAAACCATTTAACTGTGAAATATGTGGGTGTTCGTTTTCGGAAAAATCAAGTTTGAAAAATCACACACGTTTACACACAAAGGAAAAACCATTTTCATGTGAGATATGTTTATCATCATTTACTCAAAAGAAAACGCTCACAGACCACATGCGTGTACACACTGGTGAAAAGCCATACACTTGTGATATATGTCCATCTGCGTTTTCTCAGAAATCAGCCTTGACTGAACACTTGCGTGTACACACTGGGGAGAAACCCTTTTCTTGTGAAATATGCGGATCTTCCTTTTCTCAAAAAGGTCGTTTGACAACCCATAGGCGTTTACACAGTGGTGAAAAACGGTTTAGCTGTGAGGTTTGCGGGCTTTCATTTGGCCAGAAAATAAATCTATTGAATCACATTCGAAAACACACTGGTGAAAAACCTTATACTTGTGAAATTTGTCAGACTTCGTTTTCTCTCAAATCGACTTTGACTAACCACTTGCGTGTGCACAGTGGAGAGAAACCGTTTTGCTGTGAGACTTGTGGATTCTCGTTTGCTCAGAGAATCCATCTGACAAATCACATGCGTATACACGTTGCCGGAAAAGCATTTCCATGTGAAATGTGTGCATCGTCATTTTCTAAGAAATCCACTTTGACGATGCACATGCGTATGCATGCTGAATTGAGTCAAGCGGAAAAAGATGAACAATTCCAAGATAACAAGAATGATTTAGAAATGGCATGGTCGCTGGAAGAAATATAACAAATGTATGTATTTACAAAATTGAGGTAACAAAATGAAAAAACGATAAAAAAATAGAACAAGAATTTTTTAAAAACTAGAAGAAATATAATAAAAATGAGAAACTATGGCACGGTGTCTGGAAAAAATAAAATAAAGTTAAGTGTTGAGATATTATTGAACAAAGATGGTGGAATAGTTCAGTTCAGATCCTGAGTGTAATTGGCAGTAACCAAGATAGCGGCCATGAATCATTAAAATAGAACAAGAATTTTTTAAAAACTAGAAGAAACATAATAAAAATGAGAAACTATGGCATGGTGTCTGGAAGAAATAAAATAAAATAAAACCTGCATATAGACACTGGGTCAAGCCAAAAGTAAAATGATAAACAATCTGAAGATGAAATGATTTAGAAATGGTGTGGACTCTAGAAGAAATAAAACCACACATATTTTTATATAAGATGGAGAAAGCAAAATGGGGAAAAAGATAAACAATTCCAAGATGATAAGAATGATTTAGAAATGGCATGGTCGCTGGAAGAAATATAATAAATGTATGCATTTACAAAATTGAGGTATCAAAATGAAAAAAACGATAAAAAAATAGAACAAGAATTTTTAAAAACTAGAAGAAATATAATAAAAATGAGAAACTATGGCACGGTGTCTGGAAAAAATAAAATAAAGTTAAGTGTTGAGATATTATTGAACAAAGATGGTGGAATAGTTCAGTTCAGATCCTGAGTGTAATTGGCAGTAACCAAGATAGCGGCCATGAATCATTAAAATAGAACAAAAATTTTTTAAAAACTAGAAGAAACATAATAAAAATGAGAAACTATGGCATGGTGTCTGGAAGAAATAAAATAAAATAAAACCTGCATATAGACACTGGGTCAAGCAAAAAGTAAAATGATAAACAATCTGAAGATGAAATGATTTAGAAATGGTGTGGACTCTAGAAGAAATAAAACCACATATTTTTATATAAGATGGAAAAAGTAAAATGGGGAAAAAGATAAACAATTCCAAGATAAAAAGAATGATTTAGAAATGGCATGGTCACTGGAAGAAATATAATAAATGTATGCATTTACGAAATTGGGGTAACAAAATGAAAAAAACGATAAAAAAATAGAACAAGAATTTTTTAAAAACTAGAAGAAATATAATAAAACTGAGAAACTATGGCATGGTGTCTGGAAAAAATAAAATAAACTTGTTAAGTGTTGAGACATTATTGAACAAAGATGGTGGAATAGTTCAGTTCAGATCCTGAGTGTAATTGGCAGTAACCAAGATGGCGGCCAAGAATCAAATGCAGTACATGACGTAGTTAATGGCAAATTGGTTGAATCCAAAAGTCGACAATTTTTATACTAACTTTGGAAGGTTTTCATTGGTTGTTTAGCACAGCCGGTGGTTATAAAAATGATTGGTGAATTCATTAGTCTCATACCCCCTACTAGGAGTCAAAAACAGTTTACAAAAATAAGACATGCATATAGACACTCGATCAAAGATGGAATAATTTAGAAATGGCATGGTCTCTAGGAGGAATAAAACCACACATCTATAATATAAAGCTGAATGTGTGTGTCTGGTTACGAATAGGCTCCTATGTGGTTGACTATTTTAAAAAAACTGATTACATATAATGATAGAAGATGTATCGAGACACAGGAATGGGTGTGTTTGATCTGGCAGAACGGTGGTTCATTAAAATTGTGGGGTCTGCATTCGCGCCTGGTCCACAAAGTATGGAAATAAATTTAAAAATTAAAAGAAAATGTTTACAAGTGTTTTTGATATAGACGTACATAAGAACACTTTGATAAGTATGTTTTAACTTAAATAGGGATGGTATAATAAAATTGTGGAGTCTGCGTTTGCGCTTGGCCTCCATAGAATGGAAATAGGCACAAACTTTAATAAAGACTTTTCATATCTATTTGCGTAAGTATACTTTGATAATTATGTTTCAGTTTGAAGAAATATGGTATAATAAAATTATGGGGTGTCCGTTCGCACCTGACCTCCATAGAATGGAAATATGTCACAAAGTTTAACAAGGTTTTTTAATATAGATCCACAGAATATTGTGATAAGTGTTTCAGTGTGAACAGGTATGGTATAATAAAGTATGGGGTTTATCTATTTTATTTTTACTTTCATCATATTTTGCTTTGGTTTTGATACCCCCAAATTCGAAGCTATCTCTTTACAACCCTTCCTTTTCATAACCAATCATAGCATATTATAGCCTGTGTGCTGGACGTCCTCCCTCCCCAATAAATAAATCAAAACTTTTCTTTCAGTCAAAATAGCAGTGAGTGCCCGTTGTGAATTCTTATTTAACATTCGCCTCAATCGTAAACAAGAATTTTAACAACTTCAGACTAGCAGAATTATCAGCTGATACTTTCAAATATTTCATTTATGCGCAAGACCAATGTTGGCAAAAAAAACTGCTGAGATTAGACGGAGAGTATTAACATAACCCGAAAGCAAACTCAATCTCACTCTACGGAAATCTACAAATGGTTAGCTAAAAAAGGTAAGCATGAAAACTAGTATAAAAACATAGAGGAATAGGGCGTATTATCAGTTATTAGGTTGACAAGAAACTCATTGCGGAATTTTTTAAATTTTGATTTGAAATTCAGTTTGGATAGAGCTGCTACACTAATGATATTGAGCAACCTCCAGGAAAAAAAAAAAACCAGAAGTTTCGGCAGCCCGTGCGCTGGGATTCCCCCCCACCCCTAAAAATAAATCAATCAAAAAACTTTTCTTTCACTCAAAATAGCATGGATATACACTAGCAACTAGAAGCAGAAAGAACAGAGAGAAATGGTTTATTAAATCTACACCTGCGTACCCAAGCTTGGAAGCAACCATTCTACTATGTGAATTCTTATTTCTATGAAATAAATATCAACACTCTCTGGGTCGACATGAAATTCAATTTGAATGATATTGAGCAACTTCCAGAAAAGAACAGAAGTTTCAGCAGCCCGCGCACTGGACCCCCCCAATAAATAAATCAAAACTTTTCTTTCAATCAAAATAGCAGTGAGTGCCCGTGCAACCACAAAAAAATAAATAGATAGCCACAGTAGGCAGGCTCAAACTTGAAAAAGGAAAACGGAAATAAGCTAACAAGCTGTCATGGCCACAATGACTCATGGCATCATGACCCTTTAAAATAATGTCTTTTAAACGTACATTCCGTTTGCAAGGCGTACATGACTTGCAATTGAACCCAGTCAACGACGGGTGCTTTTGCTAGTTTATATATAAAATGGAGAAAGCAAAATGGGGAAAGATATAAAAATATCAGAATGGCAAGAATGATTCTCTAGAAGAAAAAAAATAAAAGGAGAAATATGAAAAAATATATAAAGATAGGATGAAATAAAATAAATACGAGAGAAACTGGCATGGTATCTGGAAGGAATAAAATAAAAAATGAAATGTGTGCATCGAGTCAAGCAGAAAAAGATAAACGGATGACAAGAATGATTTAGAAATGTCATGGTCACTGGAAGAAATATAATAAACTTATGTGTATACAAACTTGAGATTGCAAAATGGAAAAACGATAAAAAATAGAACTAGAATTTTTAAAAACATGGTCTCTGAAGAAATAATATAAAAACGAGAGAGAAACTATGGCATGGTGTCTGGAATAAATAAAATAAAACCTGCAATCTGAAGACGAAATGATTTAGAAATAGCCTGGTCTCTAGAAGGAATAAAACCACACATATTGCGGACTATTATTCTCATCTTTATTAGTTGTTGCTTCACGACGTTTCGGCCAACTATTCCTCTGGCCTTCGTCAGGTGGTAACCGTGATGGATAGGAAGTTTGAACTCCCAACTGCAGTCTCAGTAATCACTGCCATCCGTAGTTATTGTTGTCTCACCACGTTTTGGCCAAGTAAGCCTCTGACCGTCTTTGGGTAGGATTGAAAATGCTCATCTGGAACGTCTCTATCAACTGTGCCACAGGCCCTAAAGTATTGGTGAGATTACATCAACTACAGATGGCTAAGAATTCCTATCGTTGCGGTTACCACCTGATGAACAGCTACGGATGGCAGTGATCCTCGAGTGGCTTCCGGGACTTGATAAGCGGTGACTCCTTTGTAAAAAAAAAAAAATAACAACCTTTTAACTCACGTTTTGATAGTTGTTTCGGTTTATAAGGTGTGACTACTTTTTTGAAATGTAACAATGTTTACAAAACGCAACAACTATTAAAAAACATGAGTCAACTATTAAAACGTTTCATTAGGTACGCACAAAGTGAATGGCCAATCACTAAAAGGCATAAACATTTTGGGGTTTATATATTATTTTTAATTGGAATTCATTATTGAGATGAGTATTATTTATATTAATTTATTTTATTGCGGACTATTATTCTCATTTTTTTTGGTTGTTTCACGACGTTTTGACCAACCATTCCTCTGGCCTTCATCAGTTGGTAACTGCGATGGATAGGAACTTCGAATCTCCTAACTGCATCCTTAGCAATCACTGCCATCCGTAGTTGTTGTCGTCTCACCACGTTTTGGCCAAGTAAGCCTCTGGCTGGCTTTGGGTAGGATTGAAACCGCTTTCTTCAGACAATGCTCATCTGGAACCGTAGGGATTCAACATCTCTTTCAACTGCGCCACAGGCCCCGAAGGGCAATCAAGGTTGGATTCAAAGTTCCTATTCGTCACGGTTACCACCTGACAAAGTCCAGAGGAATAGTTGGCCGAAACATCGTGAAACAACAACTAATAAAGATGAGAATAAAAGTCCGCAATAATTAAATTAAATAATACTCATGTCAATAATGAATTCCAATTAAATAATATATAAAAATCACACATATTTTTATATAAGATGGAAAAAGATACAAATATCAGGATGGCAAAAATAATATAAAAGGAGAAAGATGAAAAAAAATAGGACAATAATTTAAAAAAAAAACGTGCTCTCTGGGAGAAATGAAATAAAAAAGAGAAACATTTTCTTGTAGATTCTCATTTTCTAGGAGATCAAACAAACTATTTTAATGTGAAATAAAAAAACCATTTTGCTGTGGATCTTCATTTTCTTAGCAATCATTAAAAAAATAAACTTGCATATAAAGGAACCCTTAGAATCTAGAAAAGGTCTCTCGGTTGGTTTTCTTGTTATAAGTTTGCTACAGTTGATCATCAAAGGTTTTTTTCACTCAATATAATTTCTAAGAAAAATCAACGTTTGTCATTGTCTCGATATATACACTTGGCAGCAAAATAAAAACAAAATTATAAAAGTAGTTATTTATTTATTGTGAACTATTGTCCTCATCTTTTTAGTTGTTGTTTCATGACGTTTCGGCCAACTATTCCTCTGGCCTTCGTCAAGTGGTAACCGCGACGGGATAGGAACTCTGAATCTCCTAACTGCATTCTCAGCAATTACTGTTACCATCCATAGTTGTTGTCGTCTCACCATGTTTTGGCCAAGTAAGCCTCTGGCCACCTTTGGGTAGGATTGAAGTTAAAGGTCAGGCATGTGGGGTTGCCCCCACATCTGGTCTTTGCTAGTCATAGCTAGTCATAGCTTGCAGCATCTGAAGAACAGATGGTATTTATTTGCTCCCCTACCGAGCAAATTAGGCACAAGGCCGATTTTTAATGTGAGGAGTGAAGGGAGGGGGAGGGGAAAAAGGGGACCAACTCCCGAGAGGTGGGAAATGGGAGCTGGTTAAAGGTCAGGCATGTGGGGTTGCCCCCACATCTGGTCTTTGCTAGTCATAGCTTGCAGCATCTGAAGAACAGATGGTATTTATTTGCTCCCCCACTGAGCAAATTAGGCACAAGGCCGTTTTTAATGTGAGGTAAAAACCAGCTCCCCTAAAAGTAGGCAAAAAGGGGGCACTCTGGTTACCAAAAATAATAATTATCCCAGTATAGAGGGCTTCCCCTCCACTGACTGGTACAAATTATCTTAAGTGCAGCATCTGAAGAACAGATACTACACTTTGATCTCACGACGTTTCGGCCAACTATTCCTCTGGCTTTCGTCAGGTGGTAACCGCAACGCATAGGAACTCCGAATCTCCTAACTGCATTCACTGCAATTACTGCCATCCATAGTTGTTGTCGTCTCACCACGTTTTGGCCAAGTAAGCCTCTGGCCACCTTTGGGTAGGATTGAAACCGCTATCTTCAGACAATTCTCATCTGGAATGTGGTGAAATGACAGCAAGCAATAAATAAGTTAATAAATAATAATAAAATGATATATATAAAAATATAAAAATAATGCTCATCTCAATAATGAATTCCAATTAAAATGATATATATAAAAATATAAAAATAATGCTCATCTCAATAATGAATTCCAATTAAAATGATATATATAAAAATATAAAAATAATGCTCATCTCAATAATGAATTCCAATTAAAATGATATATATAAAAATATACAAATAATGCTCATCTCAATAATGAATTCCAATTAAAATGATATATATAAAAATATACAAATAATGCTCATCTCAATAATGAATTCCAATTAAAATGATATATATAAAAATATAAAAATAATGCTCATCTCAATAATGAATTCCAATTAAAATGATATATATAAAAATATAAAAATAATGCTCATCTCAATAATGAATTCCAATTAAAATGATATATATAAAAATATAAAAATAATGCTCATCTCAATAATGAATTCCAATTAAAATGATATATATAAAAATATAAAAATAATGCTCATCTCAATAATGAATTCCAATTAAAATGATATATATAAAAATATAAAAATAATGCTCATCTCAATAATGAATTCCAATTAAAATGATATATATAAAAATATAAAAATAATGCTCATCTCAATAATGAATTCCAATTAAAATGATATATATAAAAATATAAAAATAATGCTCATCTCAATAATGAATTCCAATTAAAATGATATATATAAAAATATAAAAATAATGCTCATCTCAATAATGAATTCCAATTAAAATGATATATATAAAAATATAAAAATAATGCTCATCTCAATAATGAATTCCAATTAAAATGATATATATAAAAATATAAAAATAATGCTCATCTCAATAATGAATTCCAATTAAAATGATATATATAAAAATATAAAAATAATGCTCATCTCAATAATGAATTCCAATTAAAATGATATATATAAAAATATAAAAATAATGCTCATCTCAATAATGAATTCCAATTAAAATGATATATATAAAAATATAAAAATAATACTCATCTCAATAATGAATTCCAATTAAAATGATATATATAAAAATATAAAAATAATGCTCATCTCAATAATGAATTCCAATTAAAATGATATATATAAAAATATAAAAATAATACTCATCTCAATAATGAATTCCAATTAAAATGATATATATAAAAATATAAAAATAATGCTCATCTCAATAATGAATTCCAATTAAAATGATATATATAAAAATATAAAAATAATGCTCATCTCAATAATGAATTCCAATTAAAATGATATATATAAAAATATAAAAATAATGCTCATCTCAATAATGAATTCCAATTAAAATGATATATATAAAAATATAAAAATAATGCTCATCTCAATAATGAATTCCAATTAAAATGATATATATAAAAATATAAAAATAATACTCATCTCAATAATGAATTCCAATTAAAATGATATATATAAAAATATAAAAATAATGCTCATCTCAATAATGAATTCCAATTAAAATGATATATATAAAAATATAAAAATAATGCTCATCTCAATAATGAATTCCAATTAAAATGATATATATAAAAATATAAAAATAATGCTCATCTCAATAATGAATTCCAATTAAAATATATATATAAAAATATAAAAATAATACTCATCTCAATAATGAATTCCAATTAAAATGATATATATAAAAATATAAAAATAATGCTCATCTCAATAATGAATTCCAATTAAAATGATATATATAAAAATATAAAAATAATGCTCATCTCAATAATGAATTCCAATTAAAATGATATATATAAAAATATAAAAATATAAAAATAATGCTCATCTCAATAATGAATTCCAATTAAAATGATATATATAAAAATATAAAAATAATGCTCATCTCAATAATGAATTCCAATTAAAATGATATATATAAAAATATAAAAATAATGCTCATCTCAATAATGAATTCCAATTAAAATGATATATATAAAAATATAAAAATAATGCTCATCTCAATAATGAATTCCAATTAAAATGATATATATAAAAATATAAAAATAATGCTCATCTCAATAATGAATTCCAATTAAAATGATATATATAAAAATATAAAAATAATGCTCATCTCAATAATGAATTCCAATTAAAATGATATATATAAAAATATAAAAATAATGCTCATCTCAATAATGAATTCCAATTAAAATGATATATATAAAAATATAAAAATAATACTCATCTCAATAATGAATTCCAATTAAAATGATATATATAAAAATATAAAAATAATGCTCATCTCAATAATGAATTCCAATTAAAATGATATATATAAAAATATAAAAATAATGCTCATCTCAATAATGAATTCCAATTAAAATGATATATATAAAAATATAAAAATAATACTCATCTCAATAATGAATTCCAATTAAAATGATATATATAAAAATATAAAAATAATGCTCATCTCAATAATGAATTCCAATTAAAATGATATATATAAAAATATAAAAATAATGCTCATCCCAATAATGAATTCCAATTAAAATGATATATATAAAAATATAAAAATAATGCTCATCTCAATAATGAATTCCAATTAAAATGATATATATAAAAATATAAAAATAATACTCATCTCAATAATGAATTCCAATTAAAATGATATATATAAAAATATAAAAATAATTCTCATCTCAATAATGAATTCCAATTAAAATGATATATATTAAAATATAAAAATAATGCTCATCTCAATAATGAATTCCAATTAAAATGATATATATAAAAATATAAAAATAATACTCATCTCAATAATGAATTCCAATTAAAATGATATATATAAAAATATAAAAATAATGCTCATCTCAATAATGAATTCCAATTAAAATGATATATATAAAAATATAAAAATAATGCTCATCTCAATAATGAATTCCAATTAAAATGATATATATAAAAATATAAAAATAATACTCATCTCAATAATGAATTCCAATTAAAATGATATATATAAAAATATAAAAATAATGCTCATCTCAATAATGAATTCCAATTAAAATGATATATATAAAAATATAAAAATAATACTCATCTCAATAATGAATTCCAATTAAAATGATATATATAAAAATATAAAAATAATGCTCATCTCAATAATGAATTCCAATTAAAATGATATATATAAAAATATAAAAATAATGCTCATCTCAATAATGAATTCCAATTAAAATGATATATATAAAAATATAAAAATAATGCTCATCTCAATAATGAATTCCAATTAAAATGATATATATAAAAATATAAAAATAATGCTCATCTCAATAATGAATTCCAATTAAAATGATATATATAAAAATATAAAAATAATGCTCATCTCAATAATGAATTCCAATTAAAATGATATATATAAAAATATAAAAATAATACTCATCTCAATAATGAATTCCAATTAAAATGATATATATAAAAATATAAAAATAATGCTCATCTCAATAATGAATTCCAATTAAAATGATATATATAAAAATATAAAAATAATGCTCATCTCAATAATGAATTCCAATTAAAATGATATATATAAAAATATAAAAATAATGCTCATCTCAATAATGAATTCCAATTAAAATGATATATATAAAAATATAAAAATAATACTCATCTCAATAATGAATTCCAATTAAAATGATATATATAAAAATAATGCTCATCTCAATAATGAATTCCAATTAAAATGATATATATAAAAATATAAAAATAATGCTCATCTCAATAATGAATTCCAATTAAAATGATATATATAAAAATATAAAAATAATGCTCATCTCAATAATGAATTCCAATTAAAATGATATATATAAAAATATACAAATAATGCTCATCTCAATAATGAATTCCAATTAAAATGATATATATAAAAATATAAAAATAATGCTCATCCCAATAATGAATTCCAATTAAAATGATATATATAAAAATATAAAAATAATGCTCATCTCAATAATGAATTCCAATTAAAATGATATATATAAAAATATAAAAATAATGCTCATCTCAATAATGAATTCCAATTAAAATGATATATATAAAAATATAAAAATAATGCTCATCTCAATAATGAATTCCAATTAAAATGATATATATAAAAATATAAAAATAATACTCATCTCAATAATGAATTCCAATTAAAATGATATATATAAAAATATAAAAATAATGCTCATCTCAATAATGAATTCCAATTAAAATGATATATATAAAAATATAAAAATAATACTCATCTCAATAATGAATTCTAATTAAAATGATATATATAAAAATATAAAAATAATGCTCATCTCAATAATGAATTCCAATTAAAATGATATATATAAAAATATAAAAATAATGCTCATCTCAATAATGAATTCCAATTAAAATGATATATATTAAAATATAAAAATAATGCTCATCTCAATAATGAATTCCAATTAAAATGATATATATAAAAATATAAAAATAATACTCATCTCAATAATGAATTCCAATTAAAATGATATATATAAAAATATAAAAATAATGCTCATCTCAATAATGAATTCCAATTAAAATGATATATATAAAAATATAAAAATAATACTCATCTCAATAATGAATTCCAATTAAAATGATATATATAAAAATATAAAAATAATGCTCATCTCAATAATGAATTCCAATTAAAATGATATATATAAAAATATAAAAATAATGCTCATCTCAATAATGAATTCCAATTTAAATGATATATATAAAAATATAAAAATAATGCTCATCTCAATAATGAATTCCAATTAAAATGATATATATAAAAATATAAAAATAATGCTCATCTCAATAATGAATTCCAATTAAAATGATATATATAAAAATATAAAAATAATGCTCATCTCAATAATGAATTCCAATTAAAATGATATATATAAAAATATAAAAATAATGCTCATCTCAATAATGAATTCCAATTAAAATGATATATATAAAAATATAAAAATAATGCTCATCTCAATAATGAATTCCAATTAAAATGATATATATAAAAATATAAAAATAATGCTCATCTCAATAATGAATTCCAATTAAAATGATATATATAAAAATATAAAAATAATGCTCATCTCAATAATGAATTCCAATTAAAATGATATATATAAAAATATAAAAATAATACTCATCTCAATAATGAATTCCAATTAAAATGATATATATAAAAATATAAAAATAATGCTCATCTCAATAATGAATTCCAATTAAAATGATATATATAAAAATATAAAAATAATACTCATCTCAATAATGAATTCTAATTAAAATGATATATATAAAAATATAAAAATAATGCTCATCTCAATAATGAATTCCAATTAAAATGATATATATAAAAATATAAAAATAATGCTCATCTCAATAATGAATTCCAATTAAAATGATATATATTAAAATATAAAAATAATGCTCATCTCAATAATGAATTCCAATTAAAATGATATATATAAAAATATAAAAATAATACTCATCTCAATAATGAATTCCAATTAAAATGATATATATAAAAATATAAAAATAATGCTCATCTCAATAATGAATTCCAATTAAAATGATATATATAAAAATATAAAAATAATACTCATCTCAATAATGAATTCCAATTAAAATGATATATATAAAAATATAAAAATAATGCTCATCTCAATAATGAATTCCAATTAAAATGATATATATAAAAATATAAAAATAATGCTCATCTCAATAATGAATTCCAATTAAAATGATATATATAAAAATATAAAAATAATGCTCATCTCAATAATGAATTCCAATTAAAATGATATATATAAAAATATAAAAATAATGCTCATCTCAATAATGAATTCCAATTAAAATGATATATATAAAAATATAAAAATAATGCTCATCTCAATAATGAATTCCAATTAAAATGATATATATAAAAATATAAAAATAATGCTCATCTCAATAATGAATTCCAATTAAAATGATATATATAAAAATATAAAAATAATGCTCATCTCAATAATGAATTCCAATTAAAATGATATATATAAAAATATAAAAATAATGCTCATCTCAATAATGAATTCCAATTAAAATGATATATATAAAAATATAAAAATAATGCTCATCTCAATAATGAATTCCAATTAAAATGATATATATAAAAATATAAAAATAATGCTCATCTCAATAATGAATTCCAATTAAAATGATATATATAAAAATATAAAAATAATGCTCATCTCAATAATGAATTCCAATTAAAATGATATATATAAAAATATAAAAATAATGCTCATCTCAATAATGAATTCCAATTAAAATGATATATATTAAAATATAAAAATAATGCTCATCTCAATAATGAATTCCAATTAAAATGATATATATAAAACACAGTAGTTATAAAATATTTGTCAGCCATTGCTGAGTGAAAGTGCTAAATAATTCGCACTTGTATTTTGAGTGCTGCTTGCTCTTAAGGTTTGAATTTTCAACCTTTAGAAGAGTACTAGCGGGGGGAGGGGTACCCGGTGATGCCCGGGTGTTTTGAGGGTTTGTGTGGTTTTGGGTAAATCAAAACTCCGGGGGGGGGTGGAGGGGGGGTAAAATTAAAAAAAACAGTTTTGGTAGGTGAGTATGAGGATCGAACCCAAACCCTTGAGGCAAAGTTGGAAATTAAAGTGTGAAAACAAAACCGTGCTCGTTAACCACGACATACAACAGAAACATGTATAAATTTATTTATTTAAGTATTGACAGGTGGAGCAACATTGCTTAATTTTGGTGATCCAGCAGGAACCGATGCGTCAACATAATTATGCCATAATATATCTAGTATAGTATAGCCAATGACTGCTTCTATTTGACCTAATCAAATAGAAGTCACACAGTTCCCAACTTTGACTGGTTTTTTCCCCAACAGATGTTGGGTGTCCAGATTGATTAGCAATTGTCTGATATAAGAGGAGTTTGTCCCCACGTTAATCAAAGCTGATTGCTTGTGGACGTTTTCTCGGCGCGATGCCAAGAACAGCTTGTTAGCTTTTGAATTAGTTTTGCTTTTTATACGAAAAAGCCGAATCAACACATGAGAAGCCAAAATAGCAATAATTTTGTAAAAGTCGCTGTAAATAAATCTAGACGTTACACGCATTTCCAAATTGTAGATATTATTATATAGGGGTATATAAACAATTCTAAGGTATAGTAACCCCCCCCCCGGGAACGTGTGCGAAAGAAGCCTTTGCGATATACACAAAATGTTTTGCCTTTTATATATATAGATTTATTTTTAAAACAGAAATCTACGTGCATGCATGTTTCGAGGTCCTACCCCTCTTCAATGTAGCTTGACTGTTATTAGGACTCGAATATATACATATATATAGATACATATATATATATATATATGTATATATATGTATCTATATGCATGTGCATGTATATATATATATATTTTGCCTTTTAGATGTATAGCTAACTTACAATTGAATTGTCTCGATATATACACTTGGCAGCAAAAATTATATTACAGGTCTAGTAAATAGCGTAGTTGGTAAAGTTTAACACAAATTCCCAAGTGTAGGAAAAAAATTCCCAAGTTCGACTTAAAGATGGTCAGAAGTTACATCAACCAAAACAGTTGATTCCAGAGCAATGCCTAAAGATTTGCTCGTCTATTCTTGTATTTCGAATATCAGCTATACTAGATATATTATGGTATAATTATGTTGACACATCAGTTCCCGCTGAATTACCAAAGTTAAGCAACGTTGAACCTGGCCAATACTAAATGGGTGACCATTTGGGACTTTCAGGTGCTGTATGGGCTCTCCACTTATCTCAGCATTGTTTCCAGTCATCCTGGTCTTCTCCTTGCCACTGGACTCAGTGCCTCACAATTACACGCACTACTGCCCCTACAGAGGGTATCCTTTGTCTTTCAAGACTGAACGGAAGCATGGATGGAGATAATATTTATTGACAATAATTTTGGGATGTTATCAAACTGATAATTAATTTCGAGATAAACATTATAGATAAGATGGTGTATTGCTGTCACTTCTGGGCAGGAGCTGCTAGAAAGACCTTATCCTGCCTTGACAGAGTTCAGAATAGACTTTGTAGTCTAGTAAGGGTATGCCCTTTTCTCTTCCCTGAAACCTCTTTCTCACAGAAGAGACATTGCGAACTTGTCTCTGCTTTATTGTTATTTTCATGGCAAGTGCTCACCTGAGCTCCAATCTATGCCCCCCCTCACCAAACATTCACGAGAAACACTTGTCTGGCTGTAAACAATATCAATAATTTCCCCCACTCTTTATCTCTGTGTGGCGCAATAGAGAGCGCCCCTTTTGGGAAAGCTGGAGACTTCTACATTAATAAACCTTGTGCCTAACTTGGTCTGCACTTGTGTGAAGGCAAACACACACATTTCAGTGAGTACACGTTTTTTACATTAATAAACCTTGTGCCTAGCATTTAATACAACAGAAATACATAAATTAAATACTGAAATAAAATGTAGTTATTAACATTTGAATCTAAAAATAAAAAGTGCGAATTAGTATAGGAATCACTTATCTCAAAGACACTTCCGTCTCCAAACTGCAAACTAGTGAAGAATTTAATTCTACATTAATAAACCTTGTGCCTAACTTGGTCTGCACTTGTGTGGAGTCAAACACACATATTTCAGTGAGTACACGTTTTTTAAATGTTGAAACTGTCGGCACACAAAGATTGACAGGTGTTTATGAATCCAGTGCACAATGAATGATAAGCTATATTGACATAATTTTAAAAAACAAAATATGGGCGATGAGACATATCCTCTTTCTTCATTGAAAGAGAATTAAATATGATTGTATTATTTTAAACAGTTGAAGCTTGCACCCCATATGCATGGGATATAGTGGTTTGGTGTGCACGCAATGGGTCGACTGAATATGCTCCCTCATTGTTAAATGTTTAAATAAATTATATATTTTTTATAAAAATGCATTTGTTTGCTATTTTTGTACAAGCGTTTGATTTCAGCATGAGGTCCAGCCAGTAATGCAGACGATGGAAATGTTGCCTGTAACAACACAATGAAGACACAAGAAGCAACTCATGCCAGCCGGTTATAGCTGACAACATACCAACCTGTTGTGTTGCTGTTTCCATGTGCTTATCGTTAGATATTGTGTCCAACACCCGGGGAGCTGGTTGCGTTTCCAGGATGTTCCCCAACCAAGTAACCCTCTCCGGTAAATGATAGTGTCATATGTGCCTAAACCTCGTTATTTTCATGGCAGGTGATCGACTGAACTCCAATCTATGGTTCCCCCTCGCCAAACTTTCACAAAAAACACCCGTGTAGCAGAAAACACTATCTCTAATTTCCCCCACTCTTTATCTGTGCCTAAACCTAAACGTAGATTTCATGAACAAAGCTGCTTTCTTAGAACTGCACACCTGTGGAACTCTTCCGTTTACCTGCTTTCCAGCTGACTACAATATGGCCGTCTTCAAGTCCAATGTAAACAAGTTCTTGATGAGCTGTTCCCTTAAGTAATCCAATTTACCAAATCTACACTTCTAACGCTTAATATATTGTCATTTTGACCAATGTATACGCTTTTACCCTTATCCTTGAATGGAATTTTGGCCTTGACAAGTGGTAATTCCATTGTAAAAATGAAAAGTTTTCAATTATAACATTAAACACGTACTTTGTGACCATCACCAAGAAAAATGTTGCCACCATATTTTTTTTGTTTGATGATGGTCACAAAGTACATGTTCAATTTAGTAGAACGTTATAATTGAAATCTGATCCCGATGATAAAAGTCATCAAATTTTTTTTTTCAATTATTTTTTTAAATTTTATGTGAAAGTTAAGTTTGTAATCGATAAGATTAATGTGCAAAAAATTTTTTAAAAATGACATTTTGGGCTTTCATAAAGTCATCACATACACAACATATCGTCTAGCTGTTCGACCGGGCTTAAGTCTATGGTCCCCCCCTCTCCAAATTTTCACAAGAAACACTGGTCTAGATGAAAACACTATCAATAATTACCCCCACTCTCTTCTGTGCCTAAACCTAAACGTAGATTTTATGAACAAAGCTTCTTTCTTAGAACTATGCACCCGTGGAATTCTCTTCCGTTTGCCTGCTTTCCAGCTGACTACAATATGGCCGTCTTCAAGTCCAATGTAAACAAGTTCTTGATGTTCCGTTCCCCTTAAGTAATCCAATTTACTAAATTTCCACTTTTAACGATTACTATATTGTCCTTTTGACCAATGTACACTCTTTAACCCTTATCCTTGAGTGGCCTTTGAGCCTTGATAAGTGGTGATTCCTTTGTAAAAAAAATGATGTAGAAACATCAAGTAATGTTTATAGTGCTACATGTATTCATGACGTCATAAAAGGAAGATAAAGTTTGGTCGTCGTTGGAGACTGTTGCGAGGCTATATAAAGCATGTTCACGACTTAGCAATAAAGAAAGGCATTATACCAGTATATATATAAAATTACATTATTTATTTAAAACCAAACAAAGTTATACATTAGAGCAATAATTGGGTAGCTCCATGTGTAAGCATCTTACAGGTAACAGTCCATATGAAAAATATGCGAGCCTACCTCATATTTCTGTTGTTGCTCTCCGAGTGCATGCTTATGAAGCACGTGGTTTATATGTGTGTCCGGCTTGGTGTCAAGCGAAAAAAAAAAATGAGAAAAAAGGAGGTAAACGGAAGTATTGTCAAAGGTCACCGGAAGCCGTGTGCTGCCTGCGCGCACTCCGCTCCATGCGTGTGTTCTATTGCTTGTTCTGTGTCTGTGTGTTCGATGTAGACAAAGCAAGTTTGGCAGGTCTAAACGGCTCACTATAATATTCCCCCCCAGATAGCTGGAAGCTAAAAGGAAAGTAAAATGGAAAAGAGCGTGCAGATGTATGTGGATCAAGAGTATTGGAATGAAGAGGAAAGAGAGAAAAAAACGAGAAAAAAGGAGGTAAACGGAAGTATTGTCAATATATAATAATATGATATAATATCCCCCCCCAGATAGCTGGAAGCTAAAAGGAAAGAAAAATGGATAAGACTGACCAGCTGTAATGGTTCTGAACCCCCTGGGAAGATATCAGGTAAATGTTAGGTTTAGCGTGAAACATTCAAGGGGGAAAAATACATACTTGTTGGTTACTTGGGACGAATCTTTATTGCAGCTTTCCATCGACACAAGAGCAAAGATGGACCAGGTATGATTACTCAATTGGTCAGGTGTTTAAACCCCCCAAAGAACTGTTATCCGTCCCTTTTAGTTGTAAAGTCTGTTGTAAACGTTATATGTCTTTTGTTAAACTATATCTGTTAATAAAAACACAAGAACACTGTCATTAAAAAAAAACGTAGATTCCATGAACAGAGCTTCTTTCTTAGAACTGCACACCTGTGGAATTATCTTCCGTTTTCCTGCTTTCCAGCTGACTACAATATGGTTGTCTTCAAGTCTAACATAAATAAGTTCTTGATGAGACGTTCCATATAAGTTAACAAATTTACCGAATTTTCGCTTTTATATATATAGATTCAAGGGAGATAATCTATATTCACAACATTCCCCCCCACCAAATTTCTCACTTATAAGAAAGAAAGTCCCTTAAATGTCCAGGCTCCCTACGAGCTCGCAGTGACCACCTTGGCAGTCCATGATTCAGTTAGGCTTTTTGTTTTATTTTACTTTTGTTAGTTTGAAGAGATCAAGGGGCTCCTTCCTGGGGCTAACACTTGATTCTATTATAGTTTAAATTTATATCCGAGGGCTCTTTTAAGAATAGACACTGTTCCCTTTATGGCTGCTATCTGTATTTCCTTACAGCTTGGTTTTCCAGGGATCGCTTCTAAGTATTTTTGAAGGTTCTTTTTTATTAGGCCAGTTGCTCCTGTCACAACTGGTATAATCTTTATTTCTTTCAGAAACCATGTTGTGTTTAGATCATTTTTTAGGTCCTGATATTTTGTTATCTTTTCCCGTTCAGTTCTATTAAGGCCGAAGTCGTTTGGAACTGTGACGTCGATAATGAGTGCAGTCCTTTCAGGCTTGTTCCATATTACTATATCTGGCTTGATGGCCTTGTGTTTTATGCATCTGTCCACCTGTATGTCTTTGTCGTAGAACACTGTCACTTTTCCATTTGATGTTATCGGTGGTGGATCATGTTCCCAGATGTTCGACGACTTATCTAGTTGCATCTCTCCAGAGAGCTTCCAACGTAAGTATCTACATATTTTGTTGTGGCGAGCAGTGTAATGACCATCGGCTAGAAGGATCTTGCATCCAGACATTAGGTGGCTTGGGCTCTTCGGTGTGAGCCTGTCTGTGGTCCTAAAATACCTTGCTCCAAAATGTTGCTTTTATAGTCTTGGATTATCAAGGGAGAAGTTAGTTAAAAGTTGCACTTCTTTGTTTAGGGAAGTCAGAAAAATTTAAAGGTATGGATGACCAACACGGTATAAAATGTTTTTCTTTTTTTAAGCAAATAAAATAAGTAGAGACGCCATTTTTTCAGACACCTGTCATTAGAATCAGAGGGAAAAATCAGTTTTAAACTATGACCAAAGTAGGAAATAAAGAAAGCAAGCATGCATGGTCCCCCGTGAGTGCACAGTGAACGAGCCATAAAAAATGTCCAAGTTCAGCACCGATTCCCCCATTTAGCCTCAGAATTCCCTAGGGGACGTTAAATCCTGGTGAAAATGAACAAACGGTGCAGTTTTAGGTCTTAACATATGTAAATTTGATTTCTGCAAAATGCAAAAAAAAAAATCCATCATTTACCCCCCCCTCTATTTAACCCCATAAGTCCCAAGGGGACGTCAAATCCTGATGAAAATGTTTTGTTTTTTTTTACACAGGAATCACCGCTTATCAAAGCCCGGAGGCCACTCGAGGATAAGGGTTAATGAACATACATCAGTCAATGTGATTATAACGCAGTAAACATAAGTAGTGCAGTTTTTTAAGCCTTAACATATGTAGATTTGAGTTCTACCCCATGCAAACTCTCTTTGAAAACTCGATAATCTCTTCAAAATAAGAAATAAAACAAAATGGTGATAGAAACCCAACCAATAAATGTCACGGTATCATTTATTGAGTGTGTTTCTGCTCACATTTGGACTCCTTCCTTCATTTAAAGATTCACCAAAGTTCAGGAAATCGACCATTTTTTAATGAAACTTTTAGTATTTATTAATTATTTATTAATTTTTAGTATTTATTAATTATTTATTAACTTTTCGTATTTATTAATTTTTAGTATTTATTAATTATTTATTAATTAACAGTCACAGAATATAATGAACCTATTATTTTATTTTTTAATTTTAGGGAAAATGTATTTTGTTTTTGCAAACAAAAAATATATTTGCTAAAATTAAATTTTAAGTACTAACACTTCAAACATGCACAATGAATAAGGCCTTAAAAAATGACTAAGTTCAGCATTTGCCCTCACCCTCATTTAGCTCCAAAAGTCCCTAGGGGACATCAAATCCTGGTGAAAATGAATAAACGGTGCAGTTTTAGGCCTTGTGGGGGTCGTCAGGCCTTTTTAGGAACTAACTTCCTCCACAAATAAATAAAAATAAAAAGAAGACTTACATGCAAAACAAACGGAGGTTTATTCACCGAAACCAACCATTAACAAATAAAATATAATTCTCTTTATAATGAGTTCAGAAGTCCTTTTTAAGTGTTCATATAAAAAAAAGGAGAATGTCTTTTTTTTGTTAAACTGTTCATATGTTAAAACATGTTAAGAGAGGCAATAGGTAATGTTCGCCTGTGAAATTGTATGAAGCGCGCGGAGCGGTGAAAATTGAAGAGTGATAGTAACACGTGTGGAAAGTCCGAATGAGAATGCAGTCGAGAGAGAGATTTGATGTTTGTGTGTGCTTAAATACTATTTGGACCGGCTCCCAGCGAGTTTAAGAAGAAAAGTTTAGAAAAATGTCCTTGGAGAAATCCCATTGGACGGAAACATCACGTGGAGTGCTCTGTACTACGTCCGCTCGTTTTGAGTCGATTTAATATATAAGGCCACGCTGGAATTTGCATGGGAGTTATTTTTTATTTTTCATGTGCCAACATAATCATACTCATACTGCGCGCCTAAATTGTATTTATTTTTATAACAATTTTTAATCCGAATCTTAACCGTGTCAACTGGCACAGCCTTAACATATGTAAATTTGAGTTCTACACCATGCAAAAAAAAACATGACTAAGTCCATCATTTGCTCCCCCCCACCATCCAGCCTCAAAAGTCCCTAAGGCCTTAACATATTTAAATTTGAGTTCAGAACCATGCAAAACTGCTAAATAGACATACACAGAAAATTTGGGACAAATATGGTAAAATAATCCCAAAAACGGAGTGTTTTTATTAGCCCTAAAAGAGTCCCTGGGGCACACCCAAGAGTTATCACGAATTATATACAAACAAAATTATATAGAAATCAGTTAGTTACCATTTTTCAAGAAAGTTTTATAAAAATCCAAGACATCAATTTTTTTTTAATAAGCACAAAAGTGTCAATTTTAACCATATTAACCCAAAAGGCACCCCTGGGGCGGAGGGGGGGGGGCACCTGAGTTTTCCCAGAAAATCCGTTCTGTTACTTTTTTACTCATATCATGTTTAATGTCTGTGCAAAATTTCAAAAAAATTTCGAGGCATAGTTATTGAGAAAAGTGCGGAAAGACAAACGGACAACGGTGAATTTATAGGTCCACCCCCCCTCTTTTATTTATACAGTCTTTATTTGAACTTTTATAACAAAATTATAATCCCTCCATAGCCTTGAGAATTTGTTTACATTAGACTTGAAGATGACCATATTGTAGTTAGCTGTCCATCACTCCCATCCATAGCCTCGAGCCCCTGGAGGGGCATAGGCCATCCACAACTTTGTAGATGGTTTTGTAACGAGGAGTTCTTTTTTCAGGGTGAAGGTGCTGGCCCCACATCCAACCTTTCCAGAAGATACATACAGTGCCTGGTCTTTCCAAATGGTCACCCATCTGGTACTGGCCAGGCTTAACGTTGCTTAACTTCGGTGATCTGGCGAGAACCGGTAAGTCAACATGATTGTGCCGGACAACAAAATTACCTTTATAATAAAAATATATTTATGCACTTTTTTTTTTAATCAAACATCTGAGGTGTTGGTATTTTTTTTTCATATCAAACATAAAAATATAACTTATAAAAAATATTTATGAACTTTTTTTCAACAAGATTTTGTTTAAAAATATGTTTTTTTTTGTTTGATTTAAAGAAATAGTTCATAAATAGATTTAAAAATATTTCATAAATATTTTTAACAGTTATCTTTTTACGCATGATGTGAAAAAAAATATGAACACCTGATGTTTAATTAAAAAAAAATAGTGCATAAACATTCTTTTAATATAAAATGTTATAATGTGTAGCAACGAACACTCGCTACAAACACAGGCAGGAGCTACTTCTCATGACTTTGTAGCAGACTGGTGGTATATTATATACGTCCTCCAGTTGTACAAAAGGAAAAATGGATTGAATTGAGAAAGAAATGAACAACGCGTAAAATTGAAATAAACAAACTAGAATTCATTTCGTGAAGAAACAAATAAAAGAAAAGAGTACAGCACAAGTTTAGTTTGGCATGCGTCTCTCACTGTTAGCTGGTAGGAGGGAAACTCTATTGTTGTAGAGAGAGTGAGATAGTCAGTCCAGGCGATGGAGAGAGAAAGCATGTAAGGTGTACGTACTGTCAGTTGGCTCTTGCCCCACACATAGTAGCAGAAGTCAGAATCGCTTCATAAATATTAAACCTTTTCTGGAGCAATTTCACATGTTTTTTTTTTCTTCTTCCCGTCTCGACACGGTAAGAATATTTTGCTCTGTGGAACTGTCTACTGCAAATCAGTCACCTCTCAAAACTTGTTTAGAACAAGAAACCATCGGAAACTGTTCTGTCTACTGCAAACAAGTCACCTCTCAAGACTTGTTTAAAACAGCGAACCATCTGAAACTTTTATGAAACTAAACATGGCTTACACTTCTAGAATTTCCTTTAAGGAGAAGTGACGTTGCCCATGTGTGCGTACATGTGCGTGTATATGTGCATACATGTGTGTACGTTAGCATGTGTGTGTATGCACATGAATGTGAGTGTATGTACGTGAACGTGAATAAATGTTTGTGTGCGCGTATATGTATGATAAGAAAAGTGGCTTGAGATGAGAACGTGTGTGTTTGTGTGAGACTAGAAAAGACATTGAGGATAAAGTACTTAATTGTCATACCTGACAAAATATCAGGCAAGTATCTGTAGCAGCCGACACTTGCTACATCACAGGCAGGAGCTAATTCTCTCAACGAAATTTGAAATCCATTTTCTCCCTGGCTTATCCAATCACAAGCCAGCTATCAATCACATGACCAAGTATATAAAAGACGACATCTGAAACTCTCAATTCTTTTTTTCTCACGGCTCTGCCAAGCAGCACACATCGCTGGGAGGCTTTGGGCCAAGGCTGAACGTGAGTACAACATTTATTTCCACGTGCTGTACCCAAACGAACATTCATATACTCATATACGCCAACACATTAACTGAAGACTGCCCTTTTTCTTTCCTTTAATCAGCTTCCTTTGCCCCAGCGACTACTAGCTATAAACACGTGTGGACTGAACTGTTCTCTCATATACGCCAACACATTAAGGGAGATAACCAGCATAAACATAGCAAAAATAAGAATATTTTTCAAGATATAATTTGGGACGCTGAATAATCAGTAGAACCATGAAAGAATGTAAAAATGAAAAAAAAAAAAAGATGTTACACGATTACTGTAGGTAAGTACCGGAAATTGCTAAAGCAATTTACGAAAAGGAAACAAGTTAGCAAAGTTAATCAACAAACTTAAAATATAATAATGTTAAGTAACAAAATAAACTTATTAATTAACACAAAAGAAAAGTAAACAACCTGTTACAATGGAACTAACAACAAAAATTAAATAAACTTCTTGGGTTTGTATTACTGTACACATAGATTCGAAAAAACAAATATAGAACAAATAAATGTTATCAAAGGCAAGATAAGTTACTTTTCTAACTAACTGGATATGTTTTTAGTGTTTTTATTTAATGTAACATGTTTATTCAGCTCGAGAAACGTACAGTGTTTACCGATATATTGGAAAATTCAAAATGGCGACCGACTTTCTCTCTCAGAGACGGTAAGTTTGGGAAAAGATGTTATAAATAAAAAACCAGTCAAAATACTGTTAAAAACTCGCCGAATATATGTCAGCCTATGTCACAGTAACATATATTGAGCGAGTTTCTAACAGTATTTTGTCTGGTTTTTATTCATAACTTCTTTTCCCAAACTTACCGCCTTAAAGAGAGAGTCGGCTGCCATTTTGAATTTTCCAATACATCGGTAAACACTGTATGTTTTTCAAGCTGAATAAACATGTTACATTAAATAAAAACACTAAAAAATATCCAGTTAGGTAGAAAAGTAACTTATCTTGCCTTTGATAACATTTATTTGTTATATATTTATTTTTTGACAACTTTTTCGAATCTATGTGTATGGTAAAACAAACACAACTTGTTAATTATGTCGGAATTTATCTTGCTTCCAGATAAATTCGACCCTAAAGTAACTAAGCTGAAAAAAAAAGCATGAAACAAAAGAGGGGGGGTAAAGAATGAAATAGAAATGTCTTGCTTTAAAACGAAGAAGAAACTTTATTTACAATAAGTTGCAAATTTTTCCCTTTGCGGGCATTAAACTTAAAACACCAATGTAACATATAATGAAAAAGTAACATATAAAGAAAAAAATAACAACACTGCTGGTTCTTATAAAGAAGTTGTGCGTATCCATTACGAATACAACAAGAATATACAAAATAGTAGTATTTCCCATTCACACTCGCATATGAAATTTATTTTAGGAGCGTACTCACAATTGGCCTTTTTCTTTTTTTTGTTTAAAGTTCCTTGAGAATTTCCCTTCCCTGTGTGAAAACTGTAGACACACAAGTATCACAGGAATAAGACCTCGTCGCTTGTCCGGATAGGAAATTCCATAATACCTTGTCACATAAAAGGTATTTTCTTTAAATTCCACTCCTTGTAATATAATAATGAAATAAATACATGCAGGACCGCAGCCACGTAGTTAATTTCCAGAAGCCTGTCTCGTCACAGCCGGGTATTAATTTCTTGCCGGGTTTACTTCTTTCAAGGAGGGCTCTTCAAAATTCCATTTTCAGCGCCAGGCAATGAACACGTTCACTCTCCTCGGCAGCAGAATTTCAAAAGAGACCGAAATACGCGCTGAGCTCGTGACGTCATCACAGAGCTAGCATTTCTCTTTTCTCCAAATTGAAGGGAGTTTCGTACAAATCCAAAACTAAAACTCATAATGGATACAAAATACAAAAAATCATATATAAGAACCAGATAAACAATAATAAATGTAAACAGGGGGGATGCACCATTATTGGTACAAAAAAAATTTCAACAATTAATCAAGAAGTTGTTGTCCAATTAGCCAAAGAAAAATACTTCCTTTATTTAAGAGACCCCCTCCCCTAGGTGTATCAGAATTTTTTGTAGGAATTTTTGACACCCCTAACACGAAACTGCGAATAAAATATAAAAAAACTCGTAATTTCTCTTTTAAAAGTGTGTTGTTTATTTTCTTTATGGATTATACTTCCAAAATAAACTTATAAAGTTGTTTTAAAAGTAATAAAAATATTTTTTTTTATTTTTTTAAAAAACAGTAATGAAATCAGTTGAATTTTACGAGTTCAGTATTTTTCAATTTTTAAACTTTAAAAATCTATCAAAATTTTTCTATTGATTCTATTTTTACGATATTTTCAGGGTCAATGTGAAATGTTATGCTCTTTCCAATAAACCAAATATAATATTTTAGACAAACGTTTTTTTTTTAATTCACGCCCCCCCATTTTCAAGTGTCTATTAAAAAGTTAATAATTAATTTACTCACCAAAGTTTTATATATCACAAATTGAAGATAAAAGATCAATAAATAATATATTCAAATTTAAAACAAAAAAAATTAGTGTTTTTTAGAAATTTACCTGTAAAGTTCGAAGTTTAAAACATTTTTTTTTTAAACCACGTTGTTTGTTTTTTCTTTTGTTATTATTTTAAATGAAACCTTGGTCCTTGCTCTTTTAATTGAAAATAAAATAGGGCTTGAATTACATTTTTCGAGTAGTTATAAGCTTGGAAAGACAGGGGGTCGAATGATTTCATGCCTCCCATTTTGAAATGTCTATTAAAATAATAATTAATTTACTCACCAAAGTTTTATATATCACAAATTGAAGAGAAAATGTCAATAAATAATATATTCAAATTTAAAACAAATAAGTAGTGTTTTTTAGAAATTTACCTGTAAAGTCCAAAGTTTAAAACCTTTTTTTTTTTTTAAAAAAAGACACACGTTGTTTTTTTTTTTTTGTTTTTTTGTTTTTAATGAAACCTTGGTCCTTGCTCCTTTAATTGAAAAAAAAAAAATTAGGGCTTGAATTACATTTTTCGAGGAGTTATAAGCTTCGAAAGATGGGATGGATTTATTCAATATTTTTCCCAAAATTTCTGACCCCCCCCCCACAAAAAAAACCCCCGAACACTTTATCTGGAGCAGAATCTTTAAACGTTGTTATTTTTTCCTAATCATAAACAGAAATGACTGATTACCTAAAATAAAGAAAAACAAGGGTTTGTATTACTGTGTTCGTTACAACTCTACTTTCAACCGAGTCGTTGTTTGTTTCGTTCACCACACTCTTCTCTTCTACCTCTTCTTTTACACACGTCCGTTCGTTTTCGTAACTCAAACTCGTCTCTCTTCCCGCTTTTCTCTTCTCGTTATTTTCCGGAATCAGGGTACGAGATTCTCCGAGATTCCCCGAGATTCCACAAGACTTTTTTCCAAATAAACGCATGGGAGCGCCATCTTGATTCTTAGTAGCCACTTTCTCCACACTCCCCCCTGATCTCATGATCACAGAGACGGCAGGGGGGTGGTGATCGCCGCCGTCGGGTGCTTCTACGAAGGGGACAGTGCTGTGCTGCTCTCGTCTTCGCGTGCGCTCTCATCCACCACCTGATGGTCGGGGAAGGCTTCATCTCCGTGGAGTTGTAAATAAAAAACTATACAAAATACTATTAAAAACCCGCCGAATATATGTCAACCTATGTCACGGTAACATATATTGAGCGAGTTTTTAACAGTATTTTATCCGGTTTTTTATTTATAACACCTTTTCCCAAACTTACCGTGTTAAAGAGAGAATCAGACGCCATCTTGAATTTTCCAATACATCGGCAAACACAACACTATATGGTTTTCGAGCTGAATAAACATGTTACATTGAATAAAAACAAAATATATATCCAGTTCGGTAGAAAAGTAACTTATCTTACCTTTGATAACATTTATTTGTTATATATTTGTTTTTTAACAACTTTTTCGAATACAGTAATACAAACCCAATTTTCTAATACATCGGCAAACACTATGGTTTTCGAGCTGAATAAACATGTTACATTGAATAAAAACACGAAAAATATATCCAGTTTGGCAGAAAAGTAACTTATCTTGCCTTTGATAACATTTATTTGTTATAAATTTGTTTTTGACAACTTTTTCGAATCTATGTGTACAGTAATACTGTACGAGCCCTTTCCAAGTCTCACACAAAACACACATTCATATTTCAAGCTGTCATATACATACGCGCACACAAACATACGCGCCCACGTCCACACAGGTACACATATTCACGTTCGCGTACATACACTCACATTCACGTATATATACACACACGCTTACGTATACACATGTACTCACACACGCGAACATGAACACACACATGGACAACGTCACTTCCGCTTTCTAAGGAAATACACATGCGCAAAAGACACTCCAGAAGCGAGTATAAAACATGGAGATAGGCTGTTTCTAATCCTCTTTTTAGGACCAACTCTCAACTAGAGAGGTTGGGCGAACAAGCCGCCGCCGTTTCGGCGCGCGCGCACCTCACGCCCACTTCCTACTATGTATGGGGCACGAGCTAATGACTGTATGTATACATTCTCCCTCTTTCTCTCTCCATCTACTACTGGCGACTAAGAACACCTTCGCGTAACTGACTACTAACTGATGACAACTCTAATATCCACTCGTTGTCTATACGCTGGACTACCATTCTCAATTTTCCTACAACATTTATTTCTCTTCCCACGCGCGAACAAACAATAGTGACCCGAACTTGAGATGAAAACACATTTCCCTTTTCTTGCTACAACACCAGTCCTGCAACGGACATTGGTTACATACGCGCGGACATGTTATAACTTAAATGTTCATTTCTTTCAACAGCAAATAAACAACGTTTATCTTATCCATTAATTGAGTCTTTGTCTCCTTCAATTCCCATTCGTTTCATTATTCTTTTGTAACGGGATTGGGGTATTTATATATCCTAGTCCCTTACAATACAAACCCTTTTCTATTTTCATTGTTTTGTGTATGTTAATTATTATGCGCCCCAAATTATACCTTGCAAAATGAATCTACAGAGTAGTAAAAAAAAAAAAAAAATATTAAATTAAATTTTAATCATTGACGGTTTAAATACTTCAAAATCTTCTTCGAAAAAGTTTTAATCATCCTGACGTTGAATGATTACCGAAAATAAAGAAAAACAAAATTCTTTTTTTGTGTGCAATCATTTTTTTTTTTTCGTTTAACTTTTAAAAACTTTTTATATCACATGTAAATCATAATATCTCAGAGTTGTCAACGGAGCTCGCCTGTCTATTTAATTTGCTCGACTTGTGGAAGATAAATATTCAACAGTTTTCGCTCGCCGCATGTGGATTAAGCCTTTTCCTATAAGTAATTCTGGCGGAATTTTTCCGGTTTCCCCCTACCCCCACGTTCCACAGTAAATGAAATGCTACTCCACAGTCAACAGTTGACCTCATTAAGTCATTAAAACGTGCACCTGCCAAATCTAAGTAATTAAATAAATTCAAATGCATTTCCGTTGGTATGTCGCAGTGGTGCAATGATTAACGTCGCATGTTTTTTTTTTCACACTTTAATTTACAATTTTGCCTCAAGGGTTCCGGTTCAATCCTCATACTTACCTACCAGAACATTTTTTTTATTTTAACCCAGAGTTTTGATTTACCCAAAACCACACACACCTCCAAACACCCGGGCAATGCCGGGTACCCCTTGCTAGTTTATTATAAAGAGAAATACTGTAGGTATTAGACCTGACGTGTAATTGCTTCAATCACAATGAAGGAAAAATCGAAAATTGAATATTAAAAAAAAAAAAGAGCAACATTATATAGTGTTAGTCATCCGAACCTTAAAATTTGTCTGACGTCACTACCACCAAATGACTTTGCAAACACAGGGCTACCCGGCATTGCTCGTGACCGTATAAACAATGAGAAAATTGAAGTTGATTCTAAACAAATTTTTTTATTCTTAGGATAGAGGAATTTTTAATGTCTATGTATCATTTCCTATTTCGAGCAAAAGAATATTTTACCTACTCCAGGACGGGTATTATGCATGTATGAAAAAAATTGTACCTGCCCTAGGAAAGGTAATTTACAGCATGTATATAAAATAATTTTACCTTCGCAAGGACGGGTAATGTACAACACTAAAATAAGTTTACCTACATTCGGACAGGTAATGTAAATACATATATGAAACAATTTAACATACTCTCGATAGGTATTGTACGACATATACGAAATAATTCCTCTTTCCACCAAGGCTACCTTGCTTTTTGCTGAAAATTACCTTAAAGCGAGATCATATGGATATACATCTGGTAGCTGTCATATTATGAGTTATGTCCCCTTCGGTCAACTCTTTAATATAAAACAATACAAGAGTTGCGTCCCTTGTGGTGAGTAAAAATAAATACATGGACTTGCTCCATGGCTTATCACGCTTAAATGTATCTTGTCTTCTGGTGTCTTTTTTAATAAAGTTCCTCCCGTATCATATAATGAAACAAACATAATCAGACAGAACCCACCATCTCATGTATTCTGAAAAGTTTAAATTATAAATCATGTGATGTGTTTTTAACAGAAACAAAAAGAAACTTTTGTTTCTCTCCTTTCGACAAAAAAAGAACTTTTTATAAAGAAAAAGAAAAAAGAAAATGCAAATATATCCCAACTTTTTACAGAAAACTAAGAACATTTTTTTTTCTTCGTAAAAGCAAAAAAATAACGTGAATTAATTGACATTTTTATTTAATTTCTTTTTTTTTTGTGCGATTTGTTCTGCTACCTTCTTCTCTGTCGGCTTTCGGCCTAAGCAGGGGGTTATGTAGCAGAAACAAATAGAACTCTTTTCTTGTGCGTCAGTGCCTCCCCTGATTGTGCGATATGGCACATATTGACCAATCAGAGGCATAGCGCAGGGATCTTCCTTACCCCCTAAGAAACTCTAACTGCCTTCGTTCTGGACGAGAAAAACTCCTCCCTTTTTCCAGCGAGACATCAAAAAGAGCGGACCTGTTTCCTCACTCTCTCTCTCTCTCTCTGCCTACAATGGAACCCCTCTACTATACCACTTTTTTAAAACAACTTTTAATCCCTTCTCCACCCCCCGGGTTCTTTACTACATCTCCACACACCCAGGCAACGGCAGATACCCCCGCTATTCTATATTAAAAAGCAAAAATAAATGGATTCGCTGTATGTGTTCAAAGGGAAATAACTCAATTGAAATTATTTTAAGTTTTAAAATAGACGTTAAATCTAAAAGAATTATGGGTTTTATATCTTAACGCATGAAATAAGAACCAAAAAAATGTTTTTCTTTCATGTGATATGGTTTTTTTTACATGGGCATCACCACTTATCAAGGCCTTGAGGCCACTCGAGGATAAGGGTTAAAGAGTGTACAATAGAAATTGAACAATATAGTAATCATTAGTAATGGAAATTTGGTGAATTTGTTAACTTATATGGAATGGCTCATCAAAAACTTGTTTATGTTAGACTTGAAGACAACCATATTGTAGTTAGCTGGAAAGCAGGAAAACAGAAGACAATTCCATAGGCGTGCAGTTCTAAGAAAGAAGCTTTGCTCATGGAATCTACGTTTAGGTTTAAGTACAGATAAAGAGTGGGGGAAATTAGTGATAGTGATTTAGCGATTTCTGCTAGACGGGTGTTTCTTGTGAAAGTTTGGCAAGGGGGGACCATAGATTGGAGCTCAGCCGAGCACTTGCCATGAAAATAACAGTAAAGCAGAGATAAACTCGCAACATTTCTTCTGTGAGAAAGAGGCTGCAGGGAAGAGAAAAGGACATACCCTACGAGGCTACAAAGTCTATTTGAACTCTATCAAGGTTAAATATCAGAAAATGAATTTATGAATGGAAAAATATATTCTCTGTTACTTTTATTCAGAGGTAACTCTTCGGTATAGACTAATGAAATTTCATAGCACAATATAAGATAACATAATTACACTAGAAAAAATTCAAGCATGAAAAGTAATATGGTTAAGCTTAAACATGGAAAAGTAAAAGACTAATATTCTTTTATTTTAATTTATAACATTATATAATCGATTCTTAATTCTGCAATATTTGAAGTTATAAATTTATTATATTTTTACTAGAATATCTTTTCCTTTTCTTTTCCAGTTTTAGCAACTAGTCCTTTACTTTTCCATGTTTAAGCTTAACCATATTACTTTTCATGCTCGCATTTTTCTATTGTAATAACATTATATAATCAATTCTTAATGCTGCAATATTTTAAGTTATAAATTTATTATATTTTTACTAGAATATCTTTTCCTTTTCTTTTCCAGTTTTAGCAACTAGTCCTTTACTTTTCCATGTTTAAGCTTAACCATATTACTTTTCATGCTCGCATTTTTCTATTGTAATAACATTATATAATCAATTCTTAATGCTCCAATATTTTAAGTTATAAATTTATTATATTTTTACTAGAATATCTTGTCCTTTTCTTTTCCAGTTTTAGCAACTAGTCCTTTACTTTTCCATGTTTAAGCTTAACCATATTACTTTTCATGCTCGCATTTTTCTATTGTAATAACATTATATAATCAATTCTTAATGCTCCAATATTTTAAGTTATAAATTTATTATATTTTTACTAGAATATCTTGTCCTTTTCTTTTCCAGTTTTAGCAACTAGTCCTTTACTTTTCCATGTTTAAGCTTAACCATATTACTTTTCATGCTCGCATTTTTCTATTGTAATAACATTATATAATCAATTCTTAATGCTGCAATATTTTAAGTTATAAATTTATTATATTTTTACTAGAATATCTTGTCCTTTTCTTTTCCAGTTTTAGCAACTAGTCCTTTACTTTTCCATGTTTAAGCTTAACCATATTACTTTTCATGCTCGCATTTTTCTACTGTAATCCATAATTTTTGCAGGCTTCCAGTAAATTCACTTGTTCTTTGTTTAAATTCAGTCTTATTTTTTGACCCCACACGAATGCATAGCATACAAATTTTTACGACTTTGAACACCACTAAATTCATCATACCTTTTGTTTTACTAAACGGAAATTGAAACTTTTTTTTTCACAATGTATTTGAGAAGGAAACTGTAATAATTGTTTGGAATTTGGTCGAAAAATGAGTGAGCAGTGAAGCTTTAAAGCAGTTCTAAATGACTAAAACTGCCACTTAACCATATATCCAAGCACGGTAGTGTTTGTTGAATGATATATCTAGTGATTTCAAGTTTATGAGGGTTTTTTGAAGCATGAAAACGATGTTTTTTTTTGTATTTAATATTTTAGTTTTTATATTTCAAACAGTCATCGGCTCTTAGTTACAAAAAAGAATCGAAAAGAAAAAAATGAAAATAATTTTTTTTCGATTCTTTTTGTGACCGCAATCACTATTCTAGAAGAATACGTGGACTTTAAACATTATATATACATATATATATATATATATATATATATATATATATATATATATATATATATATAAGTGAACGTGTCTGTGTGTGTACATTTCCCTACGCAATAACTCTGTCAATTTAAAGTCTACAGACTCGAAATTTGATATACAGGGTACTGGGATTATGCTTGAATGATAAAGAAATTGCAAAACACAAAATCATTACTCTTAGTTTTCGGTTTATTTCAGCATAAGTTCTTAGAAATAAAGAAATCAAACTATTGTAATCATATAACTGTTACAGATTTATGTACATAGATTATGTCCGAGAATTCTGATTGAGAGGCTAGACGAAGCCTTTTGGACATTTTTTCATACTTTGGTTCTCTGACAAAGGGAGGGTGGACCTGTAAATTCACCCTTGCCCCTTCGTTCATTCATCTGTCCGCACTTTTCTTAATAACTACGCCTTGGAATATTTTGAAATTTTGCACAAAAAATGTCACTTAATTTCATCAAGTAGTCTTTTATTCATTTATTTTTTTTTTACAGCGAAAAAACAATTTGTACTAATATTGAGCAAAAGGTTCAATTTTTAAGAAGAAAAGCTAGTATTAAAGATTGGGAGGGGGTGTCGGCGCTTTAAATTGAGTTATCTCCCCGTGGCGTGTTAAAAAAATTCAAAGATGGCTGACTTCCACGCCCTCTCATAAAAAGCGTGTTTTTCTGTCACACTGAAATTACTTGTTTCCTGGGATTTTAACTGTTTTTGTTTTCAGCACCCTCGAAAACCTTTAGTGGTTAAAGGATTTCTTGTTGGAAGAAAAATACTGTACCTTCACCAATATTTTAATCTTAGTCATTTGTTTTCCTAGTTTTGCATGTGAATTACAAAATGTCTAATATTCCCCCCCCCCCGCCCCAAAACCTCTGGCTTTGGTGGAGGGGAGACTAAAACTTGCTGCTACGGCTTCAAATGATCTGAAAGAGGAGACGATTATAAACATTTCTCATATATTATATCTTCCATCTTTGGTTTTCATAATAAAGTAAATTTCACAGTGTATAAGGGGTCCTGGATATGACCTTAAACTATATCCGATGGTGAGGCCCCAGCTTGCAGGCCTTAGGGAGTGTGGAGCCATCCTTTAATTGCCATTGCTCCCAGGTCCACCCTGACCCGGAGTGGTAGTACCTGTTAGGGTCCCAACTATGGGTTAAATAGAAAATGACTTAAAAATTCGAAAATTTCATCATGACAAGTTTCAAGAAAAAATACACGATTAAACCCGGTTCTCCAACTTCCAACGTAGACCCCTACTACCATGTCTCCTTCTCCAACATCAGGGGTCTACGTTCTAACCTTCCAGAGGTTGAAACCCAATTACAGGAGACTAAACCATACCTTTTATTTTTAAGTGAAACTGGCATTGGACAGGCTATTTCCCTAGATGAGTTTGCAATTACAGGATACTCTAACTTAACTTCTAAATCTGACCCCCAAGATCGCCATGGGCATGGAATATGTGCCTATATTAAAGATAGCTTTCCTTGTGGGAGGGACATCTCCAGGGAAGATCCTAACTTACCCTATATGTGCTTCCGGGTTGCTTTAGCTCACACTACTGCATTTATATTTACTCTCTATCGCCCCCACAACAGCGGAGTTACTATCTTTCAAAGCATATCTGAGAAAATTGACCAAGTCCTTTCTACTTATCCTTCAGCTAACATTCACGTATGTGGAGACTTCAATGTTCACAACGTCGAATGGTTGACCCACTCAAACAAGACCGATGATGAGGGGAGGTTCTGTCATGATTTCTCCATTGCCTATGACCTCACTCAGATTGTTCAGGAACCTACCCGTGTGCCCGATAATGACGGCCAGTATGCGAGCCTACTAGACCTTTTTCTCACAACTTGCCCTGAACTATGTTCAGTTTCTGTTCTGTCGCCTCTTGGATCTTCCGACCACTCTGTTGTATCAATTAAGATAAAAATGAAATGTAATAAGTCCCCAGACGTACCTCTCCATCGTACAGTATATCGATACACTAAGGCTGACTGGGATAGCTTCCGTACATTTATATCTGATCTACCTCTGCATTCCATGTTTAAAAAGGATGTGTCCTCTATAGTATTAGACCTGACTGAATGGTTAATTGTAGGTATTGACCATTTCATACCCTCTAAAAAGTTTCAGCAAAAACCTAACAGCCAGCCATGGTTCTCTCCAGAATGTGCTGCTGCCATTGCGCACAGAAATCACTTTTTCCACTGCTTCAAACGTAATAGATGTATGGAAACTAAAGCCGTTTTCAGGACTGCCAGCAACCATTGTAAGAAAGTAATAAGGAACGCAAGAGAGTTGTATGCTCAATCTGTTAAGTCCAAAGTAGTTGAGCAGTGGCTTGGTTCCCACCAGTTTTGGCAAATAGCAAACAGAATCCTGAACAGAAGCGTGTGCTCCATCCCAACTATTATCAATGGACCTGAGGTAATCTCGTCAGCATCAGACAAAGCCAAACTCTTTGTCAAGAACTTTGCAGCTAATTCTACCCTTTGCGACCAAGACCGCCAACCCCCAATATTTCCTCCTGTATCAGAAAACACGCTATGTGATATACGTATATCTGTACGTGATGTTGCGAAGCTAATCAAAAACCTTGATTCGAGTAAAGCAACTGGCCCTGATGGTATTCCAATTATAGTACTCAAAAAACTTCAACCTGAACTAGCGCCCATACTTACAAAACTGTTTAAACGTTGTCTTAAGGAGAATAGTTTCCCATCTCCCTGGAAAATCTCATCAGTATGCCCTGTATTTAAGAATTCAGGTGATCGCTCATCCCCCTCTCAGTACAGGCCAATAAGTCTCCTGTGCGTCATGAGTAAGTTGCTAGAATCTGTGTTAAATACAGAAGTAATCAACCATCTCAACAAAAATAACCTTCTTAGTGACACTCAATATGGTTTCCGTTCTGCTAGATCTGCAGCAGATGTCCTTACAGTTATATCGCATAGGATTAGCAAATCTCTCGACGGTGGCAATCTTTCTAGGGCAATTGCTCTTGACATATCTAAAGCCTTTGATAGGGTATGGCATAAAGGTTTACTTCATAAGATCGCTAGCTATGGTATAGCTGGAAAAGTCTTCTCAATTATTAAATCATTTCTTTCTGATAGGTTCATAAGAGTAATAGTTGAGGGGCAAAAATCAGAAGCTCACAGTATTAATGCCGGTGTCCCTCAGGGATCCATCCTGGGCCCAACTCTTTTCCTGATCTACATTAATGATCTTCCAAATCATATCCTTACATCATTTGTAGACATTTATGCTGACGACACTACCATTTATGGTACCACATCTAAGACAGTAAACGACCTCGTTCTCTCCAATTCTCTCTCCTCTGATCTTGAGCACATAGTACAATGGGGAAAGGAGTAGCTGGTTACTTTTAATGCATCTAAAACCAAGCTTCTCTCTTTACATCATCAACATTCTAATCAACATTTGTCATCAATTGAAATGAATGGCTCTCGTCTTCAGGATGCCTCAAGTTTCGACAAGCTTCTGGGCTTGACCATTACTCCTGATCTTAAATGGAACACGTATATCAAATCTGTTGCTAAGGCCGCTGGAAAAATGGTGGGATCTTTCTATCGATCCGGTAGATATCTCACTGCTGATGCTATTCTCTATCTATATAAGAGCCAGGTACGTCCAAGGATGGAATACTGTTGCCACATCTGGGCAGGAGCTGCTAGAAAGGACTTGTCCTGCCTTGATAGAGTTCAAAATAGACTTCGTAGCCTCGTAGGAGATGTCCTTTTCTCTTCCCTGCAACCTCTATCTCACAGAAGAGATGTTGCGAGTTTGTCTCTGATGTATCGTTATTTTCATGGAAAGTGTTCAACTGAGCTTCAATCTATGGTCCCCCCTCGCAAAACTTTCATAAGAAACACTCGTCTAACATTATCAATAATTTCCCCCACTCTTTGTCTGTGCCTAAACCTAAACGTAGATTCCATGAACAAAGCTTCTTTCTTAGAACTTCACGCCTGTGGAATTGTCTTCCGTTTTCCTGCTTTCCGGCTGACTACAATATGGTTGTGTTCAAGTCTAAAGTAAATAAGTTCTTGATGAGCCGTTCCATATAAGTTATCAAATTTACCAAATTTTCATTACTAATGATTACTATATTGATCAATTTCTACTGTACACTCTTTAACCCTTATCCTTGAGTGGCCTCCGGGCCTTGATAATGTGGTGATGCCTTTGTAAAAAAAAAAAAAAAAAAAAAAATATACTATATTAAAAAATCGTTCTTCAAAATCACCAGATTCAGCATTAAATAACCCGAAAAAGGGTTGATATGCCGTAAAACAAAACAACTAAACCAAACCAAACAGTGTATAAGGATTATTTGATACTTGAGATATCCATAATCGTACTCTATTTCCAAAAGAGGGGAGATATGCACAAACATTAAACATGATATGAGTAAAAAAGTAACAGAATGGATTTTCTGGGAAAACTCCGCTTGCTCCCTTAGGATGCCTTCCAGGTTAAAATGGCTATAATTGACCGTTTTGTGCTTATTAAAAAAAATTGATGCCTTGGATTTTTATAAAACTTTCTGAAAAGTTGTAACTAACTGATTTCTACATAATTTTGTTTGTCTATACTTCGCGATAACTCTTGAGTGTGCCCCAGGGGCCTGTTCAGGGCTAATAAAAACACTCCATTTTTTTTTTTTAATTTTATTTTTTTATTACATTTTCACTTCAAACAAGGCACATTGCCACTATCAGGGGCAACAACTATTGGGTACTATGTTGGGATTTCGGCAGCAAGATGTTGGTTCACGTTACACTTGAACTTCTGCATGTCAGTACAGTTGGGGAAGCAGTGGCCTGGAATGGAATTCCAGAGTCTAGCGGTTCTGGGGAAGAAACTACTGGAGTAGAAAGATCTTTTACATCTAGGGATCTCTACTGTGTGGGGGTGGGATTTAGCTGCCTGTCAAGTTTGTCGAGGGTGTCTACGTCATAGGGGCACAAATGTTTGCAGTTCGCCAGAGCATTCACCATTAAAATACTTATAGAACAGGCAGAGGGATGCGATGGGACAGAGGTTGAAGCTTAGATGCCAGTTCAGGGCCTATCAGATTGGCAACTATCTTTTGAACCTTGTCTAGGAGTGAGAGACTAGTAGCAGATGCACCAGCCCAAATGTGACAGCAATACTCCATACATGGGCGAATGGTGGCTTTATAGAGGTACAGGATACTTTCGGGTGTTAGTAGTTTTCTAGCACGGTAGAGAGAGCCTACCTTCTTCGCAGCGGCCCTGGCAATGCTTTTATTTGGCACTATTTTACCATATTTGTCCAAAATTGTCTGTGTATGTCTATTTAGCAGTTTTGCATGGTGCTGAACTCAAATTTAAATATTTTAAGGCACTGGGAACTTTTGCAGATAAATAGTGTGTGTGTGGGGGGGGGGCTAATACTGAACTTAGTCATTTTTTTATGCCTCGTTCACTGTGCACTCACGGGGGACCATGCTTAACTTGTTTTTATAATTCTTTTTAATTTTCATCTTTAGCCCATGTTGATTTTTTTTTCCAAAAAGGAATATCTACAAATCTCACAGCATTTCTTTTTCGAGATTGTATATACGCATATGTTTTGTCATAGATTGTAATTATAGAACTGTTATAGATTCATCACCAAATATTGTCAGAGAATTGTGATTGAGAGGCAAGACAAGGCATTTGTTACTGCAAATCTTTTAGACCTTTATGAAAGTTTTATAGCACTTTGTATAATTTGTTGGTTGTTCTTTTTGTTTTGTTTTACGGCATATCAACCCTTTTCAGGTTATTTAATGCTGAATCCAGTGATTTTGAAAAAATATTTTTTTAATAGAATTTGTTTTTTTCAAGTCGGTTTCTATTTAACCTGTAGTTGGGACCCTATCACAATTCTGGGTCAGAGTGGACCTGGGAGCAATGGCAATTAAAGGGTGGCTCCACAGTCCCCAAAGCCCGCAAGCTTGGGCCTCACCATCGGATATAGTTTAAGGTCATATCCAGGACCTTGTATAATTTGCTTTTGTTTAGTCAAAATGGATTTTTCTGAAAAGGAATATGTACAAATCTCAAAGCATTCTTTTTCAAAATTGTTACATAGTCAATATATAAGTATTTTTCCAGAAAAAGTTTTCTTGTAGGTGATATATATATATATATATATATATATATACATATTTTTTTCTTTACAAAGAAGTCTCCACTTATCAAGGCCCGGAGGCCACTCGGGGATAAGGGTTAGTGCATGTGCAGTAATCAATGGGATAATATCGTTGTAGTTGCTAGTAATGGAGATCTAATAAAGTGTCTTGCTTAATGAGGTGGTTTATCAGGAATTTGTTTATGTTGGACTTGAAGACATCCAGGTTGTAATCAGGTGGGAAACAGGCAAACAAAACAGAGTTCCACAGGCGTGCAGTTCTAAGAAAGAAGCTTTGTTCATGGAATCTACATTTTGATTTAGGCACAGATAAAGAGTGGGGAAAATTACTGACAGTGGTTTCAGCTAGACGGGTGTTTTTGTGAAAGATTGGAGCTCAGACGAGCACTTCCCATGGAAATAACGATAAAACAACAACAGGTTTGCAACGTCTCTTCTGTGGAAGAGAGGTTGCAGAGAAGAGAAAAGGGAATCCCCCACTGGGCTACGAAGTCTATATTGTACTCTGTCAAGGCAGGATAGGCTATTTTTAGCAGCTCCTGCCCAGATGTGGCAGCAGTATTCCATATGTATGATATATCTGTATAATTTTATTACTGTTATAGGTTAAAAAGTTCATTTTAAACATTGGGCAAAAAAGAATGTCTACAAATCTCATAAAAGCTTGTGAATATGCATATGTTTTGTCAGATGCGATTTTAGGGCAAATGAAGATACGCATACTTTGCAAGAAAATGGTTTCTTTCTAGTGTGTATACGCATATGTTTAGCGAGGATTGGTTTTGCAGAAAATGAAGATTTACATATTTCACAGGGGAATGTTTTTTCCTTTGTGTGTATGCGCATGTGTGCAGTCAAAATTGACGATTGCGAGAATGACATTCCGCATATGCCGCACGAGAATGGTCTCTCTCCGCTGTGTACACGCACATGTTTTGTTAAGTTTGATTTGTCGGAAAACGATGACCCACATGTTTCGCATGAAAATGGTTTATCACCAGTGTGTACACGCAGGTGATTTGTCAAAGATGAATTCCTGGAATATGAAGATCCACAGATTTGACAGGAAAATGGTTTCTCTCCAGTGTGTGTGCGCAGGTGTTGTGTTAAATGTGCTTGTTGGAAAAACGTAGATCCACAAAATGTACAAGAAAAAGTTTTCTCTTCTCTCAGTCCAGACATTTTATCTGTAAATATATAGAACATGATTTTATTATTTATATATCTATAAAAGTGAGAACGTGTGTGAGGACACTTCTCAACCTATATACTCAACAAATATTTTATCTACAGACTTGAAATTTAGTATATAGGGTATTCAGACACGTAAAAAAAATTTTTATTGGCTTTTATCCAGAAAAAAGGCTGCTTTGGCCTAGACATTTTATCTGCAATTTTTTTTTTACACGGTGGCCACCACTTATCAAGACACAGAAGCCACTCAGGGATAAGAGTTATTGCAAGTACAGTACGTTAGTGTGGAGATTTAATGAAGGTTTTACTTAAGGGGTGGTTCATTAGGAATTTGTTAACGTTGGATTTGAAGACATCCAAGTTGTAGTCAAGTGGGAAGCAGGCAGATGGAACAGAGTTCCACAGGCGTGTAGTTCTAAGAAAGAAGCTTTGTTCATGGAATCCGCGTTTTGATTTAGGCACAGATAAAGAGTGGGGGAAATTTTTTACAGTGGATTCAGCTAGACGGGTGTTTTTCATGAAAGATTGGAGAGGGGGGACCAGAGATTGGAGTTCAGACGAGCACCTGCCATGGAAAAAATGATAAAACAAGGATAGGCTCGCAACGTCTCTTCTGTGGGAGAGAGGTTGCAGGGTAGAGAAAAGGACATCCCCCACTAAGCTGCGAAGTCTATTTTGTACTCTGTCAAGGCAGGATAGGCTGTTTTTAGTAGCTCCTGCCCAGATATGGCAGCAGTATTCCATCCTTGGACGTACTTGGCTTTTATATAGATAGAGAATTGCATCAGTAGTGAGATATCTTCTGGAGCGATAGAAGGATCCCACCATCTTTCCAGCGACCTTGGCAACAGACTTTATGTACGTGTTCCATTTCAGATCAGAAATAAAAAGATTATTTCCGATTTATGATTTTCATGTTCACAAACAATAAAAGATTGTCATTTTCAGCCACAAATAAAGAGAAAGTGATATTTGTGTTTCTGAAATTTGGAGATTCAGATTCGTTGTCATTTGGATTATTCAGACAAGTGTTCTCACCTTGAGTGTGATTCTCACAACATTTCCGTCGATGTCACCTCTGATCTTCTTCAGTTGTATCTTACATGGTGCAAGGGACAAAACTCTTTAAATCTTCACAGTATTCAAACATAACTGCAAGTCTATCAACTTTATAACTTAAAATATGATTCATCAATTGTTTAACAGTCAAGAATTAAATTATTTTCATCTTTTTCCAAATATCTAAACACCCTGCTTCTAAGACCCAAATGAAAAGTAATCCCGATTTTCTCCTACTTAAACATTAACGCTGTCACTAAATCTGTTAATTCAAATAAAACATTGATCCTTTCTGTACATTTTGTAGCAGTCACAGAGAACTATTTTCTCTTGTGAATCAATGCCCCCCCTCTGTGTTCTCCGGCCACAGGCTGACCAATCAGCTAACAAGGCGCATTGATTCATCTGCTCCCTAAAAGTCTTAAGGGAACGTCAGCCAGTCAGATCTGGACCGCCAGCCTAGCAACATCTATCCTTTTTCATCTCCTGTCCACCAGACATCTCGCTATATAGCATTGACGGTCTCTATTTGAGATAACTGCTATCCATCTGGGGACGACATGGTACTGATTGATCTTAAAAGAACTTTCTTTTCATTCTTCCCTTTCAGCAGCCTGTAGTTGTCGTCGTTGTTTGTTATTAATCTGTCTATCGATCTATCTATTTATGTGTATTAGCGATTTATCTCTCGATCTAGATATCTATTTCTGTATCTATCCATCTCGATCTATCGAACAAAAAATAATCTCGTTTTTTCTAAAAAAACTTTCAACATCCCTGGATTAAACAATTTACCAGAAGGGTCTTACCAGCTGAAATAAATTATGAACGAAACGAGATATAATACTCAAATTTCATTTAAATGCTGCATCTATAATTCAACTATCCATAAACACATGTTCTTCTAATATAACGCATTTTGTTTCTGCGATTGTACCAGACAATGTGCAGGTCTGAGTTCTTCAAACGTAATGATAGAGTTCCTACTATTAACCATGAGGGATTAATCACATTTACATTTTATTTTTGGTAAGTGAAAGTATTTAGTTATTTTATTATTCAGTTAGTTATAATTAATAAAGTTGTTTTGAAACGTTAGAATGATTTTTTAATCAAACCCATACTAGCCAAATTAAGTTAGGATTTTCTGTACACAAATTCAAAACATTCACTTATGAAAGCATCATAAATAATTACTCCAATCTTTTCAACTATAACCGTTTAACATCCCTCAAAATGCAAAATAGTTTGATTTTATGTTGTCTGTTTTCAAATCACAATTAAAGTTAAAGTGTACTATCACCATCCAGTAAGAAAATATGGAATTTCCATTATTGCGATGAAAAACAAAAATAAGTTTTCGACAAGTGTTATTTGTACAATGTTTGCACGATAACTCAAAATGAGAACAGTAGTCTTGATAATGTAAATAATATAAAGAAGCGTCCCTCATCTAAAAAATTCAGAACCGTAACATTGTAATTTGTTTAAAAATTATGATTATTTTGGAAAATTTAGTCAAAGATATATATATATATATATATATATATATGTATATACAAAGTTAGATGTTTCTCGCATGCCTTTCTAGCTAGGGAGTTCCCCTTCCTTCCTTCTCTTCAAAAAATGCTCCATTGCCAAAAGTGTGCTTATTCATAAAGTCTGGTTTTGAAAATTTTCAAACGATATAATGCTTGAAATTGTCGAACTGGACATGGAAGCAATTGTAACGTAAAATGAAATACACTTTTCGTTGCCATCAACACCTTGTCTTGAAGTCTTGATTTTGCACACACAGTACATTAATGCTCAATTATAAAATTTGATAATTTTGTAGCTTAATCTTTAAGTCAACCATTTTTGGGCTTAAAACTCATTGGTATGTGAAAATTTATTGAATTTCACAAACTCAGTATAATTACATATGTCTCTCTCCCTCTCTCTCTCTCTTATATATATATATATATATAGAGAGAGAGAGAGATGTGATGATTGCTGCATCCTTCCAGATGATTGCCGTCACATTGAGTTCTCCCAATCTTGTCGTCCATGCCATCTCAGATGACTCTGCACTCCCGCCGCAGATTTGCACATCTTGAAGCAGATGTGACATACAAATTGAGCAATTTCCATCGAGTTGACTTCTTTTTTTTTTTACATAAACGTCACCACTTATCAAGGCCGATAGGCCACTCAAGGATAAGATATTTGTAAGGTTCAGTGAATCTCTTTATGAGAGAACTTGAAAATAACACATAAGAGATAAATATGAGATGAATATGAAGAATGTTGATAAAAAGTTGTCAAAATATGATAAAATCATATCATAGACAAGTTTACCAGAAGAATATTATCAGCTGATTAGATCTACATGTATGTTACCACGTGATCAGGTTAGCTGGACATCATATAGAAGATGGAATTTGGATGTTGGGCAGAGCAGATGGTTTAACGGGTCGTCTCCCCTTTACCGGGGATGGGGCTGACGGGTCTTAGAATGGAGACCTAGAATTAACCACGCAAGCAAAGATATTCACTTTCCATTCTTCTACGGCGCAGGTGATAGAGACATTGAATCTCTACAGTACCAGGTGAGAATTTTCTGAAAATAGCAGTTTCAATCCTACCCAAAGCCGGCCAGAGGCTTACTTGGCCAACACGTGGTGAGACGACAACTATGGAAGGCAGTAATTTCAGTGGATGCATTCAGGAGATTCACAGTTCCTATCCTGTCATGGTTACAACCTGATGAAGGCCAGAGGAATAGTTGGCCGAAACGTTGTGAAACAACTAAGAAAAAAAAAGATGAGGATAATAGTCTGCAATAAAAATAAAATTAAAACTATCCTAAGTTACACAGACATATTGAAAATTGATTTTGCTGTGAGGGTTGGTTAGTGCAAGATGACATGTGTTTATTTTGTGTCTTGTTCTTTGCTTTACAAGAAAGTATTTGCTTGTTATTAATCTATCTATCTATCTATCTATCTATCTAACTGTAGAGATAAACAAGAGCTCAATATGAACATTTGAAGAAATTTTATCATCCATTTCTTCCCGTGGAAGGTAATTCTTCTTAATCAATTAGCCGTTACTACTAAACTCTGAAACATCAAGGAAGAAAACAAACAAAAAGAGAAAAATATGAGAAATAGAATTTATTAAATAAGATATCAAAAGGAAAAGTTTGTGACCTCCATGGGGCTGCCAAAACTGTCCATCTGGCTTACAAGTGTTCTTGTAGTAGTAACCGAAAGGGGAGAAAGTGAAGGGAAAGAGAAGGAAAGAGAGATAGAGAAGGAGGAAGAAAGAAAGAAAGTGAGGGTTGGTTAGTGCAAGATGAGTTCAAGGGTTAAGTTATTGATGTATGTCAAATTCTGTAGCTAGGGTTGATAATTGCCCCTTGTCGTCCAAAGGGTCGAGCTTCAAAACGATACTGGTATCGTGAAAATCCGTGTATATATGTATGCCTAAAACGTTTTAGGCATACATATATACATAAAACATACTAAGGGGAAAACCATAACTTACCTGAATAGCACGAGTTTCATGTTTTTTCCTCTAAGAAAAAAAAAAGTTAAAATGCCGATGTCGCATTTATATGTATGACGGTCATGCAAAATTTACATGTGAGAGGCGAGGGACTTTGTTGAACGGGTATAAAAGAAAGGAACCACCGGCAAGTGGAAAGACAGCGTGTTGGGAGAGTGAGTGTCGAAACAAAACTCTTGAAACTAAATCAGAAAAGACAGAACAACAAATTTCGGCTTTTTATATCACCTAAAGATAGATATACATTAGTTCTGGGAATTTGTTCTGTTAGAAAATTCTTTTGAGTATTCTAATTTTATATATATATATATATATATATATATATATATATATATAAATATATATATATATTTGTGTGTGTGTAACTATATAATGTCTAAAACGATGTTTAATTGTGAAATCTAATGCATTTTCTATTTTGTTTTATTTCAGTTTGACAATGGCTTCCAATAAATTCGAGCAACTTTACCAATGTGTCGCCTGCGAACAACAACTAAACCAACTATCGAAATGCTTGCCATGTTTGCATAGCGTATGTCAGTCATGTTTTGGAACTAATGTATATATATATATCACATTTCGGCTATGGATATAAAGATGTTTGATGTCTGATGTTTGATTTTGAAATTTAGTGGTGCTGCCGCTGATATGCTCATTATCGAGTGGATTGAACATGTGGAGCTTATGTGTGAGCTTTGCACCATGAAAAATGTTGAGCGCATCCTGTCATTGAGATTGAGAGGTGGTCATTCAGGTTCGTGAGAAGAAAGAGAGAAAGAAGAGAGAGAGAACATGAAAGAAAGAGAGAAACATATCTTTTCTCTCGCATGCAAGTCAGTCTGGTTTCCGAGTTTAGACAGAGCAGACACATCAAGATTGGTGCAAAGATTCAGAGAAAAGAACCCAAAAAAGAATTAAGAACGGCCAATAAGAAAGAATGTTGAACCACCAAGCCTGAGAAAGAAATAAACTAAGCATTAATTAAAAAAAAAACTCCAACTTGTTATTTTGTGCATGCAGTTCCCTTTGCAACTATGAGCGACAAAGGCAAGAGGCAGAAAAAAGGTATGTCAACATTTAGTTATGCACACATGACATTATGAAATGGCCATATATAGACACTAGATGTATCGTGATTACATACATAGATACAAAGAGACATATGCATGAGAGATACATACAATTGACAATATCCTCCACCTGCTACATTTTTTGTATGTATGTATGTATGTATGTATGTATGTCTGCCTAAAACTTTCGATAGAGGCGAGGATTTTCACGAGATCGGTTTCGTTTTGAAGGTTGATCTTTCGGACGACAAACATTGAAAAATTGGCTAAAAACATTAACTTCTTCATTCTTAGCTCTGCACTTTTCTACAGAAAAAAGCGACCTGTCCCTGTAGAAAAGTACCCAGTTGAGGGTGAAGGAATTAATGCTTTTAGCCAATTTTTTTATATTTGTCGTCCGAAGGGCCGACCTTCAAAATGGTACTGATCTCATGAAAATCTGTCGCCTCTGTCAAAAGTTTTCTGCAGACATACATACATACATACATTTTTTGCTCAATACACACCCCCAAACACTCGGGCAACGTCGGGCACCTAGGCTAGTTATAAATAAATCGTTACAGTTAATCTAGTGGGGTTGCCAATTATGTTACAGTGTTGGAGACGTTTTAAATGGCTACTCCAAAGATTTTTTTGTTTTTGATAGGAAAAATAACAGATAAGCAGATGAGTCTAAGTTTTGTTTTTTCATTTTTTACTTGGAGGGTCACCACTTATCAAGGCTCGGAGGCCACTCAAGGATAAGGGCAAAGTGTTAGGTAGGTAGTTAGACAAGACCAGTCACGGTAGAACTTGGGTAGAGCTAGATTATCCAAATTATCCAGTTGTGTATTGTTATGTCAGCATTTTTTTGACTTTGATGACATTGTTGAACAGGTTTTTGAATACATGTGGATGGTTAGGTGGCTGTGTCCCAGGAAATCTGTATTCACTATAGCTATCCTAATAACTATTACTTATCAAAGTAAAGCCTAGTTCAAGTGCTGCGAGGGTTTGTTAGTGCAAGAGGAATTCAAGGGTTAAGTTACTAACGCATATCAAACTCTGTAGCTGAAATAGGTCATTCAGATTCGTATGAAAGAGAACGTGGAAAGAAGAAGAGAGAGAACATGAAAGAAAGAGAGGAAGATATCTTTTCTCTTGCATGCAAGGCAGTCTGATTTCTGATTTTGGACAGAGCTGACATGTTGAGATTGGCGCAAAGATTTGTCAGAGGAAGAAACGCAAAAAAGAGTTAAGAATGGTCGATAAGAAAGAATGTTGAACATGGGGTGAAAGAACTTATGCTTCAAGCCGGAATACTTTATCAGGAAACGAACTAACGTCCCAATTTTGGTGTCCTCTTTTATAGACTCAAAGCAGCTGAGTGGTCCTGGATATGACCTTAAACTATATCCAGTGGTGAGGCACCAGCTTGCGGGCTTTGGGGAATGTGGAGCCACCGTTTAATTGCCATTGCTCCCAGGTCCACTCTGACCCTCAAAAATCACTTATGCACACACGCACCCATTCCACACATTTTCTAATTAATAACAATGGACTACTTTCATTACGAATTACTTTCCTCATACGACTTTTGAATAAGGCGAACTTCACCAGTTTAAAAAAACAAACCTTAAAATAATCTTATTATTGTCACACAAGTTTTTAACCTTCTAATCCCATTAATTCCACGAAGGACTTTCATCTAATATTATAATCATATTTCATCTAACATTATAATGTTTAGAGTTTCTCTGGTAGCATTTGAACAATTCATGATTGGATTATGTTATGTGTTTTTTATGATTTGATTTGTGATAATCTCATATATAAAAACTGATAATCTTGATATGGTGCATTGCTTTCAGACATTCTTCCTTCTGATGAGTTACAGTTGTGTGTTTGTAATGTTGTGACCCTTTGGGCTGTGATTATAGCGTAGTATCTTGGGGAAGCGTATTGCCACTCAAATTCCAGTGAAGTCCAATGGCCGCTGCCAGGGAGAAAGCAATGGTAAGTGGCTGCTGTGATAAAGTCATTTGCAAATGCTATCTAAAGAGGTGGAGAGTACAACACACCTGGCGAGACTTGTTGTCACTCAGCTTCCAGGTTATTATAAAAAAGAGATCTTTGATGACCTTGTGAATCAATAATAAAAATACGTGTATGTAGATGGCAAAACAATACTGCGATGATCTGTAATAGTGAAACTTAGGTAGGGTAATGTTTTTTTGCGTTTAGGCACAATACGGAGATGGAAGGAAATTCTTAACAGTTGTAGTTAGATGAGAAATTGTTTTGCTAATATTTAACAGGGAAACCATATATGTAAACCTTATGGGCCAAGGGTCAAAACATTCTTCTTCTTCTTAGTGTGGCTTAACACAAAATCAAAGATTTCTCCTGTGCTCTCCTTTCCCCTTGGTCATACATCAGACACTATCCAGCTGTGTGTGTTGTCATGCCAGCATTTCTATGACTTTAATGTGTGCCATTATTGGACAGGGTCTTTGAATACATGTGGATGGTCAGGGGGTAATGTGTTAGGAAATAGAAGCTATCCTAATGCATGTCAAAGCAAAGGGTAGACCAAGTTACACCTCTCTGGTTAGCAGCATGGGCTCTGACAGAGGGCTGTGACGCTAATTGTCAAATGAGTGTTGGCAAGGAATTTTAGTTTAGGTTACGATGAAATCCGCAGAAAAATGACTGCGTGAAAATCTATCAGCTAAACGTAGATTCCATGAACAGAGCTTCTTTCTTAGAACTGCACTCCTGTGGAATTGTCTTCCGTTTTCCTGCTTTCCGGCTGACTACAATATGGTTGTCTTTAAGTCTAACGTAAATAAGTTCTTGATGAGCCGTTCCATATAATTTATCAAATTTACCAAATTTTCATTACTAATGATTACTATATTGTCCAATTTCTAATGTACACTCTTTAACCCTCATCCTTGAGTGGCCTCTTGGCCTTGATAATGTGGTGATGCCTATGTAAAAAAAAAAAAAAACCTCTCTGGTTAGCAGCATGGGCTCTGACAGAGGGCTGTAACGCTAATTGTCAAATGAGTGTTGGCAAGGAATTTTAGTTTGGGTTACGATGAAATCCACAGAAAAATGACTGCGTGAAAATCTATCAGCTGAGATTATTGTTTCATTGTGACCAGACGTGTGTCTACCCCGTCAGATCTCCGACTCCCAACGTTGTGTATCGTGGATTTTTTTCGTTCAACTATTCCTCTTATGGCCGGATCGATGTTTTCTCGCTGGCGACTGTCGATGGGAACACAAGCGGTTTCACAAAAGTAGAAATATAATAAATCGTGGAACAAAGAAAGGAAAAACACAAACGCTAATGTTCACATATAATTTGACTGTTGGACTTGTGTGTGTGTGTGTGTGTGTGTGTGTGTGTGTGTGTGTGTGTCTTCTTCCTGTTTTATCGGTGTTACGTTCGTCTCTATTTCTGTTTCACAGTCAACTCTAAAACCGTCCAACTTCCATCCACTGCGACGGGCATCTAGTTGTCACCTAACTATCTCCTCTACATTGGTATCGGCTTCCTTTCCCTGTTTTATCTGTAGGTTTCTATTGTCATTCTAAGAAAGAAGCTTTGTTCATGGAATCTACGTTTTGATTTAGGCACAGATAAAGAATGGGAAAATTTTTGACAGTGGTTTCAGCTAGACGGGTGTTTATCGTGAAACCACGTGGACCAGAGATTGGAGCTCAGACGAGCACTTGCCATGGAAATAACGATAAAACAAAGACAGGCTCGCAATGTCTTTTCTGAGGGAGAGAAATTGCAGGGAAGAGAAAAGGGCATCCCCTGCTAAGCCACGAAGTCTATTTTGTACTCTGTCAAGTCAGGATAGGCTGTTTTTTGGCAGCTCCTGCCCAGATGTGGCAGCAGTACTCCATCCTTGGACGTACTTGGCTTTTATATAGATAGAGAATTGCATCAGTAGTGAGATATCTTCTGGAGCGGTAGACCTTAGCAAGAAACTTGATGTACGTATTCCATTTCAGGTCAGGAGTAAAGGTCAATCCTCGAAGCTTATAAAAACATGGAGCCTCCCCTAGACGAGAGCCATCCATTTCAATTGATGCCAGATGGGGATCAGAGCGTTGATGATGTAAAGAAAGATAGGTGTTTGGTTTTAGATGTATTAAAAGTAACCAGCCACCTTTTCCCCCGCTGTACCACCCGCTCAGTGTTAGGAAATATGTTGATAACAGGGAGTTGAGCAGCAGTTGATAGTTTTATATATTATAACCGCTGAATTCATTTTTTAAATTCCATTTTCACCCCAAACAAGGCACAGCCCTGTGACGTAATCAATTTGAGAGAGCAATTGGGGGGGGGGGCTTCAGATCCCCCCCAGAGGCCCGAGCAGGGCTGAATAGCTATGCTAAGATAGCTTTTGACCGATCCTGGGTAACGGCAGGTGCCCTGGGAATTTAGGGTGGATAAATATAGATATATTTTAATTTATTGTTAAAATAGATATATTTGCTTTTTGATGAGAAAAGACTCCACAACAGGAAAGGTGAGGATGTTAGAAGGATATATTGTACTGGCTGAATGATGGGTGGTGACCTTAGGTCATGGGATTTTAATATTGAATTGACTCTCAGATCGCGGTTGAATCGCACACCTGCAGTTTGGGGTTTAGCATGATTTGATTGGCTGGGAAAACTTTCCACCCCACCCACATCGGGTCGATACGCTCGAAAATTAGTCAGATTGCTTTTTGGGGGAGAACAGATCGTGTGGAGACCACCGTTCCCTGGAGACGTGACTCTTCCTCCTCCTCCGTCCGTCTGACACTGTCTGTGAAGAGATTTGAGATTTTGAAAAAAACTTACTAAGAACTGAATGATATTTGTAAAATTATTTGTACAGAAGTTTGTGAAATTAATTCTGTAGAATAGAATTTCACGAGTCTATTTTTCTTTCTGCCTGCGGCTTCGATATTTGCTTTCAGCATACAGGATTCAATGTAACAACCCTCAAAGTAGGACCAGACAATATGAGCCAAGAATTCCAGACAAAAAGGGGTCCTAGCCGAGCTTCATCATTATTGATAGTGCTTTTAGCTAGACGATATGTTGTGTATATGATGATTTTATGAAAGCCCAAAATGTCGGAAAGTCAAAGGGTTGTCTGAAAAAACAGAGGTAATTTTCTGCTTTGATTTAAACAAGATGGCGGCAATTTTTCACCTGCTAACACGATTAAAGTTTTTTTTTTAATAATTAAGTAATATGTAGGTTATTTCGATTGCATCATATCGAAGTTACCATTGTAAATTATTAGAAATGCCAAAAATAGTCAGTTTAAACCATTGTTTTTTTTATCTGAAAACTCCATTTATCGACTACAACATCTTCGGTCCCAATAGTGTAGAAGCCCCGTTATTTTTTAGCAGGGCACAAAAATTATTCGAACATTGTGAGAATTGTTTTTTTTTTTCTTGTTTTTTTTTTTTTTACAAGCCTGGACAAAAATTAACGCCGAATTTATCTGTATAAAATTAAATAATTATCAGAAAATAATCGAACGAAAATATTTATAAAACTCAATTTTTTTTTGTGTTAAATTTGAAAAATAAATGCCTTAGCAGGAAACAAAATGAAAATATAATAATGAGCAGTGAATATTTTTTTTTACATTAGGTCCACCTCTACATTTTTCTTTAAAATGACGATTTTTATAGGTTTTCAACTATGCTGAATACGAAAATCTCATTTAAATTTTGCAGACACAAGTAGTTTTCGAGATATAAAGACCTTCATTATGCACTGTAATTCAGTCCGCCATGTTATTATGATAAACAAATCTAGACACTTCTACACTATTAGGACAAGATTTTGTAGTTGATAAAAAACAAAAACCAATGGTTTCTACTGATTTTCTTTTTTTTTTGTCAATTCTAATAAATTACAATGTTAGCTTCCAAATTATGCAGTCAATATTACTGAATATTACTATAAAAAAAACATGAAAAATTGCGGCCATCTTGTTTAAAGCAAAACGGAAAATTACCTCCCTTCTAAACTCTTCTGTGTTTTACAGTCGTTTTCAAATTCTACTTTTTATTATTATGCACTAGTACCAAGCTGACGATTCAAAAGGTGAATGCCGAGAGGTCGGTAAACTAAAAAACTAACCAAATAAATTTTCGCTATAATCTTTCGAATTTGCTTAAAATTAAATCGTCAAGGAAAAACAAATTCAGTTTTAATTATCGTTTTTAAAAAGTTACTCCTAATCTTAAATGGAACATGGAACACATACATCAAGTCTGTGGCCAAGGTCGCTGAGAAAATGGTGGGATCCTTCTACCGCTCCAGAAGATATCTCACTACTGATGCAATTCTCTATCTATATAAGAGCCAAGTACGTCCAAAGATGGAGTACTGCTGCCACATCTGGGCAGGAGCTGCTAAAAACAGCCTATCCTGCCTTGACAGAGTACAAAATAGACTTCGTGGCTTGGTGGGGGATGCCCTTTTCTCTACCCTGCAACCTCTCTCCCACAGAAGAGACGTAGCGAGCATGTCTTTGTTCTATCGTTATTTCCATGGCAAGTGCTCGTCTGAGCTCCATTCTCTGGTCCCCCCTCGCCAATCTTTTTCAAAAAACACCCGACTAGCTGAAACCACCGTCAATAATTTTCCCCACTCCTTATCTGTGCCTAAATCAAAACGTAGATTCCATGAACAAAGCTTCTTTCTTAGAACTGCATGCTTGTGGAACTCTGTTCCGCTTGCCTGTTTCCCTCCCGACTTCAACCTGGATGTCTTCAAGTCCAACACAAATAAATTCCTGATGAACAGCCCCCCCCCCAAGTAATGACACCTTATCAATTCTCCAATACTATTGCTACACTATCCCATTGATTACTGTACACACAATAACCCTTATCCCCGAGTGGCCATTGGGCCTTGATAAATGATGAACTCCTTGTAAAAAATAAAAAATAAAAAAAACAAATCAGTAATGTGCATACGTGTAAACCAAAACAATTACAACATTTTTCTCTTCCTTGAGTAATTTCATGTTAAGAACGGCTTTCAAAATAAACACTTCATACCTCCTCATGTTGAATACCCCTCCCCCCCCATGTAAAGAACGGCTTTCGAATATAAACGGTGAGATGGATTAATGTAAAAATTTACCTAGATTTGTTTATCGCGCACGTGCACAAACATGTCGGCCAGTGAATTACAGGTCTTTATATTTCGAAAACTATTTGTCTCTGCAAAATTTAAATGCGATTTTCTTATTCAACATAGTCAAAACCCCCGGAAAAGTCATTTTAAAGAAAATTGTGGCGGTGGACATAATGTAAAAATTTACCAATCAGTGAAAAGAATGATTTGAAAAATATACTTACGTTTTTATGACGTATTCTTTATACCTATCTACTGACCTCCCCACGAGGGCAGAGTTAGACACAAGGTCACTTTCTAATGCGGGGGAAAAAATGGGCCCCCGGGATAGAAACCAAAAATTAAAATTGCCTCAGTCTAAAAGGATTTCTCATCCTCTGAGAACAGATACTACACTTCGTTCCTAGACGTGGTACTCATGCAGAGAGTGATCCGTGCTGAAATAATAACGTTATTATTTAAAAAGCCATTCTTAACATGGGGAGGGGAGGGTGTTTTGTACCTATTCTGTACTTTAACCTTACAATTGAATAAAAAAAACAAACATATAAAACTTTAATTAAACGTGAAAATACGATTTAAAAAATAGCGCGGATCACTCTCTGCAACAGCACCCTAGACGTTTTATTTATTTGCTTCTCCACGAAAGCAAATTAGACACAAGGTCGTTTTTAATGTGAGGGGAAACCAGCTCCCCCCAAAAAGGGGGAACTCTGGCAGTTTCCAAATAAATAGTAATGCGAATGCGTATTACGTATGAAGGGGTTCCCTTACATTGACCAACGACAAATTCAAGAACAGATACTACTTAGTGGCGACATATTCTTTGCTGATAAAATGTTTTGTTTTTTGATAGGAAAGGAAGGGGGGGGGTTCAATAAATAAACAAAATATTTTGAAGTCAAATCTCTTTTTTTTAAGATTTGGTTTAATATTTAGGATGGTAAGAAATTGTCGTTAGGACGCATTCATAATATAAGACGTGTTAAGAAAGTTTGTCTGAAATAATATTTTTTTTGTGTGAAAGAAGAACAGTATAACGTGGGATTTAAACATATTTTTAAAGGCAGAATCTCCTTTTTTTTGGAGAGTTATCTAAGGGGAGGTAATAGTGCATTATCTTTTTTTCTTTTAAATTGACTACAAGGAAAATTTAGAAAATGTTTTGACGCATGGATGAAAGAGGTAACCCCCTCTCTGTATTTTTTTTTTTTTTTTGTATTTTTGTTCATTTTTTTTAATGGTCACTAATTTGCCAGATTATCAAAAAAAAAAAAAAAAAAAAAAAAAAAAATCAGTGTTTAACACTATCAAAGGTGTTGTCTGTTTCTAACACAACGTTTCGGTATTAGGTGTGTCAGAATTTTGGGGGAATTTTTTACACCCCTAACACGAAACTGCAAATAAAATATAAAAAATTTGTAATTTCTCTTTTAAAAGTGGGTTGTTTATTTTCTTTATGGATTATACTTCCAAAATAAACTATTAAAGTTGTTTTAAAAGTAACAGAAATATTTTTTTTTTATTTAAAAAAAAAAACAGTGGTTACAAAATGTTTACAAAATGCACGCCCGCGTTCATGCAGCCATTTTTTTACGTAATGAAATCAATTGAAGGTACTCCTTGGTCGTTGAGTTCCATGGCGTCCATCAGAAAAATTTAATGGGTAAATGTTTACTTAAACTACAACAGAACACCGATAGGTGTATCAGAATTTTTGACACCCCTAACACGAAACTGCAAATAAAATATAAAAATCTCGTAATTTCTCTGTTAAAAGTGGGTTATTTATTTTCTTTATGGATTATACTTCCAAAATAAACTATTAAAGTTGTTTTAAAAGTAATAGAAATTTTTTTTTTTTAAACAGTAATGAATTTTCCGAACTCAATATTTTTCAATTTTTAAACTTTAAAAATCTATCAACATTTTTCTATTGATTCTATTTTTACGATATTTTCAGGGTCAATGTGAAATTTTATGCTCTTTCCAATAAATATAATATTTTAGACAAACGTTTTTTTTTAATTCACGCCCCCCTCCATTTTCAAGTTTCTATTAAAAGTTAAATAATTAATTTACTCACCGAAAAGTAAATAATTAATTTACTCACAAATTGAAGAGAAAAGGTCAATAAATAATATATTCAAATTTAAAACAAAAAAAAACGTAGTGTTTTTTAGAATTTTACCTGTAAAGTTTGAAGTTTAAAACCTTTTTTTTAAAACCACGTTACTTGTTTTTTCTTTTTTTTTTTTTTAATGGAACCTTGATCCTTGCTCCTTTAATTGAAAAAGAAATAGGGCTTGAATTACAGTTTTTGAGGAGTTATAAGCTTGGAAAGACAGGGGGTCGAATAATTCACGCCTCCCATTTTGAAATGTCTACTAAAAAGTAAATAATTAATTTATCTACCAAAGTCTTATATATCACAAATTGAAGAGAAAAGGTCAATAAATAATATATTCAAATTTAAAACAAAAAAAAGAAGTGTTTTTTTAGAAATTTACCTGTAAAGTTCGAAGCGTAAAACCTTTTTTTAAAAAAAAAAACACGTTGTTTTTTTTTTAATGAAACCTTGGTCCTTGCTCCTTTAATTGAAAAAAAAAATAGGGCTTGAATTACATTTTTCGAGGAGTTATAAGCTTGGAAAGATGGGGTGGAATTATTCACTATTTTCATGAAATTTCTGACACACCTAGAACACCGACCAATAAAATTTGTTCTTTTTTTTTTTGGTTTTCGGGGTTGCTAACAACAAATCTGATATTCAAACCCGTCACAAATTTACCGTTTGCATGGTATTTACCCCTGAACCCTCGCACTATTTTGTGCCAACTCACCACCATCGTTTGTGCTATTCTTACATGATGCCCCTCCACCGTCCTGCCCTACCCTCAATGTAAACAAAACTTTTGTGAAAAATTAAACAGTTCTTCTGCTCGGTGTATGTCGGCGTGTTACTTACGGAAAAACGGTAAATTAATCTGCCGAAGCACCTGTTAAATGTTGTACAAGTTTTATAATTAAACCCCCCCCCTCCAAAAATAAAATAAAAATGCTTTTGTAGACCGCTCGTGAAAACTTAATTTGATCAATTAAAAAACGCATCAAAAACTATGTAACAAAAAAATGAACCACATTTTGTTTTTGAAAACTTTGTTATTTTAAATGTCTGCTTAAAAATTCTTCCGCGATGTGACAAGTCACCTTACTACGCGCGTCCATACGTGAACGCATCATGTAAGAATAGCATAAACGATGGCGGTGAGTTGGCACAAAATAGTGCGAGGGTTCTAGGGTTAATACCATGCAAACGGTAAATTTGCGACGGGTTTGAATATCAGATTCGTTCTCAGCGACCCTGAAAACCTAAACAAATCAAAATTTATTGGTCGGTGTTCTGATGTAGTTAAAGTAAACATTTACCCATTAAATTTTTCTGCTGGTCGCCATGGAACTCAACGCCCAACGAGTACTCAATTGAATTTTACGAGTTAAATATTTTTCAATTTTTAAACTTTAAAAATCTATCAAAATTAAAATGAAAATAATTAATTTTCTCACCTCAAATTCATATATCACAAATTGATAAAAGATCAATAAATAAAATAATCTAATTTAAAACAAACAAAAAAAAAGAATAGTTATTTGCAAATTGACCTGTAAAGTCCAAAGTTTAAAACCTTTTTTTTTTAAAAACTACGTTGATTTTTGTAAGTGAAACCTTATAATCTTGTTATATTGTCCAGAACATTTCATACCATTACGACAATTTTTCTATTTCATTCAATGTTGTTTTGTTTTTTTTTAGATATTTAAAAAAATAAAAAATTCACTCCATAAAGAAGATATCAAATATATTAAATCAAAAATTCATGTATTTCTTTGAGAGAAGAAAAAAAAAATTGTTGAGCGTTTTTTTTTTTAAGGCAAAAACTGATAAGTAAAATGTGATCATTTTTCATCTACGATGACACATATTTCTTCACACACAAGGCTTGACGGCTCATACATATGTGTTGTTTTTACGTTTTATAGTCCTTTTATCCATCCGTATTTCAAAACAGGAAGAAACACCGGCTAATGCTTACATAATGGCAGTCTTTTCAAATAGTTGTTTAAAAAATTATTTTATTTAAAAAGTACATGGAATATAAAATATGAATGTGGACAAATTCTCATAAATGAAGAATGAAAGCATCCATTAATTAGTATTTTATATAGGTAAGTGATTTTTTTTAATTTATATATATTTATTATATTTAGATAAAGTTAAAATTCGTTGAATTTTGTGAAATCTTTTTTAAAGAAAACCGATTTTTAAAAAAATATTGTATATTTTTCGCTAAAACCTTTTATTATTTTTAAAGTTTGGTTTTTGCTCGTTTTATTGAAAAGGAAATTAGGGTTTAAATTACATTATTTATATTGTTATAAGCTTCAAAAGATAGCGAGTCTAATTAATCACTACTTTTTTAATGGCGAATTCTGATACTCCTAGTTCGGCGCTTCTACAGAATTGGGATGAGATTTTGTAGTCGATAAATGGAGTTTTCAGATAAAAAACACTGGTTTCAACTGATTTTTTTTTTTGTCAATTCTAATAAATTCGAATAGTAGCTTCCAAAGTAAGCAGTTGAAATTACCTGAATTTTTTAGAGAATTATTTAAAAAAAAAAACGAAAACAAAAAACGCCTTAATCGTGTTAGCAGGTAAAAAAATCAAAACAGAAAATTACCTCTAGAACATTATTTATTAAAGAAAATAAAAAATAGAATTTGATGAAAACGATTGTAAGACACAGGAGAGTTCAAAAGGGAGGTAATTTTCCGTTTTGATTCAAACAAGATGACAGCAATTTTTCACCTGCTAATTTGTTATAACCGAATTATTATCAAAGTGTCACTTATCTATCAGATTATCAAAAAAAAAATCAATATCTAACACTTTCAAAGTGTGCTTTGTTTCTAACAACATTCAGTGCTTCTACAGAATTGGGACAAGATTTTGTAGTTGATAAATGGAGTTTTCAGATAAAAAAACAATGAAAATCTGGGTAGTTATTTTTTGTATATCCGTTAGAAGCTGTAAGTAGCCTTGTAGGAGATGTCCTTTTCTCTTCCCTGCAACCGCTATCTCTTCAACCACATTACGGACTTTTAACCTTTTGCCTTCAATATGCAGCATTTTTACGTTGCTACCAACCCTCTGGGGTTATGAGGTCTTGTGGAATACGGCTAATTTCATCCTTTACCTGCAACGGACTTCGACAACATTGCAGAATGCAAAAATGTACTAACTACGGCTCATAGAAGCAAACTACCCACTCCAAAGTTGGACGCAAAATGGCGACCACACTCTATAGCAGGCACGTGGGGAAAATGAATGAGCACATATCTAAAGTAATGGCCAAAACCCGAGAGGAAGATCTTCAGTCTGTAGTGGAATTGGGTCAAAAATGGATGGTAACGTTCAATGCTGCCAAGACAAAGCTTGTTTCCTTTAATAATTACATGAAACCTTACCAACCACCAATAGCTAGGGCTAGAGATATTTTACCTGAGAGCACTTTGCTCAAGCTCCTTGGCTTAACGTTCACAGGAAACATGAGTTGGAATAAATACATCGAGATTATTGCTAAGGCTGCTGCAAAGAAAATGGGCTCTCTCTATCGTGCTAGAAAGTTACTTATGTCTGAAAGTATCCTGTACCTCAACAAAGCCACCATTCGCCCGTGTATGGAGTACTGCTGTCACATTTGAGCTGGTGCATCTGCTACTAGTCTCTCGCTCCTGGACAGGGTTCGAAAGAGAGTTGTCAACCTAATAGGTCCTGAACTGTCATCTAAGCTTCAGCCTCTGTCCCACCGACGTAATGTTGCATCCCTCTGTCTGTTCTACAAGTATTTTAATGGTGAATGCTCTGACGAACTACAAGTCCTTGTACCCCCTCAACGAAACAACCTCCGACAAACCCAACAAGCAGTGCATCTGCTACTAGTCTCTCGCTCCTGGACAGGGTCCAAAAGAGAGTTGTCAGCCTAATAGGCCCCGAACTATCATCTAAACTTCAGCCGGACGTAATGATTCATCCCTCTGCCTGTTTTACAAGTATTTTAATGGTGAATGCTCTGACGAGCTACAAGTCCTCGTACCCCCTCGACGAAACAACCTCCAACAAACCCAACAAGCAGCAAAGTCCCACCCCTTCACATTAGAGATCCCTAGATGTAAGAAAGCCTTTTACTCTAATTGCTTCTTCCTCAGAACTGCAAGACTTTGGAATTCTCTTCCGGTTTCCTGCTTCCCCAACTGTACTAACATGCAGAAGTTCAAGTGTAATGTGAACAAACATCTTGCTACTAAACTCCCTACATAGTACCCCTGCAACTTAGGTTCCTGATAGTAGCCCCCTACACCAAAGTGGCAACGTGCCTTGTTTGGGGTGAAAGTGTAATAAAAAAAAATAAATAAATAAATAAAGTCTGTTATGAGTTTGTTGTTTTGTGATCGTCTCATTTCTTGCCTTTAACAGAGAGCATAAATTGACATAAAATAATTCATATCAAAGCGTTGACTGAAATTTGAAAAATAAAATACGTTTGAAACCAAAATTGCAACGCGAAGTTACTAAAATAAACAAGTGTTTAATTTTAAGAAATATATTTCGGAGTAACACTCCCTTGTCAATCATTTATGTTTTTTTTTTTGTTTTTTTTCTTTGCCGTGATATTAAGTTTCAGTGAACGCTTCTAACGGATTAAAAAAAAAAAACTGCCCAGATTTTCAACCTACCCGACATTGTAAAACCACCATAGTTAACATCACGTGGACTCTACATTCAACTTTCCTCAACTTAACGAAGAAAAGGAGAAAAAATTATAAAATATTGACAAGGGAGTTTTACTCAGAAATATATTTCTAAAAATTTTTTTTTTGAGATCTTCAGTCCAAAATGGATACGTACAATATTTTTTGAGATCTTCAGTCCAAAATGGATACGTACAATATAACCTTTTTTCGATATTTTCATTTTTTTAATGCTGACATAAAATAATTCATATCAAAGCGTTGACTGAAATTTGAAAAATAAAATACGTTTGAAACCAAAATTGCGACGCAAAATTACTAAAATAAACAAGTGTTTAATTTTAAGAAATATATTTCGGAGTAACACTCCCTTGTTAATCATTTATGTTTTTTTTTTGTCTTTTTTCTTTGCCGTGATATTAAGTTTCAGTCAACGCTTCTAACGGATTAAAAAAAAAAACTGCCCAGATTTTCAAATCGCGTGGCCATGCGCTACCTACCCGACATTGTAAAACCACCATAGTTAACATCACGTGGACTCTACATTCAACTTTCCTCAACTTAACGAAGAAAAGGAGAAAAAATTATAAAATATTGACAAGGGAGTTTTACTCAGAAATATATTTCTAAAATTTTTTTTTTTGAGATCTTCAGTCCAAAACGGATACGTACACTATAACCTTTTTTCGATATTTTCATTTTTTTAATGTCTTGATTAAACTGTACAAGTACCAAAGCAAATCCCTTGATCCAGCTTGTGGAAAGTGAGGGCGAAACCGGTCAGCTGACCATCCCTATCATAGAGAGTAGATAATGCAGTAGATGTGTTATCAGCAGCTCCAGTAACTCTCGCTTCTCCTTTTTTGTCCCTCAGTCCTCATTTCTAATGAGTGATGTTTCTGACAAAGGGTGAAGAAAAAGCTGCTTCCCAGGTTGGTAGTACTTCGTGAACAGTAGTCTGAGATGTCGGAAATTTTCTGTCTCTATGTTTGTCCTTGCGGCCATGTCACTAGTAAGGGTGCTGGAGGTAAACATTTTCATCTGGGCTGATGTTAACCGCCTCATAGTCAGGGACCCGAACCTTGGAATAACCACTAAGGAGGCTGTCCTATCAGCAGGTGCAAAGTACTGGGGCTGCTGTATTGCCATTTGGTGAATGGATTCTGGACCATGCAGTAGTCTCTGGTGGGGCCTCTCGATGCCATACTAGTGGGTAATTGTTACGGCTTTACCTTATCATGTGCTACAAAAAAAAAATTCCTGTCTTTCCTCTCTTACTTTCTCTCTCTGTTCTGCTTTAACCAAGTATGCTTACCTGTTCCACAAACCCTAAAATCCTCAACATGAAATATCTCAAAAAAGAAAACATGAATAAATCTAGAACCCCATCCTCCTACGTAGACCCCTACTACCATATCTCCTTCTCCAACATCAGGGGTCTATGTTCTAACCTTCCAGAGGTTGAAACCCAATTACAGGAGACGAAACCTGACATATTCTTTCTAAGCGAAACTGGAATAGGGCCGACCACCTCCCTAGATGAGTTCATAATTAAAGGATACTCTAACCTAACATCTAAATCTGACCCCCAAGATCGCTATGGGCATGGAATATGTGCCTACATTAAAGATGGCTTCCCATGTGGCAGGGATATCTCCAGAGAAGACCCTAATCTACCTTATATGTGCTTCCGGGTTGCACTTGCTTACACCACCGCATTTATATTTGCCCTCTATCGCCCCCACAACAGTGGAGTTACTGTCTTTAAGAGTATATCAGAAAAAATTGACCACAACCTGTCTGCTTATCCCTCAGCTAACATTCACATTTGCAGTGACTTCAATGTCCATAATGTGGAATGGCTGAGCCACTCAAATAAGACTGATGAGGAGGGGAGGTTCTGTCATGATTTTGCCATTGCCTATGACCTCTCTCAGATTGTCCACGAGCCCACCTGTGTGCCCGATAGTACAGGTCAGTTCGCAAGCCTCCTAGACCTTTTTCTATCCACTTCCCATGAGCTATGCTCATGTTCCGTTCTATCTCCTCTGGGATCCTCCGACCACTGCGTCGTATCAGTTAAGATAAAAATGAAATATAATAAATCTACAGATGTACCTCTCCACCGTACTGTATACCGATACTCTATGGCGTACATTCATATCTGATCTCCCTCTCCATTCCATGTTTAAAAAGGATGTGTCCTCTATAGTATCAGATCTGACCGAATGGTTACTTGTAGGCATAGGCCAATTCATACCATCCAAAAAATTCCAACAAAAACCTAACAGCCAGCCATGGTTTTCCCCCGAATGTGCTGCTGCCATCGCACACAGAAATCACTTTTTCCATAGCTACCAACGTAATAGATGCACTGAAACTAAAGCTGCTTTCAGAACCGCCAGTAACCATTGTAAAAGAGTAATAAAAAATGCAAGAGAACTATATGCGCAATCCGTTAAGTCCAAAGTAGCTGAGCAGCAGCTTGGTTCCCACCAGTTCTGGCAAATAGCAAATAGGATCTTGAACAGAAACGTGTGCTCTACCCCAACCATTATCAATGGACCAGAGGTCATCTCGACAGCATCCGACAAGGCCAAACTATTTGCCAAAAACTTTGCGACAAATTCTACCCTGTGTGACGAAGGCCATCAACTCCCCATATTCTCTCCTATAACAGACAACACGCTATGCAACATTTTGTTTTGTTTTTATTTCCCACTTTTAATCATGAACATCAAAACGGGTCTTTCTTTCATGATTGCAATAATGAAATTTTGTACCCTGCATAAAATTATGAAATATTTTAATGGAATGTGCTCTGATGAACTCATTGCACTTGTGTCCCCTCAACATACATCTCCTAGACAAACCCGCTTAGCAACAAAATCTCACCCCTTCACTGTTGAGGTCCCTAAATACCAGAAAGCTTTCTACTCCAAGTTTCTTTCCTCGAACAGCTAGACTTTGGAATTCCCTTCCTGTTAACTGCTTCCCTGACTGTACTGATATGCAGAAGTTCAAATGTAATGTAAACCACCGAGGGCATTGTAAACCTGACTGTACTGATATGTAGAAGTTCAAATGTAATGTAAAACATCGAGGGCATTGCCAGGGCCGCTGCAAGGAAGGTGGGCTCTCTCTACTGTGCTAGAAAACGTTTAACACCCGAAAGTATCCTGTACCTCTATAAGGCCACTATTCGCCCATGTATGGAGTATTGCTGTCATATTTGGGCTGGTGCATCGGCTACTAGTCTCTCGCTCCTTGACAGGGTTCAAAAGAGAGTCGCAAATCTGATAGGCCCTAAACTGGCATCTAAACTTCAGCCTCTGTCCCATCGTCGAAACGTTGCATCCCTCTGCCTTTTCTACAAGTATTATAATGGTGAATGCTCTGAAGAACTGCAAGCACTTGTGCCCCCACGACGTGAACACCCTCGACAGACCCGACAAGCTGCAAAATCCCACTCCCACACTGTAGAGATCCCTAGATGTAAAAGATCTTTCTACTCCAGTAGTTTCTTCCCCAGAACTGCTAGACTTTGGAATTCCATTCCAGGTCACTGCTTCCCCAACTGTACTGACATACATAAGTTCAAGTGCAACATGAACCAACATCTCGCTGCCCTAATCCCTACATAGTACCCCAGTAGATGTTTCCCATGATAGTAGCCCCCTACACCAAAGTGGCAATGTGCCTTGTTTGGGGGTGAAAATGTAATAAAAAAAAATTAAAAAAAAAAAACAATATCGTGTTAATCTTTCCTAGGCATGGCCCCAAATAGTAGCTCCTTATGTCTATGTGGTGATATGCTTTTTTAAGGCTGAACGTGAGTAAAATAAATAAATAAATAAATAAATGTTTTTTCTGACCGTAGTTGGTTTATTCTATACGTGTGTCCAAAGTGATCAATAAATATATTATAAGGATCTACTATCAAGGACATAAGCTATGTGGGGAGTTGAGCAGCAAGATGTTGGTTCATGTTACACTTGAACTTCTGCATGTCAGTACAGTCGAGGAAACAGGAACCCGGAAGGGAATTCCAAAGTCTAGCAGTTTGGGAGAAGAAACTACTGGAGTAGAAGGCTCTTTTACATTTAGCGATCTCAACTGTGAAGGGGTGGGATTTTGCTGCTTATCAGGTTTGTCGGGGGTATTTACGTGGAGGGGGTACAAGTTCTTGCAGTTCATTCTTCTCTTGTTTTTATATAAATTTATTTTTAAAGCAATGAAAAAAAACTCATAAGAGTAGTGGTCGATGGGCAGAAATCAGAGGCCCACAGTATTAATGCTGGAATCCCCCAAGGGTCCATCCTGGGCCCAACTCTCTTCCTGATCTACATCTATGATCTCCCAAAACACATACTTAAATCATTCGTTGACATCTATGCTGATGACACGACCATCTATGGCAACACATCAAAGGCCGTAAATGACAAAGTTCTCTCTAATTCTCTCTCCTCTGATCTTGAGCACGTGGTACAATAGGGGAAGAGGTGGCTGGTCACTTTGAATGCATCCCAAACCAAGCTTCTATCTTTACATCATCAACGCTCTGATCCCCATCTGGCATCAATTGTAATGGATGACTCTCGTCTTGGGGAGGCTCCATGTTTTGACTAACTTCTGGGTTTGACCTTTACTCCTGATCTGAAATGGAACACGTACATCAAATCTGTTGCCAGGGATGCTGGAAAATGGTGGGATCCTTCTACCACTTCAGAAGATATCTCACTACTGATGCAATTCTCTATCTGTATAAAAGCCAAGTACGTCCAAGGATGGAGTACTGCTGCCACATCTGGGCAGGAGCTGCTAAAAACAGCCTATCCTGCCTTGACAGAGTACAAAATAAACTTTGTGGTTTAGTGGGGGGATGCCCTTTTCTCTTCCCTGCAACCTCTCTCCCACAGAAGAGACATTGTGAGCCTGTCTTTGTTTTATTGTTATTTCCATGGCAGGTGCTCATCTGAGCTCCAATCCCACATCCCCCCTCGCCAATCTTTCACGAAAAACACTCGTCTGGCTGAAACTATTCTCAATAATTTTCCCCACTCTTTATCTCTGCCTAAATCCAAACGTAGATTCCATGAGCAAAGCTTCTTTCTTAGAACTGCATGCCAGTGCAACTCTCTGCCGCTTGCCTGTTTCCCACCTGACTACAACTTAGACGTCTTCAAGTCCAACATAAACAAACACCTGACAAGCTGCCCCCTTAAGTAAGACACTCTATCAAAACCCCCAATACTAATGATTACTACAATACTATCTCATTGATTACTGTACATGCAATAACCCTTATCCCTGAGTGGCCTTCGGGCCTTGATAAGTGGTGACCCCATGTAAAAAAAAAAACTGCTTTAACATTATATTTAAATTCAACGTAAACCAACATCTTGTTAATCTTTCTCGAGATATACTGCTTTAACATTAACTGTGTTTAAATCATATCTTTAGAATTAAATAAACATTAGGGATTTTAAATGCTTTTGTGATTTTCAGAAATCTTGAGTCTTAGTTAAGACTAGGAGAAGGTAACTCTGATGACGTCGGTAGCAGGATGTTGTATTCTTTTGCTAAAGACTTTTCTCTGCGGATAAGTGCCATTTTTTGAAACTCAACGGAATAAGGAAAATTGAACGTTTTCAACTTGTATTCCTTGTCGATACAGCACAATCACATCGACACCGGTTCCCGCCAGATCACCAAAGTTAAGCAACTATGAACGTGGCCAGTACCAGATGGGTAAAAATTTAGAAAGGTTAGGCGCTCTATGTACCGTGCCGAGATAATAAATTTACAGGTTGGTATCTGGAGGCGCATTAATTCACTGGGAGAGGTATGCACCCCTAGTCTTAGTTAAGAAATGCATCTAGAAGGTAAATCTAATGATGTCAACAGCAGGACGTTAGATGGCTATGGAGGAGGATGAATTTCTAGCAGATCAACAATTCTATGTTATTAAGAATTACGTTATTCGACTGCCGCTATGCGGATGATCTAAGGACAACAGATAGGTGCAAACAGGTGAATGAGATGCAGCTGCGGTTAGGGTTAGGGTTATGTGGGTGATTTAAGGACAATGGACAGGTACAAACAGGCGAATCACATACTACTGCATTGGGGAAGGTAATGGCAATCCACTCCACATATTCTGCCAAATTCAAAATCATGTGATGTCTTCAAAACGGAATCGGATCAACAATGGACCGAAGCCTATTACATTTAAACCTATGCATGTCAGTACAATTACAGTAGATAAATAAAGAGAAGAAATTGTAAAGTTTAACAATCCGAAGAAAGAAACTACTAGAGTAGAAGGTTTTCCGACATCCAGGGATCTTAACAGTGAAGGGGTGGAATTTTGCTGCTTGTCTGGTTAATCAGGATTATGTATGTCAAATATACGGCACAATCATGATGACACACCGGTTCTCGCCAGGTCACCAAAGTTAAGCAATCTTGAGCCTGGCTAGTACCAGATGGGTGACCATTTGGGAAGTCCAGATGCTGTATGTACAGCACCGAGTCCTAAGAAATTTCCAGGTTGGTATGTGGAGGTGCATTAATTCACTACGAGAGATGCACCTCTAGTCTTAGTTAAAACATGTATCTAGGAGAAGGTAACTCTGATGACGTCGGCAGCAGGACGTTGGATGGCCATAGAGGAGGATGAATCTCTAGCAGATCAGCAATTCTATGGTATTAAGAGTTATGTTATTTGATTGCAGCTATGCCGATGATCTAAGGACAACAGATAGGTGTAAACAGGTGAGTGAGATGCAGCTGTAGTGGGGAAGGTAATGGCAACCCACCCCATGTATTCTACCAAATTCAATATCATGTGATGTCTTCAGAGGAATCGGACCAATAATGGACCGAACCCTATGGAGAACACTGACCAAGATTTCATCTACGGCATGAATATCCTACGACACGAGAAGAACAGCTATGTTTTCTTGCCACCAACTCTGACTATGTTCGCTTAAAAGCTTTGCCAATTTATAATTTGAAGCACATTAGAGAAAAATGTTTTGTATGAATGAATTTATAGTAAAAAAAATTTTGTATGAATGAATTTATAGTAAAAAAAAAATTGTATGAATGAATTTATAGTAATAAAAAAAAATTGTATGAATGAATTTAAAGTAAAAATATTCTGTATGAATGAATTTATAGTAAAAAAAATTTTGGATGAATGAATTTATAGTAAAAATATTCTGTATGAATTAATTTATAGTAAAAAATATTCTGTATGAATTAATTTATAATAAAAAATATTCTGTATGAATTAATTTATAGTAAAAAATATTCTGTATGAATGAATATATAGTAAGAAAATTTTTGCATGAATGAATTCATAGTAAAAATATTCTCTGTGAATGAATTCATTAAAGTTTTGTATGAATGAATTCATAATAATGAATTCATAATAAAACATATTCTGTGGGAATGAATTCATAAATATTTTGTATGAATGAATTTATAGTAAAAAATATTCTGTATGAATTAATTTATAATAAAACTATTCTGTATGAATGAATTTATAGTAAAATATTCGTTATGAATGAATTTATAGTAAAAAATATTTCTGTACGAATGAATTTATAGTAAAAAATATTATGTATGAATGAATTCATAGTAAAAAATATTTTGTGTGAATGAATTTATAGTAAAAATATTCTGTATGAATGAATCTATAGTAGTAGTATTTTTTATAGTAAAAATATTCTGTATGAATTAATCTATAGTAAAAAAATATTCTGCATTCCTTGATGCCTACTTATAATCATTGTAACAAAAGACTTTATTCACATGAAGTGTTAGAAATTGACATTTATATTTATTGCATTCACAAGAGTTTTGCATCACTGTTTTGGAGATTAAATACCAAACTTTGTCTATAATATCTACTGTTATATTGAAGGTACTTTGTGTGTGTCTCTGTGTGTGAGTTTGTTCCCTATAGACTCCAAAACAGTTGGGCCGATTTTTATGAAATTTCACACGAATGTACTTTATGTGCCTGGCAGTGTTCTTAAAGATATTTTGTATCGGAATGTTTTGATAAGTATCAATAATCCGATTAAAAAAGTAATTTTATAAGAGTTAACATCTTACAAAGTGGAACGATAAAATTGTCGTCATAGAAAAGACGACATGGTTCCATTTCCGTTTCATGAAAACCGGTTTTCTTTTTTTATTGCAAACCATCTACAAGTTGGCCAATTGTGTACAAATCGGAAGAACGATAGGAGCCTTCTATCATGTCTGAAATTGAAACAATGTTCAGTAGGCGAGATCAGAGATGCGCCACTGTACAACTCATGCTCTCTACTAAATCAAGCTATGACAACAGGACCATTGCTAGTTCCCCTAAAATGCAAATCCGGAACATTTAACGCTTGAGGGTACAATTCCAGTCATGGTAATGGTCTTTGATGTGGTTTCAAGTGAGGGCCATATCATTCTACCTCACCTCTTCAAAGTGGGCTTGAAAGTGAATTTAATATTCCACTAAACCAAGTCAAAACAGAGAGTAAAACCGACTAAGATTTTTCCCAGAAAAAAAAGGTTTCCTCACAAAATGTACACACACGTGTTTTATCAGACAATTTATACTAGTTAACATAATCTCCACCTACTAACAGGAACCCAATAGGTAACATTGCTTCTGGAATCTAATTGTGTCAGTAACCAACAAACTTTGAAGCAACTACATCTAACACAGTTTAACTAAAATATACAGGCGATAAGTTAAAATATATAGAGTCGATGAAAAGTCGATTTAAAATATAGGTTGATTTAGCATTGCAAGCGTATGCTGTATTTTCGTGGACATCAGCAATATTACATACATAAATTGCTTCAACAAGTCATATCTTTTTTATCTGTGCGTCAATTTTTAAAAGAATTACATTGCTGAAAAGAGCATAGAATAAGCTTTCCAATGATAATTTATTTTTTTAGGCGTTCAATGATTTTATAATCCAAGTTAAAAAATGAAAAAAAAAAACGGTAAAAAATGATGACAGCAAAAAGGGAAAATGTTTTTTCCATGTTTACACTTCATACCTTATGTTTGGATACATATGTGCGGGGTCAAATTTGATTGGATATGGCTGAAATTTTAAACGCTATATAAGCATAGAAGTCCATCTCTACTGGCCTTTGATTTATATTTTTACAACCACAGGAAGCAAAGTTACGACCGAGCAAAGTTGACAAAGAATATTTCAAAATTGATGCGAAAAATATTGATTCATAAAATATTATTTGCAGAACATTATACACCATTTTTCCAGCAACCTTGGCAACAGATTTGATGTACGTGTTCCATTTCAGATCAGGAGTAAAGGTCAAACCCAGAAGCTTGTCAAAACACGAGGCCTAACCCAGACGAGAGCCATCCATCACAATTGATGCCAGATGGGGATCAGAGCGTTGATGATGTAAGGATAGGAGTTTGGTTTTGGATGCATTAAAGGTAACCAGCCACATCTTCCCCCACTGAACCACGCGCTCGAGATCAGAGGAGAGAGAATCAGAGAGAACTCTGTCATTTACAGCCTTTGATGTGTTGCCGTAGATGGTCGTGTCATCAGCATAGATGTCAACGAATGATTTAAGTATGTGTTTAGGGAGGTCATTGATGTAGATCAGGAAGAGAGTTGGGCCCAGGATTGACCCCTGAGGGACTCCAGCATTTATATTGCAGGCTTCCGATTTTTGTCCATCTACCACTACTCTTATGAGCCTATCGGAGAGAAATGATTTAATGATTGAGAAAACATTTCCAGTTATACCGTAGCTGGAAATCTTGTGAAGTAGACCCTTATGCCATACCTTGTCGAAGGCCTTTGATATGTCAAGAGCAATTGCCCTAGAAAGGAAGCCTTTGTCAAGAGATTCACTAATCCTGTGGGATATAACCGTCAGCACATCTGCGGTAGATCTTGCAGAGCGAAAACCATATTGTGTGTCACTAAGAAGGTTATTCCTGCTGAGGTGGTTGACTATTTCTGTATTTAATATGGATTCCAGCAACTTACTCATAACACACAGGAGACTTATTGGTCTGTACTGAGAGGGAGATGACTTATCACCTGAATTCTTAAATACAGGGCAAACTGATGAGGTCTTCCAGGGAGTCGAAAAGCACTTCTCCTTAAGGCAGCGCTTAAATAGTTTGGTAAGTATGGGAGCAAGTTCTGGTTGAAGCATAACTGATCTTTTGTCAACAAGGCAGCAAATCTCGACAACTCGAAACTTATTTCTTTTGGCCATTGTTAACGCATCATAAAATGTGTGCACTTAGCTAGAGAATGGAGGGAGAGGTGGATAGATTGTTTGTGTTTATCTCTCAGCTGTCTGTTGCATCTGACTGTTTCCCCCCTTATTTTGCTTGGTTATATGTTCAAGTTCTTTTTCTAGTTTCAAATATTTATCCATGATGTTTAGTTTGGTTGCCTTTGCAACAAAGAAAGATGGAGGGAAAAAAGGACAAGTCAAAAAAAAAAAAAAAATAGGTATACACCAGAAAAAAATGGACACAGACAAAAAATTCAATCTAATCTGTGATTAATTGTACATTTACATGATAAGAAATTTTCTATTAGTTGTGTTGACGTGTATGGTTTCTTTAATTGATATTTGATGCAAATTCTAACCCACACACGTCACACCAATAATTTTTTTTCTTCTAATTTTAATTTACTTAATTTTAGTTTTAAAAGAACTCCCAAAAATGTATTTTTAAATTCTTGTTGATCTTGGTTTATGCCAGAATCACATCTTGTATCCTCCATGGCACAAATTTTTTGGAGGGAAACGGAAGGAGAGGTGTATAACACAAATTGCATAAGGAATGTTGAGATGCTGTTCATTCCTGTTGCAATCTCCTCAGTTTGATGATCCAAGAATGATTCAATGTCGTCTGCAATCAATCACTTTTCATCCAAGGTCTGATCATATGTGGCCTGTTTTGGTTAGGGTTAGGGTGAACCTCCTGACCAGTGCATGCGTCAAGTAGTTGATCTTTCCCTTTGTCATTTTTATCTGACAGTTCGTTAATAATCCTCCCCAAGATCCCAGTTTGCTTTGGACTCATCCAATGGTCTGACTAGTGCTTTCCCCTTGATCTTTTCATCCGAATATTATTATTATTATTTATCTATTTAAAAATAATATCGAACACTTTATTTGTAGCATTAAATACCCTTAGCCAATATATATATATATATATATATATATATATATATATATATATATATATAATAAACTCAGTGTATAAGCTTAACTTTAGAGAGTCTAAATAATTATGTTTTTATAGTAATCCCAACCAAATAAAAAGCTCAATTCAACAGAAATAAGAGATATAGCCTGTCATAAAAGAACACTAAACAATAGTAAATACTGTAAATTATAATTTACAAGAATTTATTGTTAAACAGGATACTCTAAAAGAAATATTAATTTCCTTAATTCGCATGGTTTTAAAAACTGCGTTCTTTTCATCGGAGAAAATTGTATTGTAAATTTTGTGCTGATCATGAAAGCATCTTACATCAGTGGCTCTATCGCTAATTTAAAAGAAAAACTTAGACGTTTTGAAATATCTTTCTTCCTCGATCGCTTGAAAACTTTTTCTACAGATTAATTGGATTACCCTCACTTTAAAATTTTTAAATTGAATCGCTTTGTAAACATTTTAAATTGATCTACTTCTTATGAGAACATTTTATCCTCTAAAACTTTAAATACAGGGAAGACACTGGAAGTGGTTATAAATCTCCAAATGTCCTCTTAATGTAAGGGGGCTTAAGGGAGCCATCGTTAAAACCGCAAATATATTGTATTTTAATGAAATTTATATCGTGTGTAAAAAAATCTGTTTTCCCCTTCTTTTGCTTGGTTATATAATGTGCATTGATCTTGGTTCATGCCAGAATGACATCTTGTATCCTCCATGGCACAAATCTTTTTGGAGCGAAACGGAAGGAGAGGTGTATAACACAAATTGCATAAGGAATGTTGAGATGCTTTTCATTCCTGTTGCAATCTCCTCAGTTGGATGATCCAAGAATGATTCAATGTCGTCTGTAATCAATCACTTTTCATCCAAGGTCTGATTATATGTAGCCTGTTTTGATTGCAGGGCTGAACCTCCTGACCAGTGCATGCGTCAAGTAATTGATCTTTCCCTTTGTCATTTTTATCTGACAGTTCGGTGATTTGCCACCAGATGTATGTTTGCAACTTAACATTTTGTGTATTTGTCACCGGCTCTCTACGTTATCCTCTAAAACTTTAAATACAGGGAAGACACTGGAAGTGGTTATAAATCTCCAAATGTCCTCTTAATGTAAGGGGGCTTAAGGGAGCCATCTTTAAAACCGCAAATATATTGTAGTTTAATGAAATTTATATCGTGTGTAAAAAAATCTGTTTTGCTTGGTTATATGATGTGCATTCCTGTTGCAATTTCCTCGTTTTGGCTTTAAGATCCAAGAATAATTTAATGTAGTCTGTGATCAATCACTTTTCATCCCATGTTAAGTTGATTTCATATTGGTTAAGGTCTGATCATATGCAAGGACAAATGAGTTCTAAATCTTTTGACTTGTATATATGTAAGAATAGACAAAATATACAAATCCGAATAAACCAATAGAAAAAAGTTAGAACGGACCAATAATATCATCATATGATCATTGTTGTAATCTTATGTCAAAGGAACTCGTAATTTCAACATGCAGCAGTTCTTCACTGAAGAAAGAAGTTAACAAAATGTTACTTAAGAAAATAGAACATTCGAAAAAAAAAAAAGAAAGAAAACTGGGTGGGGGGGACATTGTCTGTGATGAAGTGCTAGATTGAAGTAATAAATTAAAGATTCTCTAACAATGTGATTTTATTATTTTTTATAATTGTGTCCTCAGCTTTAAGATCCAAGAATAATTTAATGTAGTCTGTAATCAATCACTTTTCATCGAATGTTAAGTTGATTTCATCTTGGCTAAGGTCTAATCATATGCCAGGACCATAAGGACAAATGAGAATCTGATTCAATTTATTATTAACAAATAATATTGTACATTTGTTTAAGAAAACTTTATGCTAATTTACATGGATGGAGGGGAACAGAAGGAGAGGTGGGTTGATTAGAGCCACACTTGTTTAGTTCTTGGCTGCCTGATGCATCTGTTTTCCCCTTCTTTGGTTGTATGTGACCTTCTTTAGTTGCAGGGTCACACTTCCTAACTGCTACACTCATCAAGTAGTTGATCTGACAGTTTGACCTATCATTCAGTGAATTGCCACCAGATGCATGTGTGTACCTTAACGTTTGGTGCATTTATCACCTGCTCTCTGTGTGAATCTGCGTAAGTGCACCTCAAACACTACAATTGTATAAATAAATGACATTCAATCTCATTGAAATCTTATCTCGGTTTTGAAATCCAAGAATGATTGTCATCCCATGTTAAGCTGACTTGATCTTGGCTAAGGTCTGATCATATGGCAGGACCATAAGGACAAATAAAAAGATAGTTTAATTCTTTGAGATTATGATTCAATTTATTAAAAAAAAAAATAATATTGTACATTTAACAAAACTTTATGCTAATTTACATGATATGAATATTCCTATTTGCTATGTTTACGTGCATGCATTTTATAATTACCATTTGATGCAAATCTTAGCCCACACACTTCGCAATGATATGGTTTTTCTCCAGTGTGAGTTCTAACATGCCGTTTCAAAGTATCATTTAATGAAAATTTGGCGCCACATACTTCACATGAAAAAGGTTTTTCTCCACTGTGTTTTTGCATATGTCTTTTTAACACGTATTTATGTGAAAATTTTTCGTCACACAATTCACAAGAAAATGGTTTATCACCAGTATGAACCAACATGTGTCTTGATAATTTACTCTTGTCTGTAAATGCGTTCGAACATAGTTCACATGAATATGGTTTCTCTCCAGTGTGTGTTCTCATATGTCTCTGAAGACTGGAATTATTTAACACGGCTAATCCACAAACTGTACACTCGAAAGGTTTCTGCCCGGTGTGCGTTCGCAAATGTTTTTTTAATTCAACAATTTTTGCAAAGGCTGAGTCACATATCTGACACAGATGAGGTTTCTCATCCATGTGTTTTTTCATGTGTTTTGTCAGGTTACTCCTTCCTGCAAAAGCTTGGCAACAAACTTCGCAAACATAAGGCTTTTCACCAGTGTGAACCCTGATATGACTTTTCAGCGTGCTTTTCTCTGAGAACGCAGTTCCACACGTTTCACAAGAGAAACGCTTCTCTCCAGTATGTATTTGTACATGTCTTACAAGATGAGACTTCTCGGAAAAAGCCGCATCGCAAACGTTACAAACAAATGGCTTTTCGCCGCTGTGAGTTCTCATATGTCGTTTCAATTTGCTGTTCATTGAAAATGCTGATCCACATAATTCGCATGAAAATGGTTTTTCTCCTGTGTGTATCCTCATGTGAACTTTAAGATTTGACAATGTTGCCGACGATAATCCACACACGTCACAAGAATAAGGTTTCAACCCTGTATGTGTATGCATATGTCTCTTGTAGCGACAGTTGTACAAGAATGTTGCCCCACATATCTTACAAGTGTAGGGGTTGTCTTTGCCATTTGGTTGTTCTTCCTGTTTTATATCAAGATTAGGATCATCATCTGCATATGCAGAAGCATATATTTCATCATAGGAAATATTTTCGACAGTTTCTGTTTCCATATTTGTACATAAGAATGAGACGAAAATACTTTCTTACAAACCAATAAAAAACATAGTTACTCTCCAATGTATATGATTTATAAAAAGGCAGAAGAAAACTTTTAGACAGTTTCTGTTTGAATATTTGTGTGGGAGGTATTAATGCCTTGCAAAGAAAAGAATGTCATCAACGACCCTCTGGTGGACAGAGACAGAACAGTCTGTGCACTTGTAAACAAGAAAGCAACAAAAATACTCACGCAGAAACCAACAGTTCCTCTCTAATGTATATGAATTATATAGCGGAATACTCTACAGAAGCAGAATAACATTTTGTTGACAGTTTCTGTTTGCATATTTGTGTGGAAGGTATTAATGCCTTGAAAAGAAAAGAACGTCATCAACGACCCTCTGGTGGACAGAGACAGAAGTCTTTTCACTTGTAAACACGATGGCAACAAAAATACTTACGCACAAACCCACAGTTCCTCTCTAATGTATATAAATTGTTTAGCGGAATTCTCTACAAAAGCAGAATAACGTTTTTTTGACAGTTTCTGTTTGCATTTTTGTGTCAAAGGTATTAATGCCTTGCAAAGAAAGGAACATTATCAACGACCCTATGGTGGACAGAGATAGAACACTCTTTTCACTTGTAAATAAGAAGGTGACAAAAACACTTACGCACAAACCAACAGTTCCTCTCTAATGTATATAAATTGTTTAGCGGAATTCTCTACAAAAGCAGAATAACGTTTTTTTGACAGTTTCTGTTTGCATTTTTGTGTCGAAGGTATTAATGCCTTGCAAAGAAAGGAACATTATCAACGACCCTATGGTGGACAGAGACAGAACACTCTTTTCACTTGTAAATAAGAAGGTGACAAAAACACTTACGCACAAACCAACAGTTCCTCTCTAATGTATATAAATTGTTTAGCGGAATTCTCTACAAAAGCAGAATAACGTTTTTTTGACAGTTTCTGTTTTCATTTTTGTGTTGAAGGTATTAATGCCTTGCAAAGAAAGGAACATTATCAACGACCCTATGGTGGACAGAGACAGAACACTCTTTTCACTTGTAAATAAGAAGGTGACAAAAACACTTACGCACAAACCAACAGTTCCTCTCTAATGTATATAAATTGTTTAGCGGAATTCTCTACAAAAGCAGAATAACGTTTTTTTGACAGTTTCTGTTTTCATTTTTGTGTTGAAGGTATTAATGCCTTGCAAAGAAAGGAACATTATCAACGACCCTATGGTGGACAGAGACAGAACACTCTTTTCACTTGTAAATAAGAAGGTGACAAAAACACTTACGCACAAACCAACAGTTCCTCTCTAATGTATATAAATTGTTTAGCGGAATTCTCTACAAAAGCAGAATAACGTTTTTTTGACAGTTTCTGTTTGCATTTTTGTGTTGAAGGTATTAATGCCTTGCAAAGAAAGGAACATCATCAACGACCCTATGGTGGACAGAGACAGAAGTCTTTTCACTTGTAAATAAGAAGGCAACAAAAATACTTACGCACAAACCAACAGTTCCTCTCTAATGTATATAAATTATATAGCGGAATTCTCTACAGAAGCAGAATAAAGTTTTGTTGACATTTTCTGTTCGCTTATTTGTAAATACAAATGCAAATTCAACCAAAATGCTTTTAAAGTTTCTTTCCGATGTTTGTGAGTTTGATTTTATTTCTTTATCTTCTGTTTTGTGTCATCTGCAAATAAAGAAATAAAATAACGCATTAAAATTAAAAATAATCTGTTGGGAAAACATAGAAATCCATGAGAAAAAAAAAATTCATTATTTCGCATTAAATAATCAATCATGTGAATCTTTTTTTTTACAAACATTATAAAAATGTTATCGCTGTTTTTATTTTTATTATTATCTTCCTTGCTACAAAAAAGTTATTTTGGCTGCAATTTATCTTATTAGAAATGTAAATATATACACAAACACTTATTTTCATATATATATATATGTGTGTGTGTGTGTGTGTGTGTGTATGTGCATGTATATATATATATATATTTATATATATATATATATAAGTGAACGTGTCGGTGTGTACATTTTCCTACTCAATAACTATTTATTTTTTTATTTTTATTAGAAATGTAAATATATACACAAACACTTATTTTCATATATATATATATATGTGTGTGTGTGTGTGTGTGTGTATGTGCATGTATATATATATATTTATATATATATATATATATAAGTGAACGTGTCGGTGTGTACATTTTCCTACTCAATAATTATTAATTTTTTAATTTTTATTAGAAATGTAAATATATGCACAAACACTTATTTTCATATATATATGTGTGTGTGTGTGTACATTATATATATATATATATATATAAAGTGAACGTGTCTCTGTACATCTTCCTACTCAATAACTCTGTCAATTTTAAGTCTACAGACTCGAAATTTGATATGCAGAGTACTAATATTTGGGAAAATTTTTGTGATTGGTTTTCGGCCAGAAATTTGGCTGTTAAGGAGTCAAAGTTCAATGATTCGACCTTTGAGAACTCTACCAAACTCTGACAATTTTGGGTCTAAACACTTGAAATTTTAGATATAGGTTACTTGGATATGGATCTAACTTAATAACTTGATTTGAGCCCCATACAATAGATGTTAAGGGGTCATAATAGGGGTCAAAGTTAGAAAAGTTTACCGCTTTTTCTTTTTTTGCTCAACATACACCTCCAAACACGTGGGCAACACCAGGCTGAAATTCTAGTATATATATATATATATATATATATATATATATATATATATATAGCAATACACATGGCTGTTAAAATGCTTTGGATAATCAGATTTCAAGGGGTTTCTGCGAAAATAGTCATATTTTAAAAACCAAATCACTTTATGTCTTCAAAATACCACCGTTTTGTTCAGAAATGAATATACTTTCAAATGAATCAGTAAATAATAACATACATTATATATTTTTAGAGTTTTAAGCAAATAAAATGATAAAAATGGGAACATCATAAAACACCATTTTCGGTGAGATTTTGTAACGATCCCCCCCTGATTTCTGAACATTCGTACCGTGCTTCTGTTAAGAATTTTTTAATGAAATTTGGAAATTAGCCAAAAGAGATGTCATTTTTAATAATTTCGAGTGTCCGAAATTCATTTGACGACTCGTTTTTTTTGTTGTGTTAAAAAAAAGATTTCAAAATGACGAGTATTGAAAATTTTTCTTTGGACACTCACTATTAAGTAAAACAATTATATTTATATTATATATATATATTCTTTTTTTTTTTATTGCCTCTTCTTTCTATTTTGGTTCTTTTTACTTCATCCTTCACCCTCTATCTCTTAAATATATTTCATGTGTCTTGGACCTTTCCTTTATCCCTCTCTTTCTCTCATACCATCCCTCTTTTTCTTTCACTCCCTCCCTCTCTTTATTTCTCTTTCTCTCCCTTTTCTCAGTTTAGAGGATGGGCATTTTAATTTTAATTTTCTTTTTCAATTTTACTTCTAGTTATTATTATATTATTATTATTATTATTATTGTTATTACTGTTATTATTATTGTCATTATTATTGTTATTTTTATTATTATTATTATTATTACTATTATTATTATTATTGTTATTATTATTGTTATTATTATTATTATTATTATTATTATTATTAATACTATTATTATTGTATTGCTATTATTATTATTACTATTATCATTATGCAGATTTTTACTATGTTTATTCGTTAAAAAGATGATTGGATAGTGTTTTCTCTAGTGGTATGTAGTAATTTAAAAACATGATATCCGAAAAAATCGTTATGAATTTGAATCAAGACTTCTGTAGTATTAGTGATAGTAGCAGTTTTTTTTTGTTTATTTTTATTCAAAATCGATTTTTTTTAATTGAAAATCTGGTTATAAAAAAAATTTCTTACATATTTAGTTAGAGCTATTTTGTTATCAACCATACAAATATTTTTAAAAATTGGGTAGTAGTAAATTTTAAAATATTTTAACAAGCAAAAATGTGAAATACGATTGTTTTGGTTCATGTGTACGAACGGTAACACACTTCTAATTTTCGTCCCTTAAAAAAATGTTTTCAGTGAATTATTATCGAATGGAAACTAAATTAAAAAAATAATAATCGATATTTAAATATTTGTAAGAGATGCTCAGTTAAAAAATAACAACGGTAGAAAAAGACATGAAATGTAATTAAAAATCAAAATAACATTAATTCAAAATTTGTAACAATTTGTCAGCTTTAGCAAAAACTTGTTTCTTTTTTTATATTCAAATAGAATTTAAATACTTGATATTTTTCCAAGCATCATGTTTTCTGTTAGAGGGACGTCACTTTTTTAAATAACATTTATTTTTGTTTGTTTGTCGTAATTCTTGTAAAGTTTCACAATGGGTATCAAACACCCTCTAAAAAAAACTCGCTTAATTCTATGTCTAATCCTTCTCCTAAAGCCTTTAGTCTTAACAATAACGCTAAGTAGTATTTTAATGGTGAATGCTCTGGCGAACTGCAGACACTTGTGCTCCCATGACGTAGACATCCTCGACAAACCCGACAGGCAACTAAATCCCACCCCCACAAAGTAGAGATCCCTAGATGTAAAAGATCTTTCTACTCCAGTAGTTTCTTCCCCAGAACTGCTAGACCATTCCAGGTCCCTGCTTCCCCAACTGTACTGACATGCAGAAGTCAAGTGTAACGTGAACCGATATCTTGCTGCCCAAATCCCAACATAGTGCCCCAGTAGTTGTTGCCCCTGATAGTAGCCCCCTCTACACCAAAGCGGCAATGTGTCTTGTTTGGGGTGAAAATGTAATAAAAAAAGAAAGTACAAGTGGCAGAGCTCCCCACTAAACAAACTTCCTCGAAAAAAAAAATGAAATAAAAAAGCATAAAAAACATTTAAAGAAAAGTGCACATGATTAATCCCCCCACCCCCACCCCAAATAAATTGGTCAACTGTCCTAAAACGCTAGGACCATCTTGAAATGGTGAATTATTTTACATTTATGTGAAACCCACCCCCACTCTAAGTTTTAAAATTGTTTTTGTTTTGTTTTCATCAAGTCTTCAGGATGTTCACACATCATTTTCCTTAGCCCTATCATTAACCCAAAGTCAAAGTGGCAATCTCCCTACCTTCTCATAATTGCACAAAGACCCTCTTAAAACCACGCATAATTGCCTTTTAGAAAACAAACAAATAAACAAAAAAAAAAACCTGGGTTTATCTATCATAGGAACTGCCCTAAAATGCTCAAATGATTCAAAATGGGAAATCATTTTACATTAAATTCTAAAATAATTTTTGTTTATCTTTTATTAAAGTTTTTCAAGTTGTAAGCATGCAATTGTCTATAAAGATAGAATCACATATTTTGGATGGGGAGGGGTAACAGAAGGTATTAATCTACAATCCCTAGGACTCTTCAGGCTTATCAAGCTTGAAAAGTCCTAGAATATTCAGTGTGGCTTAATCGACATATATATTTTATAACTTACTAACTAGCTCTACCTACATATTGAGCACTTTTGAAGTAAATACTTTAAGTGTACGCATAAATTTATACTTTCGTATATTAATTTTATGTGAGTAAATGAAGTAGTTATATATATATATATATATATATATATTGTATGGATTAATTAACATCGTTACATTATAACAGGTGTTTTGTATCGAACTGGGGAACCATTTGTTAGGAGTCTCGAACCCAACCCTTCATTATTATTACGGGGGTACCGTGTTCGGACTCCAGCTAGGCTTTGGGACATAGTTGCTGATTCTCTGTTTTTGAATGTTACTTTTTCACTGCCTTCGTTCAGGATTGAACTCAGCACCTTTAGGTAACTGTAAACTTTGATACAGCGTCTAGGACCACTCGGCCATATGTCACTAGGACAATTCTTAGTTGGTTTTTGTTAATGTTAAACCTATGTTGTTATTCAAGGTTTTCTCTCTCTATCAGAGAGGCCGGTTGGGCAAAACGGCCGAAACGTTGTGACAATAACAACCAATGTCACGGTAATATATATTGAACAAATTTCTAACAGTATTTTGTCTAGTTTATTATTTATAACACCTTTTCCCGAACTTACCGTGTTTTAGAGAGAGTCAGCCGCCATTTTGAATTTTCGAATACATCGGTAAACACTGCATGTTTTTCGAGCTGAATAAACATGTTACATTGAATAAAAACACGAAAAATATATCCAGTTTGGTAGAGAAGTAACTTATCTTGCCTTTGATAACATTTATTTGTTATATATTTGTTTTTTGACAACTTTTTCGAATCTATGTGTACAGTAATACAAACCCGAATGTTTTTTTTCCCCCTTGTAGAAATACTTATACGAAAGGGATAACCCAATGAAAAGCACTTCGGGTTCCATTACAGTTTGTGATTTTTTTTAAGCAACTTTTTAATCATCCAAATGTGATTCATTTTTCTTTTTTTTCATCATTTTAAAATTTTGCCATTCTTGGAAGTCTTTTTACCCGAATACGATGTCCAGCATGTTAAAAATATACCTTTTGTTGTAAAAATCCAATGGATAAACATCTGAAGAAATTGGTGGTGACAGGATATTTTTATGGACACATAAATCGTAAAATTGCCTTCCCACTAACGAAACAGCTGTAATGGAAAAAAATCCAGGAAATAAACGAAAGTTATAAAAAAAGAAAACGTGAGTCTTTGAATTTTCAACAAAATTTTGCACTATATATATATATATATATATATATATATATATATATTTTATACACACACACACACACACATATATATATGTACACACACGCATATATCTCTCTCCCTATATATATATATATATATATATATATATATATATATATATATATATATATATACATATATATATATACACGGCAAAATCATGTTAACACACCAGTTCTTGCCAGATCACAAATTAAGCTGAACAAACTCAGTTGTCTCCCCCTTGTTGATATATAAAAATAATTTTTTTTTATTAATATCTTCTCATACATCGATCTTTAATGGAGTATCTACCTTTGTTTTGTACAGCACAATCACGTTGATACACCGGCTCTTGCCAGATGACCAAAGTTAAGCAATGTTGAGCCTGGCCATTACCATTTGACTAGTTGTGAAAGTTAGGTGTTGTATGTACTTTTTGTTTGTAAAGAGACAGGAAATAAATTTACTATGAAGATCAAATGTCAGGTAGTCTATTGCTAGTCACTCGTGTGTGTGTGGGGGGGGAGTCACACCATAGAAAAAAGTAAAATCAGAATACTGGTGCCAGTGGTGAAGGCCACAGATTGTCTCCTCCAGAAGAAATAGAACGGTAAGGGGGAGATAATAATAGGCAATAAAAAGAAAGACACTCAGAGCACGGAGTGTAAGATATACATATATATATACACTTGTGCCCGATATTATTCATACCCCTCGGATCTTTGAGATTTCTATAAGAATATTGCTCAAACCAGAAGGTAGACAATATTAAAGGGATTTCAAACAATAAATCAAGCATAAGCATTTAATTTAAACTCAACAAATAAATAAATTATGCAAGTTTGAAACATTATACAAAGAAAAACAATAATGGCACTAGTTCAAAATTATTCATACCTCTCTTACTAATAGTCAATAGCATGCCCTTTATTCTTAATAACTGCCTGTAACCGTTTTGGATATTTATCAACAAGGTTTTATAAGCATCAACACTGATTTCTGACCATTCTTCAATGCAGTAGTTCTCCAAATCCCTCAAATTTCTAGGTTTCCGCTTTTTAACCTCAGTTTTCAATATGTGCCAGAGGTTTTCGATAGGGTTCAGGTCGGGACTCTGGCTAGGCCATTCCAAAACATTAATTTGATTATCCTCAAACCATTTCTTGACTATTTTGGCTGTATGTTTTGGATCATTATCCTGTTGAAGGACCCAGTTTTGTCCTAAATGGAGCTTCTCCGCATCCTGTCTAATGTTTTTCTGAAGTATCTCCAAATATTGCTCCTTCTACATGGTTCCATCTATCTTGATCAAACTACCTGGACCATTAGCCGAAAAGGAGCCCCAAAACATTAGGCTACCACCACCATGTTTCACCGTGGGTATGGTGTTCTTTGGGTTGTAAGCTTCTCCTTTCTTCCTCCAAACGTAAGAAGCATCCATATGGCCAAACAATTCAATTTTTGTTTCGTCAGTCCACAAAATACTTGAGAAAACGGACTCTGGAGAATTCACATGGGTCCTAGCCAACTTTAGACGTGCTGCAAGGTGTTTTCCGGTGTGCAATGGAGTCCTTCGTGGTCTTCTTCCTTTCAGACCATTTTCATGCAGAGTCCTTTGCAATGTTTGCCTTGATATTTTTATGCCAGAAGACTCCAGATTTTCTAAAATGTCCTTAGTAGTGGTGGTTGGATTTGCATTAACACTTCTTACAATATTCCTGGTGGCTCTAGCAGACAGTTTCCCTTTCCTTCCTCTACCAATCAAGTTGTTTGTTGTGTGGTGGCTCTGGAATTTTTTGATTATGCTCTGTACTGTTGCTGTAGGGACCTCAAATTTCTTGGAAATTGACTTGTAACCTAAACCATCCTTATGTGAATTCACAATTTTAGTCCTAAGATCATTACTGAGCTCTTTTTTCTTCCCCGTTCTAATAATTTTTATTCTTTCATTGGTTTTCAGTTGATATCATTTTAATTTCTGAAAAATGCAAAAAACGAAATGAAATTAATCAAAGGTTGTATAAAAGCATTCAAAATAAGAATCAAACAAGAAACAAACAGTCAGAAACTCGATTAATACTGAAAAAATAAGGGGGTATGATTATTTTTGAACATTGCAGATTTTATAAATAGCTGTATATTTCTTTTATTACAAGTATCCCGAGATTTTAAAATGACGAAAATGATCAGAAGAGGTTTATTAAGAATATGAATCAATATGGACGTAAACAATAAATTCTTACAAAGTTACACCTAATAAACTCAATTTTCAAGGAGGGGTATGAATAATATCGGGCACAAGTGTATATATATATATATATATATATATGTACAAAAGAGACCCTAAAAATTTTAAAATATGAAGATATAAAAAGTACAACCAAACTATTACATTCAAGACACGAGCTTCTGACATGTAATCATAAACGTTGGTTTAAATTTAATAAATATAAACCACCTTAAATCATTAAAAATTACTCATTAGTAAAAATAGATTACAATTATTATTTTTTTTTTTTTAATAAATTAAGTTAGACCAATTACCTCCCTTATACCCGTAAAACAAATAATAAATAAAGTCAATAACACATGACAATTATCTCCCCTTAAAAACTTGTAAAATAAATATTCTCTCTATATATATAAACGGTAGCATCTTTAAATCAAAAATACGCTAACGGAAACAATTTATTGCACGAGCGTCGCCCTTTTAAAATTCATCATTCAATAAAATAAAAAGCTATAGCAAACATCTAAATGACTACTTTAAACACAGTTCCTGATTTCAAAAAAAGAAAAACTAAAAGGTAACTATCTCTATATATTTTTAAATCAAATTTATTATGTAAATTCAAAAATATATATTTTTTCTACTCATTTCTATCTCTAACCCATATTAATTTTCTTATAAATCTTAAATCCAAACCTTTTATTTCAATTTTTTCAGATTCATCTGCCTTACTTTTACTGCTAGGTTTATTTATGGTGTCTTTTAAATTCAATAAAAATCCTCCTAAATTTGCTGATGAGGAGACCGTGCTTACCAAAAAAACTATATATAATTGTTCTACATAACTTCATGTATGCCACAATAAAAAGCACGGATTTCCGAAATGATCGTACAGATAATTGATTTTGTTGTTGTTCCTTCTTATGAAACTGATTTTTAATTTAATTAAAATTTGGTTTTAAATTAAAAAATTTTTTTTTAATTTTTAAATTATAAATCACATTACTTAATATTGAATTAGCTCTAGGACATTTAACTATCGAGCTTATTATATATCTAAATTACAACGAGCACTTTCTATTTCCTGTATTTTAATTAAACTAGTAATTTCACTGTTACATTAAAATACACTTAGCTCTTTAGACTATTGTTCTAATCTCCTTTAAATTATATATATATATATATTTATTTACCAGTGGTGAAAAAACCGGACTAGAGTGCTCAATGTGTAGTCAGAGCAGTATATAGGAAATTTATTACTGTGAGTCCAGAATGAGTTTACAAATTGTTTCAGCTAGAGGAAAATCCTCAAAGAGAGGAAAAAATCCAACTAGCATCGTCAGAATTCATAGAGGGACTAAGTTATTAAGCCCCTCTCTTATTGAAGACACTCCTACTACTTTAAACTCCAACGTCCTCTCCCTACCACTCCCCCTTCTTTTCTAACTCCCCTTTATCTACGATTTTTCCATTCTTATTTGACTTTATAACTTAGTTCATCTATGAATTCTGACGATGCTAGTTGGATTTTTTCCTCTCTTTGAGGATTTTCCTCTAGCTGAAACAATTTGTAAACCTCATTCTGGACTCACAGTAATAAATTTCCTATATATATATATATATATATATATATATATATATGAACAATCCCACTTATTCGGTGTATGTAAAGTGTCGAGTTGTAGAAATTTCAAGATTGGTATCTGGGGGTGCATTAATTCACTGTTAAGACATGCATCTAGGAGAAGTAAACTGATATAAAAACCCTGTGGTTTATTGTATACTCTGCAAAGGTTAGCAGTCATCTGCACAAACAAAGCTTAGCTATCATCTGCACCAACAAAGGTTAGCAGTCATCTGCACCAACAAAGCTTAGCAGTCATCTGCACCAACTAAGGTTAGCAGTCCTCTGCACCAACAAAGGTTAGCAGTCATCTGCACCAACAAAGGTTAGCAGTCATCTGCACCAACAAAGCTTAGCAGTCATCTGCACCAACAAAGCTTAGCAGTCATCTGCACAATCAAAGGTTAGCAGTCATCTGCACCAACAAAGGTTAGCAGTCATCTGCACCAACAAAGGTTAGCAGTCATCCGCACCAACAAAGCTTAGCAGTCATCCGCACCAACAAAGGTTAGCAGTCATCCGCACCAACAAAGCTTAGCAGTCATCCGCACAAACAAAAGTTAGCAGTCATCCGCACCAACAAAGGTTAGCAGTCATCTGCACCAACAAAGGTTAGCAGTCATCTGCACCAACAAAGCTTAGCAGTCATCTGCACAAACAAAGGTTAGCAGTCATCTGCACCAACAAAGCTTAGCAGTCATCTGCACCATCACAGGTTAGCAGTCATCTGCACCAACAAAGGTTAGCAGTCATCTGCACCAACAAAGCTTAGCAGTCATCTGCACCAACAAAGGTTAGCAGTCATCTGCACAAACAAAGCTTAGCAGTCATCTGCACCAACAAAGGTTAGCAGTCATCTGCACCAACAAAGGTTAGCAGTCATCTGCACCAACAAAGCTTAGCAGTCATCTGCACAAACAAAGGTTAGCAGTCATCTGCACCAACAAAGGTTAGCAGTCATCTGCACCAACAAAGGTTAGCAGTCATCTGCACTAACAAAGGTTAGCAGTCATCTCTACCAAAAAAGGTTAGCAGTCATCTGCACCAACAAAGCTTAGCAGTCATCTGCACCAACAAAGCTTAGCAGTCATCTGCACCAACAAAGCTTAGCAGTCATCTGCACCAACAAAGTTTAGCAGTCATCTGCACCAACAAAGCTTAGCAGTCATCTGCACCAACAAAGGTTAGCAGTCATCTGCACCAACAAAGGTTAGCAGTCATCGTCACCAACAAAGGTTAGCAGTCATCTGCACCAACAAAGGTTAGCAGTCATCTGCACCAACAAAGGTTAGCAGTCATCTGCACCAACAAAGTTTAGCAGTCATCTGCACCAACAAAGCTTAGCAGTCATCTGCACCAACAAAGGTTAGCAGTCATCTGCACCAACAAAGCTTAGCAGTCATCTGCACCAACAAAGCTTAGCAGTCATCTGCACCAACAAAGCTTAGCAGTCATCTGCACCAACAAAGCTTAGCAGTCATATCCAAAAAGAAACACAATAATTAATCATCTCTTAATCTTTTTTTACAAACATTTTTTTCTATTATTATAATTCTTCCTTGTAATTTTAAGTAATTTTGGCTGCCATTTATCTTATTAGAAATGTAAATATATACACAAACACTTCTTTTTCATATATATATATACGTTTTTTTTTACATTAACAGTATTATGTGTTCATCAACGTTTCGTCTTTATTTCGAGACTTTGTCTGGATGAATGAGATTAAGAAACAAAAAACACCAGTACAATATATTTGAAAATGTTTCACGTACAAAGTGTGACGCTGTTCTATTTCAGAAAAACGGAAAAAGACGTTGGAAATTCAAATAGGAGGGGGGGGGCTTGCGCTGTTAAAGAGAGGGAAATATATGACGTCACTAATATTTCCCTCTCTTTAACAGTGCAAGCCCCCTCTCCTTTTTGGATTTCTAACGTCTTTTTCCGTTTTTCTGAAATAGAACAGCATCACACTTTGCAGCTTAAAGACCCTGGGTAGGACAAATAATACTTGGAAGCGTTGGACACAGTTCGTTATAAGATGATAAAAACCATTTACCTTTTCTGTTGTAAAGAATGATGAGACGAACAGTTACAAACATATTTGGTTCTTTATTCAATCGACCGATCGGTGACGTCAGGAATTCAAACTTGAATCTACATGGTCTAATCTTCTACCATTCGCATCTAAGGGGCTTTCCTCTCCAACTGACTATCTCTCATCAACTCTTCACTCTCAACTCTATCTTCCAACTCTTCTAACTCCGAACCCACATAATCCTATATTGAGAAATCTCTTTTGTTTATGACGTCATAAGTGTGTTTTCAAACGTGACTAATTTTCACATGGCTTTACACATGTTTGCCCAAACACACTTTCGGAAAACAAAAGAATCCTCAGTTATAATTCTAACCTATTTTTTAACAATATATTTTAAGTTGCATTGTCCTTTCTTTTAACTGACATTTTTAATATTCAGATTTCTAAAAGAGGAGGAGGAGGAGATACTTCACTTATGATGATGGTGGGGAGCATGATACTTGGAAGCGTTGCACACAGTTTGTTATATGGCGAATTTATAAATGCAGTTGACGCTGCTCGGGCTATAATAAGAATAAAGCAAGAAGAGTTCAAAATAGACTTCGTAGCCTCATAGGAGATGTCCTTTTCTCTTCCCTGCAACCTCTATCTCACAGAAGAGATGTTGCAAGTCTGTCTCTAATGTATTGTTACTTTCATGGAAAATGTTCGACTTAGCTTCAATTTATGGTCCCCCCTCGCAAAACTTTCACAAGAAACACTCGTCTAGCTGTAAACACTATCAATAATCCCCCCCACTCTTTATTTGTGCCTAAACCTAAACGTAGATTCCATGAACAAAGCTTCTTTCTTAGAACTGCACGCCTGTGGAATTGTCTTCCGTTTTCCTGCTTTCCGGCTGACTACAATATGGTTGTCTTCAAGTCTAACGTAAATAAGTTCTTGATGAGCCGTTCCATATAAGTTATCAAATTTAACAAATTTTCATTACTAATGATTATTATATTGTCCAATTTCTACTGTACACTCTTTAACCCTTATCCTTGAGTGGCCTCGTGGCCTTGATAATGTGTTGATGCCTATGTAAAAAAAAAAGTCCTATGTGAACAAGTTCTAATTGAACCGTCCCCCCTAAGTAATCCAAGTTACAAAATTCCTACTGTTTACTATGCTAAAATCACAATGACTAATGTATACCTATTAACCTTTATCCTCGAGTGGCCTCTGGGCCTTGATAAGCGGTGACACCCATGTAAAAAAAAAAAGATTGAGGTGAGGTACTCGCAGATTTAGCAAATAGGATGAATAAACTTGCTAAGTTAGCTTATAGGGATGCAGAGATGAGGGAAGGTCCAGCTGTGCAAGTGCACTTAGCTGAATTCTTCATAGATGCATTAAATAACCCCTTTATCAAGGAGGATGTGGTCAGATCGAATCTGACAATCAAATTAGCCTGGGAGTTCCAATTCCCATAGGCTTCACCTGCAAACACCGGATTAAGCTGAGCATTGTTTAAATAAAACATTTTTTTTCTGTTTGTTTTTGTATAAAAAAATGTAATTTCTAAATTATTTTGGGGTGACGAGGGAGGTCGTGCATTTTTTTCTGCTTATTTTTTAAACATTTGTTGACAAAATTAATTCGTAAATTTTCTTGAAAAAACTTTTCTGTACTTTTACCTAACAATTCACGTTTTTCATAAAATAATTCATCTTTTCTTATAAAAAAAACAACTTCTCTTTAGTGTTTACAAAAAAAAAATCGTTTACTGCCAATTTAAAAAAAAAATCAACAACAAAAATGTGTTTTTTTGAAAAAAACTGTACTTTCACCTAACAATTTACGTTTTTCATGAAATAATTCATCTTTTCTTATAAAAAAAACAACTTCTCTTTAGTGTTTACAAAAAAAAATCGTTTACTGCCAATTAAAAAAAAAATCAAAAACAAAAATGTGTTTTTTTGAAAAAAACTGTACTTTCACCTAACAATTCACGTTTTTCATAAAATAATTCATCTTTTCTTATAAAAAAAACAACTTCTCTTTAGTGTTTACAAAAAAAATCGTTTACTGCCAATTAAAAAAAAAATCAAAAACAAAAATGTGTTTTTTTGAAAAAAACTGTACTTTCACCTAACAATTCACGTTTTTCATAAAATAATTCATCTTTTCTTATAAAAAAAACAACTTCTCTTTAGTGTTTACAAAAAAAAATCGTTTACTGCCAATTAAAAAAAAAATCAAAAACAAAAATGTGTTTTTTTGAAAAAAACTGTACTTTCACCTAACAATTAACGTTTTTCATAAAATAATTCATCTTTTCTTATAAAAAAAAACAACTTCTGTTTAGTGTTTACAAAAAACATCGTTTACTGCCAATTTAAAAAAACAATCAAAAACAAAAATGTGTTTTTTGGAAAAACTGTACTTTCACCTAACAATTTACGTTTTTCATGAAATAATTCATATTTTCTTATAAAAAAACAACTTCTGTTTAGTGTTTACAAAAAAAATCGTTTAATGCCAATTTAAAAAAAAAAATCAAAAACAAAAATGTGTTTTTTTGAAAAAACTGTACTTTCATCTAACAATTTACAGTTAAATTCTTCATCTTTTCTTAAAAAAAAACTTAAAATGGTACTTATGCACTTATTGAACCGTGCTGAAATAATAAGGTTATTATTTAGAAAGCCATTCTTAACATAAAAAGAGGAGGGTGTTTTGTTATTTTTTATTTATTGTATTTTTATTTTATTACTTTTCGTAGAACATGGACTCTGCGTAATCATTTTTTTATAATGACTGCTTCCTGAAAGCGCATGTGCAAGAGGTTTTCATTGGTTTATTTAATCACGAAAACTTTTTGAAAGTACTATTTGAGGCAAAAAAGAAAAAAAATAGGTCCAATGCATTATTCGAATATGTACGAAAAAATTGATGTAACAAAAAATAATATTTATTGGGGAAAATATAAATAAAATAAAAATAAAAACAAGCACGAAATAAAAGTATGAATCAAATTTACTCAAAGAAATAAAACAAAATTCAAACAATAAAATAAATACTCAATTAAAAAAGTGGCGCTTCTACACTATTAGGACGAAATTTCTACACCATTGGGATGACATTTCGGAAACCATAAGACTGAATTTCACATGAAAACAATAATATCTACGTATACCTCATATTTTTAAGATGATTATATCCAAAAATTACGAAAATCGATAAGGTAGAAAATTATTTATTAAAGAAAATAAAAAATAAAATTTAATTAAAATGATCGTAAGACACAGGAGAATTCAAAAGGGAGGTATTTTTCTGTTTTGATTTAAACAAGATGGCACCAATTTTTCACCTGCTAACACTATTAAAGCTGTTTTTTTTTTGTTTTTTTTTAATAATTCAGTAATATTCAGGTGATTTCGACTGCATAATTTGGAAGCTACCATTGTGATTTATTAGAATTGACAAAAAAAATCAGTTGAAACCATTGTTTTTTTTTATCTGAAAACTCCATTTATTAAAATTACCTGAATATTACTGAATTATTAAAAAAAACAAAAAAAAAAAACAGCTTTAATGGTGTTAGCAGGTGAAAATTTGGTGCCATCTTGTTTAAATCAAAACAGAAAAATACCTCCCTTTTGAATTCTCCTGTGACTGAATAATTTGGAAGCTGACATAGGTACTTATTAGAATTGATGCAAAAAAAATCATTGAAACCATTGTTTTTTTTTTATCTGAAAACTCTGTTTATCAACTACAAAATTTCGTCCCAATAGTGTAGAAGCGCCACAATACGAATAATTCGACTTTAAAAATAAAATGATTAAATGGCCTGAAAACGAAACGAAAGTTATAAATGTTAAACTATAAAAGAATAAACGTTTTTTTCTCCCAGAATTGGGGCGAGATTTTATAGTCGATAAATGGAGTTTTCAGATAAAAAAACAAAAAAAACAATGGTTTCAACTGATTTTTTTTGTCAATTCTAATAAATCACAATGGTAGCTTCCAAATTATGCAGTCGAAATCATCTGAATATTACTGAATTATTAAAAAAAACAACTTTAATCGTGTTAACATGTGAAAAATTGCCGCCATCTTGTTTAAATCAAAACGGAAAATTACCTCCCTATTGAACTCTGTGTTTCACGATTGTTTTCATCAAATTCTATTTTGTATTTTCTATAATAAATAAATTTCTACCTTATTGATTTTCGTAATTTTTGGATAAAATCATCTTAATTCGAAAAATTGGTAAAAAAAAAACAAATATATTACAAATAAATGTTATCAAAGGCAAGATAACTTACTTTTCTACCTAACTGGATATTTTTTTTAGTGTTTTTAAAGACATAGAGTGTCTACCGATGTATTGGAAAAGTTAAAATGCCGTTGGACTCTCTGTTGAACATAGTAAGTTTGAATAAATGAGTTAAAAATAAAAAAATATACAAAATACTGTTAAAAACCAACGGAATATATGTCAGCCTATGTCATGGTAACATATACTGAGTGAGTTTCTTACAGTATTTTGTATAGATATATATTTTTAACTCATTTTTCCAAACTTACCATGTTTAACAGAGAGTCCGGCGCCATTTTAAATTTTCCAATAAACACTATGTTTTTTGAGCTGAATAAACAAGTTACATTAAATAAAAACACTAAAAAATTATTGAGTTAGGTAGAAGAGTAACTTATCTTGCTTTTGATAACATTTATTTGTTATATATTTGTTTTTTGACAACTTTTTCGAATCTATGTGTACAGTAAAAGTAATCCGCACTCCGCAGTGCCGATTCAGGGGAGGTGTGGTTAGATATTGCACAACCCTTGCCTCACAATTACATACGCAGCTGTAGGTATATCAGAATTTTTGTAGGAATTTTTGACACCCCTAACACGAAACTGCGAATAAAATATAAAAAACTCGTAATTTCTCTTTTAAAAGTGGGTTGTTTATTTTCTTTATGGATTATACTTCCAAAATAAACTATTAAAGTTGTATAAAAAGTAATAGAATTTTTTTTTTTTTTTTTAAAAAACAGTAATGAATTTTACGAACTCAATATTGTTCAATTTTTAAAAAATTTTGATAGATTTTTAAAAATCTATCAAAATTTTTCTATTGATTCTATTTTTACGATATTTTCAGGGTCAATGTTAAATTTTATGCTCTTTCCAATAAACCGAATATAATATTTTAGACAAACGTTTTTTTTTTTTTAAATTCACGCCCCCCCCCCCATTTTGAAATGTCTATAAAAAAGTAAATAATTAATTTATGTACCAAAGTTTTATATATCACAAATTGTTTAGAAAGACAGGGGTGGAATTATTCAATATTTTTCACGAAATTTCTGACACATCTAACGCAGCTGCCCCTACAGGGGGTATCCTTTGTCTTTCACGACTGAACGGAGACATTGATCCTACCCGAAATACGTGTGTGGAAGTTGTTTACCTCAAACAACAATGGGAAAATGAATTTGTAGGCCCCACCCTCAAAGAAATTTACGGTTGATCTATAGTAACCTATCTTTCTTTTTACACTGTTTAAATGTAATGCATTTTTAAATAAATCGGTTACCTTTACGATTCATGTCTCCACTTCACTTCCGGTTGCAATGCCTCTCACGGGTTTGTATTACTGTACACATAGATTCGAAAAAGTTGTCAAAAAACAAATATAGAACAAATAAATGTTATCAAAGGCAAGATAAGTTACTTTTCTACCTAACTAGATATATTTTTGGTACTAGTGCATGAGCTGGCCTGGGCGTGGCTTATCACTCGCTCGGATTTCTCCGTAAAATGACGTCACATGCTGCCATCTGACGGAGAAAATGGACGAAGGGTGGGGTGCGTACAGAGCATTTTCTTTAATTACTATAAAATTAATATAGTGGTAAAATTATTTAAAAAAAAAAGAAAACAGAAGCCAAATTTGAAGCCAAATTAAAAAAAAAGAAGGCCAAACCATTTCAAAAAAGGTCAAATTCACGAAATTAGCCATTAAAAGAATAATAAATGGTAACAATAACATTATGAATAAAAGTTACTTTCCAACTTATCTGCATCATTCGTTGGTATTTTTAAGTAGTTTTAAGTGCTTTTTATTCCATATCGAATGTTAGAGCGGTTTCCGCTAACTTTGCCAAATTTTAAAATGCCGTAAAACATACCCTGTTTTTTTTTTTTTTTTTTTTTTTTTTTTTTAATAATTACTACTTTTTTAAATAGAAAAATGAATGATGCAGGTAAGTTGCAAAGTAATTTTTATTGTCAAATAATAACAGAAAAACTTACCGTAATTATTTTTCACATGCATGGGAGTCAAATAGAAGAAAACTTGTAATGTTTCCAAGGAAAAAAGCTAAACAAAAAAAAAAAAAAATGGACGACTCTAGCAGCAGCAGAAGCGCCAAATACAAGTTTCCAGTGCTTGAAAAATGAATTGACGAATAACACCGACCACTCTAATTTGTTTTTTTTTTTTTTTTTTTTTTAAGGTAATTGAGGTCGCTGACAACGAATCTGATAGTCAAACTTGGTGCAAATTTACCGTTTGCATGGTATTTACCCCTGAACCCACGAACTACTTTTGACCATTTTGCAGCTTCCGTTTATGCTACGCGCATACAGGGGGGGGGATGTGGTGTTGGGGCGCGCGCGCCCCAACACCACATCCCCCCCCCTGTATGCGCGTAGCATAAACGGAAGCTGCAAAATGGTCAAAAGTAGTTCGTGGGTTCAGGGGTAAATACCATGCAAACGGTAAATTTGCACCAAGTTTGACTATCAGATTCGTTGTCAGCGACCTCAATTACCTTTAAAAAAAAAAAAAAAAAAAACAAATTAGAGTGGTCGGTGTTATTCGTCAATTCATTTTTCAAGCACTGGAAACTTGTATTTGGCGCTTCTGCTGCTGCTAGAGTCGTCCATTTTTTTTTTTTTTTGTTTAGCTTTTTTCCTTGGAAACATTACAAGTTTTCTTCTATTTGACTCCCATGCATGTGAAAAATAATTACGGTAAGTTTTTCTGTTATTATTTGACAATAAAAATTACTTTGCAACTTACCTGCATCATTCATTTTTCTATTTAAAAAAGTAGTAATTATTAAAAAAAAAAAAAAAAAAAAAAAAAAAAAACAGGGTATGTTTTACGGCATTTTAAAATTTGGCAAAGTTAGCGGAAACCGCTCTAACATTCGATATGGAATAAAAAGCACTTAAAACTACTTAAAAATACCAACGAATGATGCAGATAAGTTGGAAAGTAACTTTTATTCATAATGTTATTGTTACCATTTATTATTCTTTTAATGGCTAATTTCGTGAATTTGACCTTTTTTGAAATGGTTTGGCCTTCTTTTTTTTTAATTTGGCTTCAAATTTGGCTTCTGTTTTCTTTTTTTTTTAAATAATTTTACCACTATATTAATTTTATAGTAATTAAAGAAAATGCTAGAATTAATTTTTCAAGTAGTTTCATGTCGAAATGTTCTGGAAACTTGTATTTGGCGCTGCTAGCCCCCCCCCTCCCCCTGTCGGCCATTTATTTTTTTGCGTTTTCTCTCTCTGTACGCACCCCACCCCCACCCTTCGTCCATTTTCTCCGTCAGATGGCAGCATGTGACGTCATTTTACGGAGAAATCCGAGCGAGTGATAAGCCACGCCCAGGCCAGCTCATGCACTAGTACCATATTTTTTGTGTTTTTATTCAGTGTAACATGTTTATTCAGCTCGAAAAACATGCAGTGTTTACCGATGTATTGGAAAATTCAAAATGGCGCCCGACACTCTCTTTAACACGGTAAGTTCGGGAAAAGGTGTTATAAATAATAAACTAGATAAAATACTATTTAAAACACACAGAATATATGTCAACTTATGTCACGGTAACATATAATTAAGAAAAAGTTGTCAAAAAACATATATAACAAATAAATGTTAGGCAAGATAAGTTACTTTTCTACCAAACTGGATATGTTTTTCGTGTTTTTACATGTTTATTCAGCTCGAAAAACATACAGTGTTTACCGATGTATTGGAAAATAAAAAATGGCGGCCGACTCTCTCTTTAACACGGTAAGTTCGGGAAAAGGTGTTATAAATAATAAACTAGACAAAATACTATTCAAAAACCACCGAATATATGTCAACCTTAGGTTGACATATATTAGAAAATCGCTCAATATATATTACCGTGACATAGGTTGACTCAACCTATGTCACGGTAATATATATTGAGCGATTTTCTAACAATATTTTGTCTAGTTTTATATTTATAGCACCTTTTCCCAAACTTACCGTGTTAAAGAGAGAGTCGGGCACCATTTTTTATTTTCCAATACATCGGTAAACACAGTATGTTTTTCGAGCTTAATAAACATGTTACATTGAATAAAAACACGAAAAATATATCCAGTTAGGTAGAAAAGTAACTTATCTTGCCTTTGATAACATTTATTTTTTATATATTTGTTTTTGACAACTTTTTCGAATCTATGTGTACAGTAATACAAACCCATTTTTTTTTTGAACATGGGGAGAAGGATGATGTGTCTGTAAGGTAACGTAAAAAAAACGAGGCAGCAACCGGAAGTGAAGTAGAAACACGAATCGTAACGATAACCAATAAATTAATTTAATACGTGAAAAAAAAAAGAAAAAAAAAGGTAAATTTTTACGACGTGCCCCCAACGTATTAGAAACACCCCCAACTTAAGTTAAGAACGGCTTTCGGAATAAACACCACACCACCCCAACCTCGAAAGCTGTTCTTAACATGGGGACGTTGAGGGGGTGTTTATTCCGAAAGCCGTTCTTAATTTATAATACGCTGGGGCACGTCGTAAAAAGTGAGCAAACAAATATTATTGGAAACACCCCCAACTTCCACATGTTAAGAACGGCTTTCGGAATAAACACCACCACCCCAATCTCGAAAGCTGTTCTTAACATGGGGAGGTTGAGGGGGTGTTTATTCCGAAAGCCGTTCTTAACTTATAATACGCTGGGGCACGTCATAGAAATTGATCAAACAAACATCCGAAAATACGATCAGATAATTTAAGTGAAAATTATACTTGCGTTTTTCGTCTTCTTTTCTCCGCGCCTTTTCTGTTTTCTTGAAGGCAGTTAAAAAATATGAATTAATTAATTAACTATTTTAAATTATTTTAATTTATTTTAAATTATTTTAATCCAAGCAAAAAAAAAGAAAAAAAATACATGAAGGGAACTTTTTTTGGTCGAAAAATTATTTTCGCGTTTTGATCAGGAAAAGAAAAAAATTCGAAAAGGGAGATAATCGAACAGAAATACAAGTTTTACTAACCCTGATATAAGAGACCAGAATATAAGAAAACCTAGTATAAGAGAGATTTTATCTTGTCCCAAATTAGAGCCTGTGTTTGATTTTGGTTCGGTTGTTTTTGTTTTACGGCATATCAACCCTTTTCAGGTTATTTAATGCCGAATCCAGTGATTTTGAAGAACAATTTTTTTAATAGAGTATACTTGTTTTTTTGTTTTTTTTTTTAAGTCGGTTTCTATTTAACCCATAGTTGGGACCCTAACAGGTACTACCACTCCGCACTCCCCACTCCGGTAGGTGTATCAAAATTTTTGTAGGAATTTTTGACACCCTTAACATGAAACTGCAAATAAAATATAAAAAACTCGTAATTTCTCTTTTAAAAGTGGGTTGTTTATTTTCTTTATGGATTATACTTCCAAAATAAACTATTAAAGTTTATAAAAAGTAATAGAAATATTTTTTAAAAAACAGTAATGAAATCAATTGAATTTTACGAGTTCAGTATTTTTCAATTTTTAAACTTTAAAAATCTATCAAAATTTTTCTATTGATTCTATTTTTACGATATTTTTAGGGTCAATGTGAAATGTTATGCTCTTTCCAATAAACGGAATATAATATTTTAGACAAACGTTTTTTTAATTCACCCCCCCATCTTAAATGTCTATTAAAAAGTAATTAATTTATGTACCAAAGTTTTATATATCACAAATTGAAGAGAAAAGGTCAATAAATAATATATTCAAATTTAAAAACAAAAAAAAGTAGTGTTTTTTAGAAATTTACCTGTAAAGTCCAAAGCTTAAAACCTTTTTTTTTTTAAAAAAAACCCACGTTGTTTGTTTTTGTGTTTTTTTTGTTTTTTTTTTTTAATGAAACCTTGGTCCTTGCTCCTTTAATTGAAAAAAGAAATTAGGGCTTGAATAACATTTTTTGAGGAGTTATAAGCTTCGAAAGATGGCGGGTGGAATGATTCAATAGTTTTCACGAAATTTCTGACACTGCTACCACTCCGGGTCAGAGTGACCCTGGGAGCAATAGCAATTAAAAGGTGGATCCACACTCTCCAAAGCCTGCATTTAAAATTTTTGCCGACAAGTAGTTTTCGTTTATTTATTTATAATCCAATGTATTCCATATGCAATTAAAATAAAAAAAATAATAGTATAATAAAATAAAAAAATAAGAATAAAATAAAAATATAAAATAAAAACTTAAATAATAGTAAAATAAAAATAAAAAATAAGAATTAAATGTTTTTTAAATCTTAAATAAAATTAAAAATAATAGTAAAATAAAAATAAAAAATAAGAATTAAATTTTTTTAAAATCTTAAATAAAAATTAAAAATAATAGTACAATAAAAATAAAAAATAAGAATAAAAATAAAATAAAAAATATAAAATAAAAATTTAAATTTATTGAACAATAAAAATAAAAATTATGAAATAAAAATAAAAATAATAGTAGAATTAAAATAAAAAATAAGGATAAAAATAAAAATATAAAATATAAAATAAAAATTTAAATTTATTGAACAATAAAAATAAAAATAAAAATTATGAAATAAAAATAAAGATAATAGTAGAATTAAAAAAATAAGAATAAAAATAAAATAAAAAATATAAAATAAAAATTTAAATTTATTGAACAATAAAAATAAAAATAAAAATTATGAAATAAAAAATAAAAATAATAGTAGAATTAAAATAAAAAATAAGAATAAAAATAAAATAAAAAATATAAAATAAAAGTTTTAATTTATTAAACAATAAAAATAAAAAATATGAAATAAAAAATAAAATAATAGTAGGATAAAAATAAAAAATAAGAATAAAAATAAAAAATATAAAAATTTTTTTTTAATTTATTAAACAATAAAAATAAAAATTATGAAATAAAAATAAAAATAATAGTAGAAATAAAATAAAATAACAAGAATAAAAATAAAATAAAAAATATGAAATAAAAATTAAAATTTATTGAACAATAAAAAATATGAAATAAAAATTAAAATTTATTGAACAATAAAAATAAAAAATATGAAATAAAAATTAAAATTTATTGAACAATAAAAATTAAAAAATATGAAATAAAAATTAAAATTCATTGAACAATAAAAATAAAAAATATGAAATAAAAATTAAAATTTATTGAACAATAAAAATAAAAAATATGAAATAAAAATTAAAATTTATTGAACAATAAAAATAAAAAATATGAAATAAAAATTAAAATTCATTGAACAATAAAAATAAAAAATATGAAATAAAAATTAAAATTCATTGAACAATAAAAATAAAAAATATGAAATAAAAATTAAAATTTATTGAACAATAAAAATAAAAAATATTAAATATAAATTAAAATTAAGAGCACAACTAAAATAAAAAAAAATAAAAATGTGAAATAAAAATTTAAAATAATAGCACGATAAAAATAAACCATAAGAAATAAAAATAAACTTAGAAATTATTGAAATTTTGTGGTCGTTAACAAAATTCGACTTTTGTATAACAAAGTGAAAGAAATGGAAAAAGGTAGAAAATAAAGGTATACAAGAGAGAGCAACAAATGGTTGTCCTGTTGTGATTCAATTCGGTTTTATTAACATAGAAGGGCTGCTTTTATGTCCCTAAGCAGAGTTAACAACGTTAACCAAAATAACACAAATTAAAATAACACACAATTGAAAATCATAGAAAGGTTGCAAAAAAGTCCGTGAAAAAATGTTGGAAACAACAAAAAGGAGAATTATCTTTTTTTCTTTACAAGTCCTTTGCAAAGCTAAGACGATATGGGTGGGCCGGGGGGGGGGGGAAACGAACAAGAAATAAAAAAGTTGGCCTTTTGGTCAAGATCAAAGTGTAACGAAGCCGGGTGACACCGGATAACCTTGCTTCCTAGGTTGAGGGTGAGTGGGATGGAGCTGGGCGAGAGGTCTCAGTCCCATCTCGTGAGAAACCAATGAATTGTCATCGGGTGAAAAGTACATTATTTGGAGTTCAAAAGGGCCAGATTAAAGATAAGCCAGATGTCGGGTTGGCGAGGAAAACGCAAGGAGGTCTGGGAAGGGTCGACGAGTAAAGTCGACGATTCGAGTGTAAATGATAACATGATTCACTTAGACCAACAAGTTGGAGGTGATGAGAGAGAAAGAACAAACCCCGAAAACAATTGAATTAGTCATTCTAATTTTAAGGGAACAAATTGGTTAAATGCCTAGACAGATAACTAATTCTCGGAATTGAATCGAGAGGGGGTCGGTTGGGAAGGAGAGAGAGAGAGAGAGAGAGAGAAAGAATTATGATTACCCGTCGAATAGAGAGATTGGGTCGACTACAGAAGGAAGGGGAGGATGACGTTTAATAAAACTACTGCGGAAATAGACGACAACAGAGAATCGGACAGTCTGTCGAACAGAGAAGTTGGGAAGCCACGCGTGCTGCTAGCCTCTTTTAATTGAGACGAAGAGAACTAACAAGACGGCCACTTAGAGTTTTTGTTTAAATACACTGTGGGGGTTGCATTCCAAGCCTGACGAAAGTATAAGGGACGAGCCGAGCCTTAATGTATACCGAATCACTAAATGAACAGCCTAAAACTATCCTCATCATTGTTGATTGTTTCCATTTATACTTGTGAAGACTGCCCTTCAATTTCAGCATAACCAAACTTGACTTTCCAGCCGTCGCAGACAGAGAGAGACGGCCACCGACGAGAAGACGATCACGACAGAAATTACCAAGAATTCCCGATTGGGCGTTACAACACTAGACGGCCAGATACCAACGTCCAATTCGGAGAGACTCAGTAGCAGAGGGAGAGAGACGGACGCTTGTGCGGAATCCGAGGCTCGAAGGAGCAAAAATATAGCCAACCGTCCTTAGGGTTAGTGCGCGTCGTTTTTCATCGTGCGCGCGTGACCCCTGCGAGGGAGAAAGGGTTATAAAAGTGTAGTATCTGTTCCGGCAGATGCTGCAAGCTATGACTAGCAAAGACCAGATGTGGGGGCAACCCCACATTCCTGACCTTTAACCAGCTCCCATTTCCCACCTCTCGGGAGCTGGTCCCCTTTTTCCCTTCCCCCTCCCTTCACTCCTCACATTAAAAAACGGCCTTGTGCCTAATTTGCTCGGTGGGGGAGCAAATAAATACCTTCTGTTCCGGCAGATACTGCAAGCAAAGACCCTATGTGGGGGCGACCCCACATATAAGACCTTGGTCAATGTAGGGGCAGCCCTTCATACCAATTGTCACTATCCAGCTCCCCTACTCCCCGGGGAGATGGTCCCCATTTCCCCTTCACTCCTAACATTAAAAATCGGCCTTGTGCCTAATTTGCTCAGTGGGGGAGCAAATAAATACCTTCCGGCAGATACTGCAAGCAAAGACCATATGTGGGGGCGACCCCACATATAAGACCTTGGTCAATGTAGGGGCAACCCTTCCTACCAATTGTCTCTATCCAGCTCCCCTACTCCCCGGGGAGTTGGTCCCCATTTCCCCTTCACTCCTCACATTAAAAATCGGCCTTGTGCCTAATTTGCTCAGTGGGGGAGCAAATAAATACCAAAGTGCAGTATCTGTTCGTCAGATGCTGCACTTCCATTTCTTATTCTCTTTCGGTAGAGGATCAATCCTTCACGACTGAGACAATTTTTTTATTTTTGTACCTTTTCTCCACGTTAAAAAACGACCCTGGTGTCTAACTCTGTCCCGTGGGGAGGCATAGTAAATAGGTACATCAAAATTCATTTTTTTTTTTTTTTTGTTTAGTCCTTTTTTTTTTCCTTTTTTTTTTTTTTTGCCGAAATCTCTGTCGGGTCTTGTGCAAGAGTTTTCCTTTTCACTTCCTACTTCGACAGTTTTCTCCTCAACTTCTCTTCCTCAAAATGGTTTCTCGGAATCTCCTGGAATTTTCCTTTCCAAAGGGTATTTAAACGAATGAATTCACCTTCTGTATAGCCTTCTTGCTATTTAATTGAAGGTCCCCTTTCGAAGGATAGTTTTCAAACACTGTTAATTCCACCCTTGGGTAAGGCCTTTAGCCTTTTAATGAAAGGGGGATGATATAAATTAAAAATATGAATACAACTAAAATATAACAAATAAAAATAAAACTGTGAAATAAAAACTTAAAATAATAGCACGATAAAAATAAAAGATAAGAAATAAAAATGACATTAGAAATATGTGAAATTTAAATTTTAAATAATAATACAATAAATATACAAAAATAGTAAAAAATAAAAATAAAAAATATGAAATTAAAATAAAAAAATAATAGTACGATACATATAAAAAATAAGAATTTAAAAAATCTATAATATAAAGCTGAATGTGTGTGTGTGTGTGTGTGTATGTGTGTGTGTGTATGTGTGTGTGTGTATGTATGTGTGTGTGTATGTGTGTGTGTGTGTATGTATGTGTGTGTGTATGTGTGTGTGTGTGTATGTGTGTGTGTGTATGTGTGTGTGTGTGTATGTGTGTGTATGTGTGTGTGTGTGTGTGTGTGTGTGTGTGTGTGTGTCTGGTCACGAATAGGCTCCTATATGGTTGACTATTTTAAAAAACTGATTACATATAATGATAGAAGATGTATCGGGGATCAGGAATGGGTATGTTTGATCTGGCAGAACGGCGGTTCATTAAAATTGTGGAGTCTGCGTTCGCGCCTGGTCCACAAAGTATGGAAATAAAAAATTTAAAAATTTAAAAAAAAAACGTTTACAAGTGTTTTTGATATAGATGTACATAAGAATACTGTGATAAGTATGTTTTAACTTAAATAGGGATGGTATAATAAAATTGTGGGGTCTGCGTTCGCGCCTGGCCTCCATAGAATGGAAATAGGCACAAACTTTAATAAAGACTTTTCATATCTATCTGCGTAAGTATACTTTGATAATTATGTTTCAGTTTGAAGAAATATGGTATAATAAAATTATGGAGTGTTCGTTCGCGCCTGACCTCCATAGAATGGAAATATGTCACAAAGTTTAACAAGATTTTTTAATATAGCTCCACAGAATATTGTGATAAGTATTTCAGTGTGAACAGGTATGGTATAATAAATTATGAGGTTTATCTATTTTATTTTTACTTTCATCATATTTTGCTTTGGTTTTGATACCCCCAACTTCGAAACTATCTCTTTACAACCCTTCCTTTTCATAACCTATCATACTTTCATAAATCAGTCCATTTTCTGTAGACTGTTTTTGAACCCAGTCAACGACGGGTACTTTTGCTAGTATGAATGAAAAATTTAAAATAATAAAAATAAGAAATAAGAAATAAAAAAAAAATAATAAATATAAATTAAAAATTGAAATTACCAATACAATAAAAATAAAAATAAGCATTTCAAAAAAATATTTAAATATTAGACTAAAATTAAAAATAAATGTACAATAAAAATAAAAAATATAAAAATAAAATAAAAAATATTAAAATAATAGTACAGTAAAATTAAAAAATAAGCATTTAACAATAAAATTAAAAATATGAAAAAAATTAAAAATAATAGTACGATAGAAGTAAGAAAAATTAAAAAATATGAAATAAAAATGAAAAATAATATTACGATAAAAATAAAAATAAAAATAAAAAATATGAAATAAAAATTAAAAATAATAGTACGATAAAAATAAAAAAAATTAAAATAAAAAATATGCAATAAAAATTAAAAATAATAGTACGATAAAAATAAAAAAATAAAAAAAAAAATATGAAATAAAAATTAAAAATAATATTACGATAAAAATAAAAATAAAAATAAACAATATGAAATAAAAATGAAAAATAATATTACGATAAAAATAAAAAAATTAAAAAAAAAAATGAAATAAAAATTAAAAATAATATTACGATAAAAATAAAAAATTAAAATAAAAAATATGAAATTAAAATTAAAAATAATAATACGATAAAAATAAAAAATTAAAATAAAAAATATAAAATAAAAATTAAAAATAATAGTACGATAAACATAAAAAAATAAAAATAAAAAATATGAAATAAAAATTAAAAATAATAGTACGATAAAAATAAAAAATAAAAATAAAAAATATGAAATAAAAATGAAAAATTATAGTACGATAAAAATAAAAAATAAAAATAAAAAATATGAAATAAAAATTAAAAATAATAGTACGATAAAAACAAAAAATAAAATAAAAAATATGAAATAAAAATTAAAAATAATAGTACGATAAAAATAAAAAAATAAAATAAAAAATATGAAATAAAAATTAAAAATAATAGTACGATAAAAATAAAAATAAAAAATATGAAATAAAAATTAAAAATAATAGTACGATAAAAATAAAAAAAAATAAAAAATATGAAATAAAAATTAAAAATAATAGTACGATAAAAATACAAAATAAAATAAAAAATATGAAATAAAAATTAAAAATAATAGTACGATACAAATAAAAAAATAAAAATAAAAAATATGAAATAAAAATTAAAAATAATAGTATGATAAAAATAAAAAATTAAAATAAAAAATATGAAATAAAAATTAAAAATAATAGTATGATAAAAATAAAAAAATAAAATAAAAAAAATAAAATAAAAATTAAAAATAATACTACGATAAAAATAAAAAAATAAAATAAAAAATATTAAATTAAAATTAAAAATAATAGTATGATAAAAAAAAAAATTAAAATAAAAAATATGAAATAAAAATTAAAAATAATAGTATGATAAAAATAAAATAAAATAAAAAAAATAAAATAAAAATTAAAAATAATACTACGATAAAAATAAAAAAATAAAATAAAAAATATGAAATAAAAATTAAAAATAATACTACGATAAAAATAAAAAAATCAAAATAAAAAATATGAAATAAAAATTAAAAATTATAGTACGATAAAAATAAAAAAATTAAAATAAAAAATATGAAATAAAAATTAAAAATAATAGTACGATAAAAATAAAAATAAAATAAAAAATATGAAATAAAAATTAAAAATAATAGTACGATAAAAATAAAAAAATAAAATAAAAAATATGAAATAAAAATTAAAAATAATATTACGATAAAAATAAAAAATATGAAATAAAAAGTAAAAATAATATTACGATAAAAATAAAATAATAAAAAATATGAAATAAAAATTAAAAATAATAGTACGATAAAAATAAAAAATAAAATAAAAAATATTAAATAAAAATTAAAAATAATAGTACGATAAGAATAAAAAAATAAAAATAAAAAATATGAAATAAAAATTAAAAATAATAGTACGATAAAAATAAAAAATAAAAATAAAAAATATGAAATAAAAATTAAAAATAATAGTACGATAAAAATAAAAAATTAAAATAAAAAATATGAAATAAAAATTAAAAATAATAGCACAATAAAAAAAAATATATAAAATAAAAAATATGAAATAAAAATTAAAAATAATAGTACGATAAAATAAAAAATAAAAATAAAAAATATGAAATAAAAATTAAAAATAATAGTACAATAAAAAAAAAATAAATAAAATAAAAAATATGAAATAAAAATTAAAAATAATAGTACGATAAAATAAAAAATAAAAATAAAAAATATGAAATAAAAATTAAAAATAATAGTACGATAAAATAAAAAAATTAAAATAAAAAATATGAAATAAAAATTAAAAATAATAGTACGATAAGAATAAAAAAATTAAAATAAAAAATATGAAATAAAAATTAAAAATAATAGTATGATAAAAATAAAAAAATAAAATAAAAAATAAAAAAAAAAATATGAAATAAAAATTAAAAATAATAGTACGATAAAAATAAAAAAATAAAATAAAAAATATGAAATAAAAATTAAAAATAATAGTACGATAAAAATAAAAAATATGAAATAAAAAGTAAAAATAATATTACGATAAAAATAAAAAAATAATAAAAAATATGAAATAAAAATTAAAAATAATAGTACGATAAAAATAAAAAATAAAATAAAAAATATTAAATAAAAATTAAAAATAATAGTACGATAAGAATAAAAAAATAAAAATAAAAAATATGAAATAAAAATTAAAAATAATAGTACGATAAAAATAAAAAATTAAAATAAAAAATATGAAATAAAAATTAAAAAACATAGTACAATAAAAAAAAAAATAAATAAAATAAAAAATATGTAATAAAAATTAAAAATAATAGTACGATAAAATAAAAAATAAAAAATAAAAAATATGAAATAAAAATTAAAAATAATAGTACGATAAAATAAAAAAATTTAAATAAAAAATATTAAATAAAAATTAAAAATAATAGTACGATAAAAATAAAAAATAAAATAAAAAATATTAAATAAAAATTAAAAATAATAGTACGATAAAAATAAAAAAATAAAAATAAAAAAAATAAAAATAAAAAATATGAAATAAAAATTAAAAATAATAGTACGATAAAATTAAAAAATTAAAATAAAAAATATTAAATAAAAATTAAAAATAATAGTACGATAAAAATAAAACATAAAATAAAAAATATTAAATAAAAATTAAAAATAATAGTACGATAAGAATAAAAAAATAAAAATAAAAAATATGAAATAAAAATTAAAAATAATAGTACGATAAAAATAAAAAATTAAAATAAAAAATAAAATTAAAAATATGAAATAAAAATTAAAAATAATAGTACGATAAAAATAAAAAAAATAAAATAAAAAATATGAAATAAAAATTAAAAATAATAGTACGATAAAAATAAAAAAATAAAATAAAAAAAATAAAATAAAAATTAAAAATAATAGTACGATAAAAATAAAAAAATAAAAATAAAAAATATGAAATAAAAATTAAAAATAATAGTATGATAAAAATAAAAAATTAAAATAAAAAATATGAAATAAAAATTAAAAATAATAGTATGATAAAAATAAAAAAATAAAATAAAAAAAATAAAATAAAAATTAAAAATAATACTACGATAAAAATAAAAAAATAAAATAAAAAATATTAAATTAAAATTAAAAATAATAGTATGATAAAAAAAAAAAATTAAAATAAAAAATATGAAATAAAAATTAAAAATAATAGTATGATAAAAATAAAAAAAACAAATAAAAAAAATAAAATAAAAATTAAAAATAATACTACGATAAAAATAAAAAAATAAAATAAAAAATATGAAATAAAAATTAAAAATAATACTACGATAAAAATAAAAAAATCAAAATAAAAAATATGAAATAAAAATTAAAAATTATAGTACGATAAAAATAAAAAAATTAAAATAAAAAATATGAAATAAAAATTAAAAATAATAGTACGATAAAAATAAAAATAAAATAAAAAATATGAAATAAAAATTAAAAATAATAGTACGATAAAAATAAAAAAATAAAATAAAAAATATGAAATAAAAATTAAAAATAATATTACGATAAAAATAAAAAATATGAAATAAAAAGTAAAAATAATATTACGATAAAAATAAAATAATAAAAAATATGAAATAAAAATTAAAAATAATAGTACGATAAAAATAAAAAATAAAATAAAAAATATTAAATAAAAATTAAAAATAATAGTACGATAAGAATAAAAAAATAAAAATAAAAAATATGAAATAAAAATTAAAAATAATAGTACGATAAAAATAAAAAATAAAAATAAAAAATATGAAATAAAAATTAAAAATAATAGTACGATAAAAATAAAAAATTAAAATAAAAAATATGAAATAAAAATTAAAAATAATAGTACAATAAAAAAAAATATATAAAATAAAAAAAATGAAATAAAAATTAAAAATAATAGTACGATAAAATAAAAAATAAAAATAAAAAATATGAAATAAAAATTAAAAATAATAGTACAATAAAAAAAAAATAAATAAAATAAAAAATATGAAATAAAAATTAAAAATAATAGTACGATAAAATAAAAAATAAAAATAAAAAATATGAAATAAAAATTAAAAATAATAGTACGATAAAATAAAAAAATTAAAATAAAAAATATGAAATAAAAATTAAAAATAATAGTACGATAAGAATAAAAAAATTAAAATAAAAAATATGAAATAAAAATTAAAAATAATAGTATGATAAAAATAAAAAAATAAAATAAAAAATAAAAAAAAAATATGAAATAAAAATTAAAAATAATAGTACGATAAAAATAAAAAAATAAAATAAAAAATATGAAATAAAAATTAAAAATAATAGTACGATAAAAATAAAAAATATGAAATAAAAAGTAAAAATAATATTACGATAAAAATAAAAAAATAATAAAAAATATGAAATAAAAATTAAAAATAATAGTACGATAAAAATAAAAAATAAAATAAAAAATATTAAATAAAAATTAAAAATAATAGTACGATAAGAATAAAAAAATAAAAATAAAAAATATGAAATAAAAATTAAAAATAATAGTACGATAAAAATAAAAAATTAAAATAAAAAATATGAAATAAAAATTAAAAAACATAGTACAATAAAAAAAAAAATAAATAAAATAAAAAATATGTAATAAAAATTAAAAATAATAGTACGATAAAATAAAAAATAAAAAATAAAAAATATGAAATAAAAATTAAAAATAATAGTACGATAAAATAAAAAAATTTAAATAAAAAATATTAAATAAAAATTAAAAATAATAGTACGATAAAAATAAAAAATAAAATAAAAAATATTAAATAAAAATTAAAAATAATAGTACGATAAAAATAAAAAAATAAAAATAAAAAAAATAAAAATAAAAAATATGAAATAAAAATTAAAAATAATAGTACGATAAAATTAAAAAATTAAAATAAAAAATATTAAATAAAAATTAAAAATAATAGTACGATAAAAATAAAACATAAAATAAAAAATATTAAATAAAAATTAAAAATAATAGTACGATAAGAATAAAAAAATAAAAATAAAAAATATGAAATAAAAATTAAAAATAATAGTACGATAAAAATAAAAAATTAAAATAAAAAATAAAATTAAAAATATGAAATAAAAATTAAAAATAATAGTACGATAAAAATAAAAAAAATAAAATAAAAAATATGAAATAAAAATTAAAAATAATAGTACGATAAAAATAAAAAAATAAAATAAAAAAAATAAAATAAAAATTAAAAATAATAGTACGATAAAAATAAAAAAATAAAAATAAAAAATATGAAATAAAAATTAAAAATAATAGTACGATAAAAATAAAAAAATAAAAATAAAAAATATGAAATAAAAATTAAAAATAATAGTATGATAAAAATAAAAAATAAAAATAAAAAATATGAAATAAAAATTAAAAATAATAGTACGATAAAAATAAAAAAAAAAAATAAAAAATATGACATAAAAATTAAAAATAATAGTACAATAAAAATAAAAAATAAAAAATAAAAAATATGAAATAAAAATTAAAAATAATAGTACGATAAAAATAAAAAATAAAAATAAAAAATATGAAATAAAAATTAAAAATAATAGTACAATAAAAAAAAAAATAAATAAAATAAAAAATATGAAATAAAAATTAAATAATAGTACGATAAAATAAAAAATAAAAATAAAAAATATGAAATAACAATTAAAAATAATATTACGATAAAAATAAAAAAATAAAAATAAAAAATATGAAATAAAAATTAAAAATAATAGTACGATAAAAATAAAAAAATAAAATAAAAAATATGAAATAAAAATTAAAAATAATAGTACGATAAAAATAAAAAATTTAAATAAAAAATATGAAATAAAAATTAAAAATAATAGTACGATAAAAATAAAAAAATTTAAATAAAAAATATTAAATAAAAATTAAAAATAATAGTACGATAAAAAAAAAAAATAAAATAAAAAATATGAAACAAAAATTAAAAATAATAGTACGATAAAAATAAAAAAATAAAATAAAAAATATGAAATAAAAATTAAAAATAATATTACGATAAAAATAAAAAAATAAAATAAAAAATATGAAATAAAAATTAAAAATAATATTACGACAAAAATAAAAAAATTAAAATAAAAAATATGAAATAAAAATTAAAAATAATAGTACGATAAAAATAAAAAATTAAAATAAAAAATATGAAATAAAAATTAAAAATAATAGTACGATAAAAATAAAAAAATAAAAATAAAAAATATGAAATAAAAATTAAAAATAATAGTACGATAAAAATAAAAAAATAAAATAAAAAATATGAAATAAAAATTAAAAATAATAGTACGATAAAAATAAAAAAATAAAAAAAAATATGAAATAAAAATTAAAAATAATAGTACGATAAAAATAAAAAAAATAAAATAAAAAATATGAAATAAAAATTAAAAATAATAGTACGATAAAAATAAAACAATTAAAATAAAAAATATGAAATAAAAATTAAAAATAATATTACAATAAAAATAAAAAATAAAAATAAAAAATATGAAATAAAAATTAAAAATAATAGTACGATAAAAATAAAACAATTAAAATAAAAAATATGAAATAAAAATTAAAAATAATAGTACGATAAAAATAAAACAATTAAAATAAAAAATATGAAATAAAAATTAAAAATAATATTACGATCAAAATAAAAAAATAAAAATAAAAAATATGAAATAAAAATTAAAAATAATATTACAATAAAAATAAAAAATTAAAATAAAAAATATGAAATAAAAATTTAAAAAAATAATACGATAAAAATAAAAAAATAAAATAAAAAATATGAAATAAAAATTCAAAATAATAGTACGATAAAAATAAAAAAATAAAAATAAAAAATATGAAATAAAAATTAAAAATAATAGTACGATAAAAATAAAAAAATAAAATAAAAAATATGAAATAAAAATTAAAAATAATAGTACGATAAAAATAAAAAAATAAAATAAAAAATATAAAATAAAAATTAAAAATAATAGTACGATAAAAATAAAAAATTAAAATAAAAAATATAAAATAAAAATTAAAAATAATAGTACGATAAAAATAAAAAATTAAAATAAAAAATATAAAATAAAAATTAAAAATAATAGTACGATAAAAATAAAAAAATAAAATAAAAAATATGAAATAAAAATTAAAAATAATAGTACGATAAAAATAATAAATTAAAATAAAAAATATAAAATAAAAATTAAAAATAATAGTACGATAAAAATAAAAAATTAAAATAAAAAATGTAAAATAAAAATTAAAAATAATAGTACGATAAAAATAAAAAAATAAAATAAAAAATATGAAATAAAAATTAAAAATAATAGTACGATAAAAATAATAAATTAAAATAAAAAATATGAAATAAAAATTAAAAATAATAGTACGATAAAAATAAAAAATTAAAATAAAAAATATGAAATAAAAATTAAAAATAATAGTACGATAAAAATAAAAAATTAAAATAAAAAATATAAAATAAAAATTAAAAATAATAGTACGATAAAAATAAAAAATTAAAATAAAAAATATAAAATAAAAATTAAAAATAATAGTACGATAAAAATAAAAAAATAAAATAAAAAATATGAAATAAAAATTAAAAATAATAGTACGATAAATATAAAAAAATAAAATAAAAAATATGAATTAAAAATTAAAAATAATAGTACGATAAAAAAAAAAATAAAATAAAAAATATAAAATAAAAATTAAAAATAATAGTACGATAAAAATAAAAAATAAAATAAAAAATATAAAATAAAAATTAAAAATAATAGTACGATAAAAATAAAAATAAAAATAAAAAATATAAAATATAAATTAAAAATAATAGTACGATAAAAATAAAAATAAAAATAAAAAATATAAAATAAAAATTAAAAATAATATTACGATAAAAATAAAAATAAAAATAAAAAATATAAAATAAAAATTAAAAATAATATTACGATAAAAATAAAAATAAAAAATATAAAATAAAAATTAAAAATAATATTACGATAAAAATAAAAATAAAAATAAAAAATATAAAATAAAAATTAAAAATAATATTACGATAAAAATAAAAAATAAAATAAAAAATATAAAATAAAAACTAAAAATAATAGTACGATAAAAATAAAAAATAAAATAAAAAATATAAAATAAAAATTAAAAATAATAGTACGATAAAAATAAAAAAATAAAAATAAAAAATATGAAATAAAAATTAAAAATAATATTACGATAAAAATAAAAAATAAAAATAAAAAATATGGAAAAGTGATCCCCTTTTTTTTTAACTATAATTTCTTCACATCTTGGAAACTACTAGTCCTGGAATTTTAAACGTTTTCAGCACACCCAAAAACCTAGAATACTGGTCATTTTAAATGATTTTTTTTTATCATGGCGGAAAGATGCTGTGTGCACTTTTACCGAAATGTCTCGAGGGATAGGCTGGAATGTGTGCCAGTTGGCACAGTTTAATATTCAAATTTAAAATCGTTAAATACAATTTAGGCGCGCAGTGCAATTGATTGTTTCGGCGCGTTAAAAAAATGAAAAATGACACCCACGCAAATTCCGGCGTGACCTTTATATACCAAAGGTGCGTACGTAGTTGAAAGCACCCCATGTGATGTCTTCCGTCCAATGGAATTCCTCCTAGGACACATTTTAAAACTGATTTTCTAGAGCTCGTTTGGAGCCAATCAAACCAAATATAAACACGCACAAACACAAAATCTACCTCTTTAGTCTCTTAGCCTTTCGAGCATTCTTTCGTCTCTTTAAACTCTTCCGACTCATTCAACGCTTTCTCATTAGGACTTACCACGCGTGCAAACATCAATTATTTCATTTCCACTGCTCCGCGCATTAATACTCTCTTTTAACAGACGAACATTAATATTGTCTATGTTACATATTTGAACATTCAAAGAACACAAAAAAGAGACTCTCCACCTTTCATATGAACTCAAAAAAAAGAACTATGAAATATTGAGAACTATGTTTTAACTTGTTATTATTTGTTATTTCTATTCCGGAAATAAACCTCCGTTTGTGTTGCATATAAGATTTCTTATTTTTATTTTTATTATTTGTGGAGGAAGTCAGTTCCCAAAAAAAGGCCAGGCGACCCCCACAAATGCCAGTGAATGAATTTTCTGTTAAAACTACATGTACTTCTACAGTTTATCGCCCAAAATTAAGACGCCATTTTTTTCGCGCACCTGTAACATTAAAATCCGAGGGAGAAATCAGTATTTTTAACTATGACCGAAGCAAAAAAAAAAAAAAAAATTAAACTAGATAATGATTTTTGCGTTTTGTCTAAATTAATTTGTCGTTGACCCTTCAAAGTTGCTTTAATTAAAAACAAACAAAAAAAAAACGTTTCATTAAAATTATTTATTTGTTCGAAAAAAAAAAAAACCCTATTTTTTTAAAACTCCAATGTTGCTTTCATTACAAAATTGTTTCATTAAAATTATATTTTCTTAAATGTTTTTATAATTATATTTTGATAATTTTTTATACAATAAATGGGGTTTGTATTACTGTACACATAGATTCAAAAAAGTTATCAAAAAACAAATATACAACAAATAAACGTTATCAAACGTAAGATAAGTTATTTTTATACCAAACTGGATAATTTTTCAGTGTTTTTATTTAATGTAATATGTTTATTCAGCTCGAAAAACATACAGTGTTTAGTACCGATGTATTTGTAAATTACAAATGGCGCCCGACCATCTCTTTGACACAGTAAGTTTGGGAAAAGGAGTTAAAAATAAAAAAATATGCAAAATACTGTTAAAAACCCACCGAATATATGTCTGCCTATGTCACGATAACATATATTGAGCGAGTTTCTAACAGTATTTTGTCTAGTTTTTTATTTATAACTCCTTTTCCCAAACTTACTGTGTCAAAGAGAGAGTGGGGCTCCATCTTTTAATTTTCCAATACATTGGTAAACACTATGTTTTTCGAGCAGAATAAACACATTACATTAAATAAAAACACAAAAAACATATCCAGTTTGGTAGAAAAGTAACTTATCTTGCCTTTGATAACATTTATTTGTTATATATTTGTTTTTTTTTGTTTCTTTTTGTTTTGACAACTTTTTCGAATCTATGTGTGCAGTGATTTGAAAAATGCAAATGGCGGCATGCTTGTTGTTGCACACGGTAAGTTTGGGAAAACTGGTTTAAACAAAAACAAATATTCAAAATACTGTTAGAAATTCGCTCAATATATGTTACCGTGACATAGGCGGACATATATTCGGTAGTTTTCTAACAGTATTTTGTATAATTTGTTTGTTTGAACTCATTTTCCCAAACTTACAGTGTTCAATAGCGAGCATGCCGCCATCTTTCTTTTTAAAATATATAGATAAACATGGGATTACTGTACACATAGATTCGAAAAAGTTGTCAAAAAACAAATATATAACAAATAAATGTTATCAAAGGCAAGATAAGTTACTTTTCTACCAAACTGGATATGTTTTCAGTGTTTTTTATTTTTTTATTTAATGTAACATGTTTATTCAGCTCGAAAAACATACTGTGTTTACCGATGTATTGGAAAATTCAAAACGGCACCCGACTCTCTCTTTAACACGGTAAGTTTGGGAAAAGGTGCTATAAATATAAAACTAGACAAAATACTGTTAGAAACTCGCTCAAATATATATTACCGTGACATAGGTTGACATATATTCGGTGTTTTTTAAATAGTATTTTGTCTAATTTATTATTTATAACACCTTTTCCCAAACTTACCGTGTTAAAGAGAAATGCGGGCGCCATTTTGAATCTTCCAATACATCGGTAAACAATGTATGTTTTTCGAGCTGAATAAACATGTTACATTGAATGAAAACACGAAAAATATATCCAGTTAGGTAGAAAAGTAACTTATCTTGCCTTTGATAACATTTATTTGTTATATATTTGTTTTTTGACAACTTTTTCGAATCTGTGTGTACAATAATACAAACCCCTAAAAATATATATCCACTTAGGTAGAAAAGTAACTTATCTTGCCTATTTTGGTGCTAATGCAGAGAGTGATCCGCGCTATTTTTTAAATCGTATTTCCACGTTTAATTAAAGTTTTATGATATTTTTTTATTCAATTGTAAAGTTAAAGTACAGAATAGGTACAACCCCCTCCCCATGTTAAGAATGGCTTTTTAAAATAATAACGTTATTATTTCCTTTATTTGTTATATATTTGATTTTTGACCACTTTTTCGAATCTATGTGTATAGTAATACAAACCCAATTTTTCTTTGTTCTTGGTTCCTACTTACTTTGCCTACCCACGAGGGCAGAGTTAGACACCAGGGTCGTTTTTTATGTGGATAAAACAAACAAAAATAAAAATTGTCTCAAGGCCAAGAATGCTATTTCCTTTGTAGGTTATTATTGAAATATCACCTTCAAAACTCATAATTACATATATGAGCTGCACAAATGAAAAAAAAAAAAAATGCTCTCAAGAGATTCACAATGAAATTGGGTTGGTATTTATTTTCTCCCCCACCGGCACAAGGCCGATTTTTAATGTGAGGAGTGAAGGGGAAATGGGGACCAACTCCCCGGGGAGTAGGAGAGCTGGATATTGACAATTGGTATGAAGGAAGGATTGCTCCTACATTGACCAAGGTCTTATATGTGGGGTTGGTATTTATTTGCTCCCCCACCGAGCAAATTAGGCACAAGACTGATTTTTAATGTAGGGAGTGAAGGGGGAGGGGAAATGGGGACCAACTCCCCGGGGGGTAGGGGAGCTGGATAGTGACAATTGGCATGAAGGGTTGCCCCCACATTGACCAAAGTCTTATATGTTGGGGTTGCCTCCACATATAGTTTTTGCTTGCAGTATCTGCCGGAACAGATACAACACTTTGATCTTAGCCTTTTGGCCAAGAAAAGGGTATTTATTTGCTCCCCCACCGAGCAAATTAGGCACAAGGCCGATTTTTAATGTGAGGAGTGAAGGAGAAATGGGGACCAACTCCCCGGGGAGTAGGGGAGCTGGATAGTGACAATTGCTATGAAGGGCTGCCCCTTATATGTGGAGTTGCCCCCACATATGGTCTTTGCTTGCAGTATCTGCCGGAACAGATGGTATTTATTTGCTCCCCGACCGAGCAAATTAGGCACAAGGCTGATTTTTAATGTGAGGAGTGAAGGGGAAATGGGGACCAACTCCCCGGGGAGTAGGGGAGCTGGATAGTGACAATTGGTATGAAGGGTTGCCCCTACATTGACCAAGGTCTTATATGTGGGGTCGCCCCCACATATGGTCTTTGCTTGCAGTATCTGTCGGAACAGATGGTATTTATTTGCTCCCCCACCGAGCAAATTAGGCACAAGGCCAATTTTTAATGTGAGGAGTGAAGGGAGGGGGAAGGGAAAGGGGGGACCAACTCCCGAGAGGTGGGAAATGGGAGCTGGTTAAAGGTAAGGCATGTGGGGTTGCCCCCACATCTGGTCTTTGCTAGTCATAGCTAGTCCTAGCTAGTCATGGCTTGCAGCATCTGCCGGAACAGATACTACACTTTGATCTTGGCCAAAAGGCCAAGAAAAGGGTATTTATCAAATAAGGTTGCGAACTCTGCTTTGGTTTCGTGCTTGATTTTTGATTATCTCCCTTGACTACTCTTGTTTTTTTCTTCCCGAACAAAGCGAACTCGTGTTATTCTTGAATAACATTAATTGTTGGTATTTTTTTTTTTTTTTTTTAGTATTTTAACCATCAAATTTTTTATTTAATAAATAATTAGATTTACCTTTTCGACTTTTAAAGCAAGCAGATAATTCGCGGGGAAAAAGAAGCAAAATTGTAAGTATAATCTTCACTTGAATTATTATTAAATTATTTGCGCTTATTGTCAAAAAAGAAAAAAAATCCAATTTTTTTTTTGTCTGTGTGCGTATATATATATATATATATATATATATATATATATATATAATTATCCTCTGACACGTGTTTCGTCGTCTACGGCTCATATTCAGCCACTCTGATAATTATATAATTATATATTAAAAAGATAATTATATAAACGTATTTTAAAAACAATACATATGCCGCTCCCCATTTGGGGGTACCAAATTGGTCAAAGCGAAAATTATTCCCAACTCGCATTTAGGTAAAAATGCACTTTCGCATAAATAATGGTATTTGGGTTTGTATTACTGTACACACAGATTCGAAAAAGTTGTCAAAAAAAACAAAACAAATATATAACAAATAAATGTTATCAAAAGTAAGATAAGTTACTTTTCTACCAAACTGGATATATTTTTTGTGTTTTTATTCAATGTAACATGTTTATTCAGCTCGAAAACCATACATTGGCATTCATTTTGCACGTACCTATAAGTTTCGTATCTAAATTTAACGTAAAATAATTCCCCATTTCCAAACCATTCATTTTTTAGGGCAGATAACCATTTTTTTTTTTTTACCACTAACTGGAAAAATCGTAAACTCACATGTAATCGCCTAAAACATACAATGCTTCCAAAAAATTGCACTTTTTTAAAATTGATTAACTGCCCTAAAACGCTAGAATGGTCCGAAAAATGGGCGATCATTTTACTTTTAAGTTTATATGTGAAGCCTACTCTAAATTCTAAAATAATTGTGTGTGTTTGTTTGTTTTCTGTGAACCAGGTTGTTCAGTGTGTTTACATGTAATCACCTGGAAAAAGTAGAATCTTATTTTTTTAAGGGGTGGGGTGATGTACGGAGGATAAATTTTTACTGTTTTTCCACGTTAACACCCACCTTGTAAAGGTTTACGGGTATGCTGAAAACGAATATCATGTTTAAATTTTGTGCAGACGATTAGTTTTCTGGGTGTTAAAACATTTTTTTTTCCGATGTATTACTTAATAAATGTTAGTGGCGTTCGCCATTCTTAACATGGGGAAGGAAGGAAGGAGTGTTTTGTAACATGTATGCGCATTTCAGTTGGGAAAAACATGGCCACCAGTGAAAACATAAGGGATTTCATTGGATTATAAATGTTTTTAATATCCAGAAAAATGCGCAAAATTGGTGCTTTTTAAGAAAGAGTTGACGGATCGATTTTTGTAAATATGTGGTTTTAAGCAAACGCAACAGTACTTACTTGTCATGTCGAAAATATTAATATATCAAAAAATTAAGAAAATTCAGCAAGTAGAACAACTGCTATTGTGTTTTTTTTTTCTTGGAAGTCACCACTTATCAAGTTCCGAAAGGCCACTCGGGGATAAGAGTGTTAGATAACCGGGTAGAAGCAGTTAATTATCTGTGTATCTATCTATTTATCTATCTATCTGTCTATATAATTATCTATCTAGCGATAATAAACATAAACAAACACAACGTATATATATATATATATATATATATATATATATATATATAAATGGGCTGGTCTTTAAAGATATAATAATACTGATTTAGATGACAGCACAACATATTTTAATTTGGAAATACGACAAGAGTTAACGAATGTAAGATGATGGTGTAGTAATTGTTAACGGTGTAACTTGGGTAGAATTTGATTATTTATGAGGAAGGCTCAACAATAACTTGTTTACACTGGATTTGAAGGCTACCATATCTATATAAAATAATCTACATAAAACCAAGTACGTCCAAGGATGGAGTACTGCTGCCACATCTCGGCAGAAGCTGCCAAAAATAACCTATCCTTTTTTTTTTTTTTTTTTTTTTAATTCAATTTTCACCCCAAACAAGGCACAGTGCCACTTTGAAGCAGGGGGCTACTATCAGGGACTTAATTAGCAGGCTCATTATGAAGTGAGATGAGTAGAAAGATGTTTGTTAACATTACACTTGAACTTCTGCATATCATTGCAGTTGGGAAAGCAGAATCCCGGAAGGGAGTTCCAAAGACCCGCAGTTCTGGGGAAGAAACTATTGGAGTAAAAGGCTTTCTTGCACCTAGGGATCTCTACTGTAAAAGGGTGGGACTTAGTTGCTTGTCGGGTTTGTCGGGGGTAGTTACGTCGGGGAGGTACAAGTGTTTGCAGTTCGTCAGAGCATTCACCATTAAAGTATTTGTAGAACAGGCAGAGGGATGCAACATTTCGTCGATGGGACAGAGGCTGAAGCCTAGATGACAGTTCAGGACATATCAGGTTGGCGACTCTCTTTTGAACCCTGTCCAGGAGCGAGAGACAAGCAGCAGATGCATTAGTCCAGATGTGATAACAGTACTCCATACATGGGCGAATGGTGGCCTTATAGAAGTACAGGATACTGTCAGGCATAAGTAGTTTTCTAGCACGGTAGACGGAGCCCACCTTCCTTGCAGTAGCCTTGGCAATGCTCTCAATGTATCTATTCCAGTTCATATTCCCTGAAAACGTTAGGCCAAGGAGTTTAAAAGAAGTACTTTCAGGCAATGTGTTCTTGGCCATTGCTATTGGTGGTAGAGAAGGTTTCTTGTAGTCAAAACGCGGATTCCATGAACAAAGCTTCTTTCTTAGAACTGCACGCCTGTGGAACTCTGTTCCGTCTGCCTGCTTCCCTTCAGACTACAACTTGGATGTCTTCAAGTCCAATGTTAACAAATTCCTAATGAACCGCCCCTTAAGTAAACACTTCAGCAAATCTCCTCACTAACTTAATGTACTTGCAATAACCCTTATCCCTGAGTGGCTTCCGGGCCTTGATAAGTGGTGATCATTGTGTAAAAAAAAAAAAAGAAAAAAAAAGTTATTGAAGGAAACAAGCTTAATCTTAGCAGCATTTAATGTGATCATCCATTTTTGTCCCCATTCCACTACAAATTGGAGATCATCCTCTAGTGTTTCTGCCATTTCCTTGGATATGTGTTCATTTGTTTTCCCCTCATATCTGTTATGGAGAGTGGTGTCATCGGCAAATATATCCAACTCCGATACAATTTTATCAGGGAGGTCATTTATAAATATCAGGAATAATAGAGGTCCAAGGATAGACACCTGAGGTACTCCCGTATTTATGTCATATTGTTTAGATGTACGACCGTCGAGGACAACTTGGATTTTTCTCTTACTTAAGAAGGATTTAATGGGCCTTTATAAGTGGTAATATATAGTTTGTACAAAGTATATATATATATATATATATATAACAAAATAGGTTGGAGTCGCTGAATAACTCATTCTCCTGTTATAGCGGTTCCATCCTCCTTCCCGAATTTGACTACTGTGCACTTTTCAACTCTCAAGAGGGTAAGAGAGAAAGAGAGAGAGAGAGAGAAGAGGGTGAGAGAGAGACAGAAGAGGGTGAGAGAGAGAGATAAGAGAAAGAGGTAGAGAGAGAGAGAGAAAGAGGGTGAGAGAGAGAAGAGGTAGAGAGAGAGAGAGAAGAGGGTGAGAGAGAGAGAGAAGAGGCAGAGAGAGAGAAGAGGGTGAGAGAGAGAGAGAGAGAGAGAGAGAGAGAAGAGGGTAAGTGATTCCATATGATCTGCCTTGACAGAATACAAAATAGGGTTCGTGGCTTAGTGGATGATGCCCTTTTCTCTTCCCTGCAACCTCTTTCCTACAGGAGATACGTTGCGAGCCTGTCTTTGTTTTATCGTTACTTCCATTGCGAGTGCTCATCTGAACTCCAATCTCTGGTCCCCCCCTCACCAATCTTTCACGATAAACACTCGTCTAGCTGAAACCACTGTAAAATCTTTTTATCTGTGCCAAAACCAAAACGTAGATTCCATGAACAAAGCTTCTTTCTTGGAAGTGCATGCCTGTGGAACTCTGTTCCATTTGCCTGTTTCCCACCTGACTACAACCTGAATGTCTTTAAGTCCAACATAAATCAAAACATAGATTCCATGAACAAAGCTTCTTTCTTAGACGTGCACGCCTGTGAAACTCTGTTCTATTTGCCTGTTTCCCACCTGACTATAACCTGGATATCTTCAAGTCCAACATAAATAAATTCCTGATGAACCGCTCCCTTAAGTAAGACACTTTATCAAATCTCCAATACTAACGTACTGTACACTAAATAACCCTCATCACCAAGTGTCTTCCGGGCCTTGATAAGTGGTGACTACCTTGTAAAAAAACTAAAAAAAAAAACATGTTGTATTCAACTGAGAAGTAGGCCAACGGAACAATGTTCTACAGATGAGCAGTTCTGGGAAAGAAGCTTTGTTCATGGATTCTGCATTTAGATTTAGACACCAAGAGGGGAGGGAATTATATATAGTGGTTGTAGCTAGTCAAGTGTTTTTTGTGAAAGTTTGGTAAGGGAAGACCATACATTGGAGTTCAGTCGAGCACTTGCCATGAAAATAACGACAGAACAGAGACAGACTTGCAACGTCTCTTTTGTGTAAGGAGGTTGCAGGGAAAAGAAGCAAGCATCAGCTACTAGGTTTTGAAGCTGGTTTTGAACCTTATGAAGGCTGGATAGGGCCCACAGAGCAGCTCCTGTGGCTACAGCACTCCTTTTTAAGGCATACTTGGCTCTTCTATAGATAGAGGATTGCATCGGCAGTGAGATAACTTCTGGAATAGTAAGCTACAAAGTCTATTTTGTACTCTGTCAAGGCAGGATAGGCATGTGTGGCAACAGTACTCCATCCTTGGGGACCAGAGAATGGAGCTCAGACGAGCACTTGCCATGGAAATAACGATAGAACAAAGATAGGCTGGCTATGTCTCTTCTGTGGGAAAGAGGTTGCAGGGAAGAGAAAAGGCCATCCCCCCACCAAGCCACAAGGCAGGATAGGCTGTTTTTAGCAGCTCCTGCCTAGATATGGCACCAGTATTCCATCCTTGAACGTACTTGGCTTTTATATAGATACAGAATTGCATTAGCAGTGAGATATCTACTAGAGCGGTAGAAGGATCCCACCATTCTTCCAGCGATCTTGGCAACAGATTTGATGTACGTATTCCATTTCAGATCAGGAGTGAAGGGCAGTCCCAGAAGCTTGTCAAAACATGGAGCCTCTCCAAGATAAAAGCCATTCAATTCAGTTGGGATGTGATGGGGATCAGAGCGATTATGATAAAAGGAAAGAAGTTTAGTTTTTCAATGCATTAAAATTAATCAGCCAACTTTTTCCCCATTGCACCAAGTTCTCAAGATCAGAAGAGAGAGAATCAGAAATATCTTGGTCATTGCTAGCTTTTGAAATGTTGCCGTAGATTGTGGGGTCGTCTGCGTAAATGTCTACGAATGATCTAAGAATGTGATTTTGGAGATCATTGATGAAGATCAGGAAGAGAGTTGGGCTCACGATGGAACCTTGAGGGATGTCAGCATTAATACTATGAGTTTCTGATTTCTGCCAATCAACAACTACTTTTATAAGCCTATCAGAGAGTAAGGATTTAATAATTGAGAGGACATTTCCAGCTATTCCATAACTAGCGATCTTTGCGATGTATACCTTTATACTTTATCAAAAGCCTGTGATATGTCAAGAGCTATTGCTTTAGAAACAAAGTTCCTATCAAGAGATTCCGGTTATTCCATGTTTAATCATCCAGAAATATGGGATTTTGAAATCCATATCCTCAGATCTGGCTGTAAGAAATCCTGAAAATTTGAGCACATAACTCCAAGTGGTTCCGATTTAGAGCATTTTTTGTTTTGGCATTAGTCACATAATTTGATGCCCCGGCGATAATTTTGTGATGTCATTTCTGATTGAAAGATCATATGCCTCTGAAAATTTCTCCAAAATGAAGCCTTATAGAGATATTAAGGGTTATTGGATTTTTTCACATGTGCCCCAAAATCGAATAAAAAAAGGGTGTGGCTGGCATAGTAACGCATTACTTTTTTGATATATTTTTTTAGACACAATAAATTGTCTCTGCGCCAAAAATGGTTCATGTTTTGTTCACGTACATCAACAATATACCCGACTTTCAACAGAAACTGTGAGATAATCTGATGCCATTTTTGGATTTCTTGGGTCAAAAAACTTACCTTAGTGAACTTTTAAAGCCATATGATCTTTCAATCAGAAAATATTCAAAGAAATGACATCAGAAAATTGTTGCTTGGGCATCACATTATGTAACTAATGCCAAAACAAAAAATGCTCTAAATCGAGAACCACTTGGAGTTATGTGCTCAAATTTTCAAGATTTCATAGTTCCTATATTGTCTACCTGCAGTGCAAATTTATTTTTTTTATTACATTTTCACCCCAAACAAGGCACATTGCCACTTTGGTGTAGGGGGCTACTATCACGGCACTATGTTGGGATTTGGGAAACATGATGTCGGTTCACGTTACACTTGAACTTCTGCATGTCAGTACAGTTTGGGAAGCAGGGACCTGGAATGGTCTAGCGGTTCTGGGGAAGAAACTACTGGAGTAGAAAGATCTTTTACATCTAGGGATCTCTACTGTGTGGGGGTGGGATTTAGCTGCCTGTCGGGTTTGTTGAGGGTGTCTACGTCGTGGGGGCACAAGTGTCTGCAGTTCGTCAGAGCATTCACCATTAAAATACTTGTAGAACAGGCAGAGGGATGCAACGTTTCGTCAATGGGATAGAGACTGAAGCTTAGATGCCAGTTCAGGACCTATCAGATTGGCGACTCTCTTTTGAACCTTGTTTAGGAGCGAGAGACTAGCAGCAAATGCACCAGCCCAAATGTGACAACAATACTTCATACATGGGCGAATGGTGGCCTTATAGAGGTACAGCATACTTTCAGGTGTTATTAGTTTTCTAGCATGGTAGAGAGAGCCTACCTTCTTCGCAGCGGCCCTGGCAATGTTTTCAATATAATTGTTCCAACTCATGTTTCCTGTGAACGTTAGGCCAAGCAGTTTGAAAGATGTACTCTCAGACAGGGAGTCACTGGCCATTGCTATTGGTGGCAGAGAAGGTTTCTTGTAATTATTGAAGGAAACCAGTTTAGTCTTGGCAGCATTGAATGTGACCATCCGTTTTTGTCCCCATTCCACTACAGATTGGAGGTCATCCTCTAGTGTTTTTGCCATTTCTTTAGTTATGTGTTCATTTGTTTTCCTGTCATGCCTGTTATAGAGTGTGGTGTCATCAGCATATATACCCATCCCAGAGGCAGTTTTGTCGGGGAGGTCATTAATAAATATTATGAACAAGGATAGACCCCTGAGGCACCCCTGCATTTATATCACACTGTTTAGCTGTACGACTGTCGAGGACAACCTGGATTTTTCTCTTATCTAAGAAGGATTTAATTATGTTAACTATTCTACCAGTGATACCGTATGATTTAATTTTCCGGAGGAGACCCTCATGCCATACCCTGTCAAAAGCCTTAGATATATCTAGAGCTACCGCTCTGCCCTCCCCCGCTTTGTCCAGTGAATGGTATATGCGTTTAGAGATGACAGTGAGGATGTCTGCTGCGGAATGGGCTTGTCTAAATCCATATTGTTTGTCTTTGACACGAAATAACCCATTCACTAATCCTGTGTGATATAACAGTTAGCATATCAGCTGTAGATTTAGCAGAATGGAAGCCATATTGCATGTCACTGAGCAGGTTATTTTTTGCTGAGGTGGTTGACCACATTTTGGTTTATCATAGATTCCATCAACTTATGCATGATGCGCGGGAGACTGAGAGGGAGATGACCAATCTCCAGAATTTTTAAATACAGAGCAGACTGATAAAGTTTTCCAGGGTGTTGAGAATCATTTACACAGCTTTGTAAGTATAGGAGCTAGTTCCATTTGAAGCTTTTTGAGCACTATGGTGAGAATGCCGTCGGGGCCAGTTGCTTTACTGGAATCAAGGTTTTTGATAAGCTTGGCAACATCATAAACAGATATTTGTATGTTGCATTGTATGTCGCATAGCGTGTTTTCAGTCGGAGGAGAAAATATGGAAGGTATGTGGACCTGATCGCAAAGGGTAGAAATTGCTGCAAAGTGCTTGGCAAAGAATTTTGCTTTGACAGTTTTGTTTTGCTGACAAACTTACTTTAGGTCCATTCATAGCAGGTGCTCGTCTGAACTCCAATCTCTGGTCCCCCCTCGCCAATCTTTTATGAAAAACACTTGTCTAGCTGAATCCACTGTCAAAAACTTTCCCCACTTTTTATCTATACCTAAATCAAAACGCGGATTCCATGAACAAAGCTTCTTTCTTAGAACTGCACGCCTGTGGAACTCTGTTCTGTCTGCCTGCTTTCCACCTAACTACAACCTGGATGTCTTCAAGTCCAACCTAGATTCCAGTAAAGCAACTGGCCCTGATGGCATCCCAATTATAGTGTTAAAAAAGCTTCAACCAGAACTTGCTCCCATACTTACGAAACTATTTAAGCGCTGCCTTAAGGAGAAGTGCTTTCCGACCCCCTGGAAGACCTCATCAGTTTGCCCTGTATTTAAGAATTCAGGTGATAAGTCATCTCCCTCTCAATACAGACCAATAAGTCTTCTCTGTGTTATGAGTAAGTTACTGGAATCAATATTAAATAGAGAAATAGTCAACCACCTCAGCAGAAACAACCTTCTTAGTGACACACAATATGGTTTCCGCTCTGCAAGATCTACTGCAGATGTGCTGACGGTTATATCCCACAGGATTAGTGAATCTCTTGACAAAGGCTTCCTTTCTAGGGCAATTGCTCTTGACATATCAAAGGCCTTTGACAAAGTATGGCATAAGGGTCTACTTCACAAGATTTTCAGCTACGGTATAACTGGAAATGTTTTCTCAATCATTAAATCATTTCTCTCCGATAGGCTCATAAGAGTAGTGGTAGATGGACAAAAATCGGAGGCCTGCAATATAAATGCTGGAGTCCCTCAGGGGTCAATCCTCGGCCCAACTCTCTTCCTGATCTACATCAATGACCTCCCTAAACACATACTTAAATCATTCGTTGACATCTATGCTGATGACACAACCATCTACGGCAACACATCAAAGGCTGTAAATGACGAAGTTCTCTCTGATTCTCTCTCCTCTGATCTCGAGCGCGTGGTTCAGTGGGGGAAGATGTGGCTAGTTACCTTTAATGCATCTAAAACCAAACTCCTATCCTTACATCATCAACGCTCTGATCCCCAGCTGGCATCAATTGTGATGGATGGCTCTCGTCTGGGTGAGGCCCCGTGTTTTGACAAGCTTCTGGGTTTGACCTTTACTCCTGATCTGAAATGGAACACGTACATCAAGTCTGTTGCCAAGGTCGCAGGAAAGATGGTGGGATCCTTCTACCGCTCCAGAAGATATCTCACTACTGATGCAATTCTCTATCTATATAAAAGCCAAGTACGGCCAAGGATGGAATACTGTTGCCATATCTGGGCAGGAGCTGCCAAAAACAGCCTATCATGCCTTGACAGAGTACAAAATAGACTTCGTGGCTTAGTGGGGGATGCCCTTTTCTCTACCCTGCAACCCCTCTCCCACAGAAGAGACGTTGCGAGCCTATCCTTGTTTTATCGTTATTTTCATGGCAGGTGCTCGTCTGAACTCCAATCCCTGGTCCCCCCTCGCCAAACTTTCACGAAAATCACCCGTCTAGCTGAATCCACTGTGAAAAATTTCCCCCACTCTATATCTGTGCCTAAATCAAAACGCGGATTTCATGAGCAAAGCTTCTTTCTTAGAACTGCACGCCTGTGGAACTCTGTTCCGTCTGCCTGCTTCCCTCCGGACTACAACTTGGATGTCTTCAAGTCTAATGTTAACAAATTCCTTATGAACCGCCCCCCCTAATTAAACACTTCATAAAATCTCCTCACTAACGTGATGTACTTGCAATAACCCTTATCCCTGAGTGGCTTCCGGGCCTTGATAAGTGGTGATCACTGTGTAAAAAAAAAAAAAAAAAAGAAAAAAGTCCAACATAAACAAATTCCTGATGAACCGCCCCCTTAAGTATAAAACACTTTATCAAATCTCCAAAACGATTGCTACGATACTATCCCATTGATTACTGTACACGCATGTAAAGATAGAAGCTTGGTTTTGGATGCATTAAAAGTGACCAGCCACCTCTTCCCCCATTGTACCCTTCCATTGTCAGGTCCATAACCTTCTTAGTGACATGCAATATAGTTGTTGCAATATTTTGGACATATTAATGGGGTATGATCCCACACAGTCGGAAGATTCTATTTATAAACAATGCTGCTAAGAACTGACGAATCAAATTAATTCACGTTCTGCTACCAACCAATCAGAAACCAGAATTGCTTCATAAATATTAAATCTTTTCTGGAGCAATTTCACATGTTCTTTTCCCGGGTTTCAACACGGTAAGAATATTTTGTTCTGTGGAACTGTCTACTACAAACAAGTCACCTCCCAGGACTTGTGTGTAACAGCGAACCATCTGAAACTGTTCTGAAACTCAAAATGGCTTACACTTCTAGATCCGTTTTGCTAGATCTACAGCAGATGTGCTTATAGTAATAGCGAATCTTTCGATGGAGGCTTCCTTTCTAGGGCAAGTGCTCTTGACATATCAAAGGCCTTTGATAGGGTATGGCATAAAGGTTTGATTCACAAGATCTCCAGCTATGGTATAACTGGAAATGTCTTTTCAATTATTAAATCTTTTTTCTCTGATTGGTTCATAAGAGTAGTGGTTGATGGGAAGAAATCAAAAGCTCACAGTATTAATTACATAAATCACCTCCCAAATCACATCCTTAGATGACACTATCATTTATTCATGCCTAGATAATTCTGTGGTGAATTTTGGAGGTGCCTAATGTTCTACCTTCCCATATTTCATGTTACAAAAACTAAACAAAATAAATGTAGGTCGATAAAAATTTCAACATTTTTTAAAGCTGAAAAGATCGAATAATTAAAAAATAGTTATTTTTATATATATATATAAAATACTGTTATTTTTTTTCACTTACTTTAAAGTTGGAAATAAAATTGGATGTAAAATCAATATTATTATGTTAAAAAAATCAATTTTTCTTGATAATTTATTAATTTAATAGTAATTTTTAAGACTTTCTCGTGATCTAATTATTTACTGAATACTTATGCTAATTGTCAATATTAGTAATACATTCACACACAGTCATTTTCACAGTCTATTATTATTATCATGAGAAGTGTTATCATTCTAAAAATACAAAGAAAAATCCGAAGTATAGTTTTTTAAAATTTACTGTTTTATTTAAAGCTTCAGAGTCCTGGGAGTTTGGAAAAAGATTTATCCTGTCATTCCAAGTTTTTGTGGATGCGTAAGTTATATCTTATATTTTTTTTTATTAATGTCCAACATTTCCACCTACTTGAGTGTTTCTGGTTTGTTCTGGGATTATCTCGGTATTGCAAGAAAGCGGACCTTGAGTGTGTATCCATTAATTATAAAAAAAAGTAAATTTTTAGCGGTCACGAGGGTATTTTTAAGACTTTCTTATGATTCAATTTTTTGTAACCACTACCTCACCCATAGGCCGTGCATGCACGATATAAGGTATCGTGCACTAACCTTAAATGTGTGTGGCCACACCTCTACTCTGTCGAGTACCGGACCCCTCAACATGCACCCGTCCCTCTCAGACCCTGGAAAATCAGCCCGCTGATGCTCAGGGTTACAGCGCTTACAACCTCAAGTCCGCGCAATACCGGGATGCAGCTAGGTGATCGTCTACGTCAGGTTCATAGCCCAGGCATTAACGTGAAAAGAAAAACTAAATCGTAAACGTTTTTGTATCGATTCTCGTTGGTGGCGCACGAGTGTTTTTTATTTAACGTTTTAAATCATTATTATATGTGGAGTTCAATATAATGTAATAATAAATACGATAATCAAAATATCATATTTTAACGTATTTTATGATCGGGCAATTCCGTACGGCCTGCTAGTTATAAATAAAATGACATAAGGAATATATTTTTTTTAATTTAACATTGAATCAGAAATAGTAAGTAGTACAACAAATGTAATAAGAATGAAAGAAAAGACACATCCGTTAATAAATAGCAAAATAATAATCAACAATAAATTTAGCATACATGTCGTGCAGAAAGGAAACTCAGGTTATTAAAAATCGCTACTTTTTTTTTTTTTTCGCTAATTTCAAGCAACGATTCTAGATGCAGGTGCCTTTTCCTCTTCTACTGGTGATGATCTGCGGCTAAGTGATCGTCTACGTCAGGTTCTGAAATTAATGGGTCACTCTTCACAAGTTGCAAGTATTAAATGATCAACAACGCCAGGGAAGTTTCTGTATCACGAATTACATTATTGACAATAAATTTAGCATATATGTCGTGCAGAAAGGAAACTCAGGTTATTAAAAATCGCTACTTTTTTTTTTTCGCTAATTTCAAGCAACGATTTTAGATGCAGGTGCTTTTTCCTCTTCTACTGGTGATGATCTGCGGCTAAGTGATCGTCTGCGTCAGGTTCTGAAATTAATGGGTCACTCTTCACAAGTTGCAAGTATTAAATGATCAACAACGCCAGGGAAGTTTCTGTATCACGAATTACATTATTGACAATAAATTTAGCATATATGTCGTGCAGAAAGGAAACTCAGGTTATTAAAAATCGCTACTTTTTTTTTTTCGCTAATTTCAAGCAACGATTTTAGATGCAGGTGCTTTTTCCTCTTCTACTGGTGATGATCTGCGGCTAAGTGATCGTCTGCGTCAGGTTCTGAAATTAATGGGTCACTCTTCACAAGTTGCAAGTATTAAATGATCAACAACGCCAGGGAAGTTTCTGTATCACGAATTACATTATTGACAATAAATTTAGCATATATGTCGTGCAGAAAGGAAACTCAGGTTATTAAAAATCGCTACTTTTTTTTTTTCGCTAATTTCAAGCAACGATTTTAGATGCAGGTGCTTTTTCCTCTTCTACTGGTGATGATCTGCGGCTAAGTGATCGTCTGCGTCAGGTTCTGAAATTAATGGGTCACTCTTCACAAGTTGCAAGTATTAAATGATCAACAACGCCAGGGAAGTTTCTGTATCACGAATTACATTATTGACAATAAATTTAGCATATATGTCGTGCAGAAAGGAAACTCAGGTTATTAAAAATCGCTACTTTTTTTTTTTCGCTAATTTCAAGCAACGATTTTAGATGCAGGTGCTTTTTCCTCTTCTACTGGTGATGATCTGCGGCTAAGTGATCGTCTGCGTCAGGTTCTGAAATTAATGGGTCACTCTTCACAAGTTGCAAGTATTAAATGATCAACAACGCCAGGGAAGTTTCTGTATCACGAATTACATTATTGACAATAAATTTAGCATATATGTCGTGCAGAAAGGAAACTCAGGTTATTAAAAATCGCTACTTTTTTTTTTTCGCTAATTTCAAGCAACGACTTTAGATGCAGGTGCCTTTTCCTCTTCTACTGGTGATGATCTGCGGCTAAGTGATCGTCTACGTCAGGTTCTGTGGTCGGGCTCTCTCACAGGCGTTGAAACTAGCAAGTAGGCATCTCTTGCTGTTGCGGCTTGAAGATCAGTGTCCTGGCAGCTGAAATTAATTAGTCACTCTTCACAAGTTGCAAGTATTAAATGATCAACAACGCCAGGGAAGTTTCTGTATCACGAATTACATAAATGACATTAAATTTAGCATATATGTCGTGCAGAAAGGAAACTCAGGTTATTAAAAATCGCTACTTTTTTTTTTTTCGCTAATTTCAAGCAACGATTCTAGATGCAGGTGCCTTTTCCTCTTCTACTGGTGATGATCTGCGGCTAAGTGATCGTCTGCGTCAGGTTCTGAAATTAATGGGTCACTCTTCACAAGTTGCAAGTATTAAATGATCAACAATGCCAGGGAAGTTTCTGTATCACGAATTACATTATTGACAATAAATTTAGCATATATGTCGTGCAGAAAGGAAACTCAGGTTATTAAAAATCGCTACTTTTTTTTTTTTTCACTAATTTCAAGCAACGATTCTAGATGCAGGTGCCTTTTCCTCTTCTACTGGTGATGATCTGCGGCTAGGTGATCGTCTACGTCAGGTTCTGTGGTCGAACTCTCTCACAGGCGTTGGAACTGGCAAGTAGGCATCTCTTGCTGTTGCGGCTTGAAGATCAGTGTCCTGGCAGCTGAAATTAATTAGTCACTCTTCACAAGTTGCAAGTATTAAATGATCAGCAATGCCAGGGAAGTTTCTGTATCACGAATTACATTATTGACAATAAATTTAGCATATATGTCGTGCAGAAAGGAAACTCAGGTTATTAAAAATCACTACTTTTTTTTTTCGCTAATTTCAATAAAAAACTATACAAAATGCTATTAAAAACCCGCCGAATATATGTCAGCCTATGTCACGATAACATATATTGAGTGAGTTTTTACAGTATTTTAACTGGTTTTTTATTTATAACACCTTTTCCCAAACTTACCGTGTTAAAGAGAGAATCAGACGCCATCCTTAATTTTCCAATACATCGGTAAACACTGTATATTTTTCGAGCTGAATAAATATGTTACATTAAATAAAAACACAAAAAAATATATCCAGTTTGGTAGAAAAGTAACTTATCTTGCCTTTGATAACATTTATTTGTTATATATTTGTTTTTTGACAACTTTTTCGAATCTATGTGTACAGTAATACAAACCCCAAAAATGTTTTTTTATCTAACCACCATTTTCTTATAGTTCCTTTCATTAAAAAATTTGTTTCATACATTTCTTGTTTTATAATTTTTATGTTTGTTACATGTATCATATTTATAATGTTTTGATTGTTTGGACAATTATTTTCATCCAAAGTTTTAGTTGTTGAACCCTGCGATCATCGTCAGGCATAAATAAACTCCATGTTTTTTTTTAACTAAGAAAAAGGGGGTTAGCTCTGTATTGCAATAAATTGGACTTTGGGTTGAGGGTGTTAATGTAGACATTGGTTACCTCCCTTGCTTGTGGTGATATAAATAGGAGTCGGCCATCTTGGTTTAGACAGTTCGTTCGTATAGTTTAGACAGACTACAAGTGTCTCAACAAATGGTAGCAGAGATATCCCTCTGTGTGCGACAAAACGAAAAAAAAAAAAAAAAAAAAAAAATTTTTTTTTTGTACAGCTTGTCTGTAGCACTAGACAGATCGGATATCGGATATGGCAACTTCGAACAAACAACCTCCATTGTTGGAGGGGGAGGATGTTTACGAGAACTGGAAACAAGACGTTGAAATGTGGTCGTTGTTCACGGATCTTTCTGAGGAAAAAAAAGGGCCAGCAGTGTTTTTGATGCGACCACCGAATATTAGAGAATGTGTCCGTGAATTTCCAACAAGTGACATCGGCGGACGAGATGGCTTGAAGATCTTAATAAAGAAACTGGATGACATATATTTAAAGGATGAACACACGCGCGCTTACATGACTTTTAAGGAATTTTACACTTATAAAAGATCGTCAGGTACCAGTATAAATGACTTTCTTGTTCGTTATGAGTTTTTGTACCAAAGATTAAAAAAATTCTACATTATTCTACCGGAAGGAGTGCAAGCTTTTCTTGTTTTGAACGCGGTTAACATATCGGAAGAGAACGAAAAATTAGCGCGGACAACGTGTTCTGTTTTGACGTATCAAAACATGAAGGAATCGATAAAGAAAGTATTTGATGACATTTATCGTGATGAAAATGTACCGGCAGTGAAATCAGAGCCCGAAATCGTCAACTATAATTATTCTAAACCGGGTAACAACAAAAGGCGTTTTCGTCGAGGACAATCTAATCCATGTGACCGAAGTGGAAACGTGTTGTTGTGTTACAAATGTCAGTCTCCGAACCATCTAATTAGAGAGTGTCCTAGAAATACGCCCAGGTTTACGGAAGCGACAGAACAAATACACATTACGTTGTTCATTCAAGAAAATATTTATTTGAACAGTACAAATGAAAAAATCTCAAATCTTGTAAAGGAAACATTTGGAATGGCAGTCTTGGATTCTGCTTGTACTCGCACACTGGCTGGCGAAGTGTGGCTTGATGTTTATTTAGATACTTTAAATGAAAGTGACCTGCAACTAGTGAAGTATACGAACTCAGACCGGAGTTTTTGTTTTGGTGATGGAGTGGCTGTCACAGCAATTAAAGTTGCTAAATTTCCGGTTACACTCGGAGGTATAAGAGTTTATATCGAAGCAGATATTGTGAAAAACGACTTGCCTCTTCTATTAAGTCACAAATCAATGAAGACAGCAGGAATAGTGCTAGATTTCCGGAAAGATATGTGCTGGATTTTTGATAAATGTATTGAACTAAAGACCACAACTTCAGGGCACTATTGTCTCCCCTTAACAAATAAGTTGTTGGATCATAGTGGTACTAAGAACATTGTATTACATGTTCAGAATTTTGGTCAGTGTTCTTTCACAGAAAAAAAAAAAAAGCAGAAAAACTTCATCGACAGTTTGCTCATGCCTCGAAGGAAAAACTTGTTTCCTTGGTTAAAAAAAGTGGCAAATTCAATGACAAGGAATTTATAAAGGCGATTAAGGAGGTTTGTGAAAACTGTCAAATTTGCCTTAGATTTAAAAAAGCTCCACTGCGACCGGTTGTGGGATTGCCTCTTGGCAATAGATTTAATCACACAGTTTGCATGGATTTGAAAGAGTTCATCCACAATGAGGTGTGGATACTACATCTCATTGATGCCGCTACCAGGTATTCAGCGGCAACATTGATCAAAACAAAGAAGAAGGAGGAGATCATCAAAAACATCTTTATGATGTGGATTACCTATTTCGGATCTCCTGTTCGTTTTCTGAGTGATAATGGGGGTGAATTCAACAACGAACACTATAGACAGATGAATGAAAAACTCAACATAGAGACCTGTACTACTGCCGCAGAAAGTCCATTCAGCAACGGTACTGTAGAACGTCATAATTTGATAGTTGCTGAGGCAATGAAAAAAACAATTGACGATGAGAAGTGTAAACCTGAAATTGCCTTGGCATGGGCTATTTGTGCAAAAAATGCCCTCCTCAATTACTCTGGGCACAGTCCAAATGAACTTGTATTCGGTTTCAATGTAAATACACCCTCAATTCTGACAGACCAGTTACCTGCTATGGAGTCCTCTACTACAAGTGACATGGTGAGAAAAAATTTAAATGCTCTCCATAGTGCAAGGAGAAACTTTTTGGAAGCTGAGTCCAGTGAGAGAATTAGGAGAGCTCTCAGGTCTAATGTCAGAACTTATGCTGATGAAGATTATGCTACCGGAGACCAAATCTATTATCGGAGGCAGGGTTTTAAAGGATGGCGTGGTCCAGCAAAAGTGTTAGGCAGAGAAGGCCAGTTTGTCTTAATCAGACATGGCGGAGCATTTTATAGGATGCATCCGTGCCAATTGATGAAAGTGAATAAAAACAACGAAAAAAGAACAAAAAAAGCTGAAATGCTGGGAAACACTACAGAAGGGAAGAATGAATACCTTTCAGTTGAGGAGGAGGAGTTGCAGAATCAAGTGGTAGAAAGTGAAGATATAGACAGAGAAGAAGTTGTTGATAGTTCTACCAGTTTAAGAGATAAGACTGAAAAACCTGGCCGAAATAAGACCATAACTTATAAAATAAATGGAAGTGGGGAGTGGAAGAAAGGAAAGGTTATGTCAGTACAGCCTAAATCAACTGGCAAATATAGTCATTGGATCAATATAGAACCTGAGGATGAAAACGAGGATCAAGTTTGTATCAACTGGAATCATATTGATCATTGGAGAGAAGTGCCCCAATATACTGAACAGGAAAATGTAGTCCTGCTCACCGCTGAACAAGAGCAGTCGAAAGCTGTAATGGATGCCAAGCATAAAGAAATAAAAAACATGAACACCTATGAAGTATTTGAATGTGTGCCATACACAGGTCAAAAAACAATATCCACAAGATGGGTGATTACTGAAAAATTCAAGGATAATCAGAAAACAATGAAAGCTCGCCTTGTAGCACGAGGCTATGAAGAAAATAGTAATCTGAAAACGGACTCCCCAACATGTAGCCGTGAAGCTATGCGAATGGTCATGCTAACCGCATCAATAAAGAATTGGATGCTGCAGACCATAGATTTTACCTCAGCCTTTTTGCAAGGTGGTATTTTAGAGAGAGATGTGTACCTGAGGCCACCATCTGATGTTTGTCCTAAATCTCAAGTGTGGAAATTAAAAAGATGCATCTATGGATTGAATGATGCTCCACGGGCATGGTACAAGAGAGTTACTCAGGCTTTGATTGAATTAAAAGGAGTAGCAAGTGCTTATGATAATGCATTGTTTTTGTGGCATGATATTAAAGGAAATTTGACTGGAATTCTTGCTATGCACGTGGATGATTTTGTTTTCTGTGGAAACACAGAGTTTGAAAGGGATGTGATTGCAACATTGAAAGAAAAATTTAAGGTGGGATCTCATGAAAGTGGAACATTCAAATATGTTGGACTGAATGTTAATCAACAGGAAAATGGGATCACTGTAGAACAAGATCTATATGTATCTTCCATATCTCCAATAGAAATAAGCAAAGGGAGGATACTGAGGAAAAATGATGAACTGAATGAAGAAGAAAAGCATGAGTTGAAGAGACTTGCAGGTAAGATGATGTGGGTTTCAACTCAAACACGCCCTGATATAGCTTTTGATGTGTGTAAAATGAGCAACACTGGAAAGCATCCCAAAGTAAAAGCCTTATTTGAGGCGAATAAAGCCTTATCAAAATTGAAATCCAAGAAGGGTTCTATAACATTTCCAAAATTGGGAAAGCCCTCAGATTTACACATTTTGTGTTATACTGATGCCTCTTATGCCAGTCTGGAAGATGGATCTTCACAGGGTGGTTTTGTTGTCTTTATTGGAGGAAGTACTGACAAAATGGCCCCCATGTGTTGGGCGTCAAAGAAATTGGACAGTGACAAAAAGCCCATTGGCCTCAGAGACTCTTGCTCTGAATGAGGGAGCTGATGCTGGTGTTTTGACTGCGGTTATGATACAAGAGGTATTTCAGTTATCTAAATTGCCAGACGTTCTCTGCAAGACAGATAATGCATCACTTGTGGAGACATTGAATTCCAACAATCTGGTAAGCGATCGATGATTGAGAATAGATGTAGCAAGGCTGAAGGAAATGAAGAGTAGAGGAGAGATACAGATAGAATGGATCAAGGGTTGTGATCAGGTCTCTGATTGTTTGACCAAGGCAGGAGCTTCGTCTGAGCTTCTAAGGGACTTGTTAAATCAGAAATAAATTATTCACTTGAGGACAGCAGCAATGTTAATGTAGACATTGGTTACCTCCCTTGCTTCAGTTACATGGTTACCTCCCTTGCTTGTGGTGATATAAATAGGAGTCGGCCATCTTGGTTTAGACAGTTCGTTCGTACAGTTTAGACAGACTACAAGTGTCTCAACAGAGGGTGTGTCCGTAGATTAAAGAAAAGGTCAATTTCCAAATATGGAAACACTTCAACTTTATTTTCATAGAAAAGCTATTGCCTCATTTTTTATAGAATACATTCGAATACAATATTTTCCTACTTAGTTTATTATTATTATAAGAGATGTTATCATTTTAAAATATTTTTTCTGTTTGTTACATGTATCATATTAATAATTTTTTATTATAAAAACTTATCCAAATAATAAGATTTAAATTTGATATAGAAGATCCCACCATCATCAACTTCATCCATTAGCCTAACGATATACACTGCATTGAAAGAAAGTAAACAAAACATATACTTACAAGTGGACCTTCGAAATACATAAGCTTTCTGCGATCAAGCGTAAACCACCGTTTCCTAAAAGATTCATCTCGGGGTTCCTTTTTACTTAACCAACCTTCTTTAAGGAATGGTTTTGTCAAGTCTTCACAAAGCTAAAACAGAAAGGGAAAACAAGATTTAGAGAGTCAATTTGAAGGTATTTTTATTCAAACTACTGTTCACGAAGTACTACCAACCTGGGAAGCAGCTTTTTCTTCACCCTTTGTCAGAAACATCACTCATTAGAAATGAGGACTGAGGGACAAAAAAGGAGAAGCGAGAGTTACTATTTGTATATTTAGCCTAATTTTTTTAAAGAAATTAATGAACGTTTTAGTTGTTGAACCCTGGGACCATTGTCAGGCGTAAATAGACTCCGTGTTTTTTTTAGCTAAGAAAAAGGGGGTTAGCTCTGTATTGCAAGAAATCGGACCTTGGGTTGAGGGTGTGTCTGTAGATTAAAAAAAAGGTCAATTTTTCAGGTGTCACTAGTTGCCTTTTTAAGGTTTTCCTATGATTCGATTTTTAACTGAATCCGTATGTTGTCACTATTAGTGAAATAATTTTTTATGAATTTATAATACAATTTATAATGTTGTCACTATTATTGAAAAAAAAAATTAACGAAAACCGTGGATAGACATCTTACGTGTGTCTTCCTTTTTTTTTTTGCAAGAAAGGTTTCTCTAAGAAAAATAGTATGTTTTTTGTGGATTATCTCTCCTGAGCATATTTGTGAAAGGGTTAAAAAATGAAAGAAGAAACTTAAAAAAAAATTTTTTTTTTACTCTTATTTTTCTCATATAAATTTGTCATTTTTTTACGAAATTGTTGTAGACATATTACGTGTGGTTTCCTTTTTTCCAGAAAACACAATGCAAGAGAAGAAACTCTAATAAAACAGCGTTTTTTTTGAGGGGTTAAAAAATGAAAGAACTTTTTTCTTTAATTACTTTTTGTTTTCTCTTATTTTCCTCATATAAATTTGTAATTAATGAGTCGTTTTAATGATTATTAATTAATGAGATATCTATATAATTCATAATTTGTAATAATTCAAACATAAGATTAATTACAAATTTATTGCCATCATTACAATGACTGGTGTTTTTAGTCTAAAACACTGGATGTTATATGTTTTTCTGTTAATGATTATTAATTAATGATAATTAATAATTGATTTAATTAATCATTGCTGTAACAAAAGGAAAAATAACAATCATTTAGTGAAAATAGTTCAAATTAAAAAAAACGAAAGTTCAAATAAAAAAAACAAAGAAGAAACTTTTTTCTTTAATTTTTTTTCTGATTTTACTCACATAAATTTTTAATTTTTTACGAAACCCTGAATAAACATATTACGTGTGTTTTCCTTTTTTTCTAGGAAAACACAGTTCAAGGTAGGTAACCCTAAGAAAAAACCTTTTTCTTTTTGGTTATCTCCCTTGGGCGTATTTGTGAAAGGGTTTAAAAACGAAAGAAAGAATTAAACATTTTTTTCTTTAATTATTTTTTGTTTTTTTTTCTTTTATTTTCCACATAGATATTTTGTAATTAATGGATCCCAATTAATTGATCGTTTTAATGATCAATAATTAATTAATTATTGTGTTTCTTCTTCATTTGCAGATTACTTTAACAAACAAAAGGAAGGAATTAGAACCATTTGGTGAAGTGAAAACAGTTCAAATTTCCAAACATGCAAACAAACACTGTAGAGAAACTGTCTGGCGATGAACAGGGCACTTCCACGATTGCAAAAAAGTCTAATAGTAAAACGAAAAAAGACAAAACCAAAGAAGTTAAAAAATTCTCCTGTAAAATATGTGGCGCATCATTCTTGTACAACTGTCGCTACAAAAGACATATGCAATCACACACTGGGTTGAAACCTTATTCGTGCGACGTGTGCGGATTATCGTCGGCAACTTCATCACACTTAAAAATCCATATGAGAATACACACAGGAGAAAAACCATTTTCGTGTGAATTATGTGGATCAGCGTTTTCGATGAACAGCAAATTAAAACGACACATGAGAACTCACAGCGGTGAAAAGCCGTTTGTTTGTAATGTCTGCGATGCGGCCTTTTCCGAGAATTCCCACCTCGTCAGACATGTGCACATACACACCGGAGAGAAGCATTTCACTTGTGAGATGTGCGAAGCTTCCTTTTCGGAAAAAAGCACATTAAAAAGTCACATGCGAGTACACACTGGTGAAAGGCCTTACGTCTGTAAAATGTGCAGCCAAGCTTTTTCAGGAAAAAGTAATTTGAACAGACACATGAAAAAACATACAAGAGCGCGACCTCATAAATGTGAAATGTGCGATTCTGCTTTTACAAATGTTGTTGAATTAGAAAAACACATACGGAAACATACCGGGGAGAAACCATATCCGTGTCTCATATGCGGTTCATCGTTTTTATACAAGTCGAGCTTTCAGAGACATATGAGAACACACACTGGTGAGAAACCATACTCATGTGAGTTATGTTCGAACGCATTTACAGACAAGAGTAAACTATCAAGACACATGCTGGTCCATACTGGCGAGAAACCATTTTCCTGTGAAATATGTAACAAAAAATTTTCACATAAATACGCGTTGCAAACACACATGCAAATACACAGCGGAGAGAAACCTTTTTCATGTGAGGTATGTGGCGCCAGATTTTCATTAAATGATACTTTGAAACGACATGTTCGAACTCACACAGGAGAAAAACCATATTCTTGTGAAGTGTGTGGCTTAAGATTTGCATCGAATAGCAATTATAGAAAACATACACGTAAACATGGCGTGTTATCTTCCGAAGAGAAACATTTTGTTCAAGGCAGTTTTGTACAAATGCAATCGTAAATTAGTGAGAATTGCCCTTTACAACATAGCATATTTGACCTCACACTGGGGAAAAAAACCTTACCGTTGTTAAGTGTGGTTCAAGATTTGTGTCCAATAGTAATTATCAAAAATACAATTTATATGCTATAGAATTTGAATGCATGTAATAAGGTTGATAAGAAAAGATTTGAACTATCTCTTTTTTTGGCCCAATGGTTCTGGTAAATGATCAGGTCTGGCACGAGATTAAAGTAACTTACTTGAATAATTCTTGGACCTTAAAGCCGAGATGAGATTGGAACAGAAATGCACAAAATCATATCAAGTATGTGGGTTAGAATTCGCATCAAATAGCAATTATCAAAGACACAATTTATACGCATCAACACAACTGATAGAAAACTTCATATGTAAATGTACAATATTATTTTTTAATAATAAATTGAACCAGATTTTCAAAGAATTGAACTTTCTCTTCATTTTGACGTATGGTCATGGAATATGATCTGACCTTGCCCAAGATCAAACCAACTTAACATGGGATCACAAGTAATCTCTTCATTTTAACACAAGAGCACAAGAGCTGGGAAAATTTTGGATGACTCATTGGCTGCAAATATTCCTCCTCTGATTCTTCACTTTTAGAAGATGAGTAAGAGTGGGGGTGAAATATCACTCTGGAGATTTGAAGTTGAAGGTGTTGGTGAAGAATGTACATTTTTATTAACCCCTCTCCTTCCTTTTTACATTTTTATAGCACTTTTATAAACTGGACCAAGCTGACAAGTACCTTTTGGCTCTATTTTGCTCTTCTGATTCTTAACATGGGATTACAAAATTGAAAAAAAAATTGAAACTTGTAACTCAACTAAACATGTACCTTCTACATGTTTTGGTTTAAACTCTAATAAATGACAACCAAGTCATATATATATATATATATATATATGTATATATATATATAATCTTGGAAGTTTGTAACCTTTAAAACTATACAAAAAAAATTATCATTCGTTAGAAAACTATTTAGTCAGTAAGTCATTCAATTACCTGCAATCACTGCATCAACTTGCTCTCTCGAATTCACTATAGTACCAATAATAATTTATTTTTAAGGTATCATCAGTTGTTTACCATTAAACACTTTTTCAAGGATTTAAAAACAAAACAGTATATTACATCATGGCTCCCCATATATATGTTATTAATAAACTGCCACTTTGAACTATCTCTTCATTTGACCCAATGGTTCTGGTAAATAAGTTACTTGAATAATTCTCGGACCTTAAAGCCGAGACGAGATTGCAATAGAAATGCACAAAATCATATCATGTAATGTGTGGTTTAGAATTCGCATCAAATATCAATTAAAGAAACCACACGCATCAACACAACTGATAGAAAACTTCATATGTAAATGCACAATATTATTTTTTAATAATAAATTGAACCAGATTTTCAAAGAATTGAACTTTCTCTTCATTTTAACATGGCATAGGATCTGACCTTGCCCAAGATCAAACCAACTTAACATTGGATTACAAGTAATTGATTACAAACTACTTTGAATCATTTTTGGACCTTAATTGGTGTATAATGCTCTGTTGAATCCATCCAACTTGCATAAGATTTGAATCAAATGGTAATCATAAAATGTACATAAACACAAATTATTTGATTTGGTTTTTAGTCGGTTGAGATTATTACTAAGGGGGTCAAAATTGAAAAAAAATTGAAACTTGTAAGTCAACTAAACACGTACCTTCTACACATGAGCAAATATAGAGTAAAGTCGGGTAACATTTCTAAGTTCTGATATCCATTGGTTGTTAGCTACAAAGTCATATATATATATATATATATATATATATATACTAGCATTTCACCCTGGCGTTGCCCGGGTGTTTGAAGGTGTGTGCTGAGCAATAAAAGAAAAAACGGCCAATTTTTTAAAACTTTGACCCCTATTATGACCCCTTAACATTTATTGTTTTGGGCTCGAATCAAGTTATTAAGTTAGATCACTGTCCAAGGAATCTATATCTAAAATTTCAAGTGTTTAGACCAAAAATTGTCGGAGGAGTTTGGTAGAGTTCTCAATGGTCAAATTGTTGAAATTTGACCCCTTAATTGTCAAATTTCTAGCCGAAAACCGATCACATAGATTTTCCCAAATCTCAGTACCCTGTATATCAAATGTCGAGTCTGTAAACTGAAAATGAACAGTTATTGCGTAGGGAAATGTACACACACAGACACAGACACGTCCACTTTTATTTATATATATATGTATATATATATAAGATTTCTTGTTCCTTAAAAGCGCCGGTTGAGTTTGAATAAAATAAATATGTATCATATACGTTTGAAACGAAAAACAATGCATTATTACAAAATAAACAGACATTTATTTTGTTTGAACAACATAATTTTCAAACAAAATAAATGTCAGTTTATTTTGTAATAATGCGTTATTTTTGGTTTCAAATGTATCTAATACGTATGTATTTTATATATATACTAGCATTTCAGCCCAGGTGTTTGGAGGTGTACGCTGAGCAAAAAAAAAAAAAAAGCAGTCAATTTTTTTAACTTTGACCCCCACTATGACCCCTTAAAATTTATTGTTTTGGGCTCAAATCAAGTTATTGAAAGAACCTATATCTAAAATTTCAAGTGTTTAGACCCAAAATTGTCGGAGGAGTTTGGTAGAGTTCTCAAAGGTCAAATCGTTGAACTTTGACCCCTTAACAGCTAAACTTCTGTCCGAACAAGGATCACAAAGATTTTCCCAAATCTAAGTACCCTGTATATCAAATATCGAGTCTTTAGACTTAAAATTGACAGAGTTATTGCGAAGGGAAATGTACACAGACACACACACACAGACACGTTCACTTTTATATATATATATATATATATATATATATATACACGAGGGGCATGCAATAAGTAATGTCCCTGACCCACTTCCCATATCAGTAGAGCAACGAAACTTGTCACACATATTAGTCTTTCTCTACATAGGAACCACCCAGAGTTATGCATTTCTCCCATTGTTTGATGCAGCTCTGGAGACCGTTTTTGTAGAACACACCAGAAATCAAGGCTGCATCATCCTTTCAAAAACAACTTCATGGCTGGGAAGAGTTGAAAATCAGAGGGTGCAAGGTCAGGAGAGTAGGGAAGATGGAGTAGGATTTTATAACCACACACCCATGCTTCTGATCTGGCGACATGCGAGTTGTGGACGGGAGCGTTGTCCTGCAGGAGGAGGGTATCTTTGCTGATCTTGCCCCGCCTCTTGATTTTGATAGCTTCCCTTAATTTCCTCAGAAGTGAAGCATAATAGGCTCCTGTAATTGTGGTACCCATTGTCAGGAAATCTGTCATCACTACTCCAGAAGACTGTGAGCATAACTTTGCCAGCAGAGGGCTGCACCCTTGCCTTCTTTGGAGGTGGTGAGTCCAAGTGCCTTCACTGCATTAAATGGGCTTTGGTCTCTGGATCATAGTGATGTACTCAAGTTTCATCCTGTGTAATCAGTCTTTTGAAAAACTTTGACTCATCTTCTTGGCACATCTCCAAATTCATACTCGAGCACTTGATACGTTCTCGCTTCTGGAATGATGTGAGCAACCTGGAAATCCATCTGGCAGACACCTTATGCATATGTAAATGGTCATGAATGATAGTTTCCACAGACCCTGTACTAATCTTGACATCAGAGAACAGTATCAATTAATTTCCAACTAGTAATGTGCCAATCTTCCAAAATGGCAGGCTCAACTTTACGGACAGATGCCTCATCAATGGCAGAAGTGGGGGGGGCGACCACGCCTGGGAGCTGTTTCCATAGACTTCCGGCCATGTTTGAATTCACGATGCCAGCATTTTACAAGGTCATATGATGGGGCATTATTGCTATAAGTTTGTTTCATTTCATCAAAAGTCTCCTGTGGTGTGCGTCCTTTCAAATACAAAAACCGGATCACTGCTCGACATTCAACAGGCTCCATTTCACACCTGACTCAGTTCAAACACCTGTAAAACAGAAACCACAATTAGTTCAGAGCTGTAATTTGCCACATAACCCGTAGAGATATAAATCATTGCACATGCAACATTTCAGCTTGATCAGATAACTGGAAGTGGGACAGGGCCATTACTTATTGCACGGTCCTTGTGTATATATATAGACTTGTTTGTAATATTCCGAATTTTACTGGATTTGTATAATTCAGTAAATTTTCATATACCAATGAATTTTAAGCCACAAAATTATCATATTTCATAATTGAGCATTCATATATTGTTTTAACGAAAATCAAGACTTCAAAGAAAGAATTGATAGCAGCAAAAAGTGTATTTCATTGTTAGTTACAATTGTTTCAAGACTAATTGGACAAATTCAAACATTATGTCGTTTGAAAATTTTCACATAAACAGCCTTTCTTCAGACTTATTGAATAAAAAACACTTTAACAATAGAACATTATGGAAAGACATTTCCCTTAAAGGAAATAAAGCACGCAAAAGCATTTATCCCAGATGCATCTTTGTGAGGAGCTTATTTAAATATTTATATATCTCCTAATTTTCGTATCACTATTCTAAAACCTGTCATAAGAAGTTACCACAAAAACCTGTAGCCATTTAATATCTTTTAATAATACTATTCGGTGATTTCTTAAAATTAGATTTCTATATTTCTTTATTTTACATAATTTTTTTTTTTTAATGTTTTATCATTTTATTTTTATATTTCTAATATGGCCAAATCAACTAAGCTAAATCGTTACGATTATGTTAGTTTCGTATTCGACCTATGCTTGCTTCTTTGTTTACAAAAATATCGGCTATCTTATTTCTTGGATTTAAGACCATTTTAGGTTAATATTTTATTTAAATAAAGACCAACATTACCTTATACTTATTTAATTCTCATTCATCATTCAAGGTTATGGATCCCATTCTATTTTTATTCCATTATTTTCTTTCATTCTCATCTATTGGGATTAGCGATGATCGGGTATCCTTCGCTACGAAGGGAGATAATCCCACTCATTATTAATTTTTAAAATTAGCTGAAATCATGGGAAACCAAGATTGTCGTAGTTTTTTTTTTATACGGTGGTCACCACTTATCAAGGCCTGGAAGTCACTCAGGGATAAGGGTTATTGCAAGTACAGTACGTTAGTGTGGAGATTTGGTGAAGTGTTGACTTAAGGGGGCGGTTCATTAGGAATTTGTTAACGTTGGACTTGAAGACATCCAAGTTGTAGTCAGTTGGGAAGCAGGCAGACGGAACAGAGTTCCACAGGCGTGCAGTTCTAAGAAAGAAGCTTTGTTCATAGAATCCACATTTTGATTTAGGCACAGATAAAGAGTGAAGGAAATTTTTCACAGTGGATTCAGCTAGATGGGTGTTTTTCGTGAAAGATTGGTGAGGGGGGACCAGAGATTGGAGTTCAGAGGAGCACCTGCCAGGTACTCATAACAGTTAAAGGGAGACAACCAGGGCCGTTTGATGTTTCTAGTTTGGTAAACCCTAAAATGCATCTATGATTTATTAATTAATTAAACATATACAGAAAAGGCTAAGCTAGTTTATTCAACAAATTAAGATTTTAAAGTATATATTTAATCCTGAAGCTGATTATATACCCATTGGTTTAACCTATGTCTGCCATCCATCCGTAATCTGCTGGGGTTATTCATGGCTCCAGAACCAAAATTATACTTTGTGAATTGTGTTCTTGGATACCTTAATAAAATGATATATATCCCATTAATAATTATTCTGATAATAAAACTAGTTTATAGCTCCAAGTATGTTTTTTACTCCGATAAAAGTGGTGTTTCCCCTTGCATTTTTGGATAAAATCATTTTGAACAAGAGTAATTTTAACCCGCAGGGATTTTTCAAGTTTTACTTGTCAGAGAACAGTATCAATTAATTTCCAACTCACTAATTGCTATTTTTTTTTAATAATTGCTAGTTTATTGTTAAGTTATTTTATTGATCTGGAAGCGGTACCACTTATTTCACCATTAATACTACTACGACTAAAAAACTGCTCGCGGTTATGGAACAATATTGCTAATCTGGGTTATTCTTTATCCATATTTCTTATCCAGTGTAGAATAATAGAAACTATATTTGCTTACTAGATTTTGACCCTTCGTTTAGACTATATAATTCCAGGCTATTTAACTCTACATTAAAATGATGCCTTGTACCCAAGGAACTGTATTGTTACAGAAAGTTTTTACCTCAGCTGCATTTAAGACGTGATAGCAAAAACCTATTCTTGTGAAGACATCCCTGTATAGCATCCAGCCTTTTATTTAATATTTCTTCTTTAGAATTCACTATGTAAAAGGCTTCCAATAGACATAGATTGCACCTTTTTGATTTCCCAGGTCTATACTTACTCCCCCCCCCATCCACTACTGACCATGTCAATTCAAAATCTTTATTGTTTCTATTAAGTTCCCTGACCCAATCCCCTAATGCAGTTGTATTCCTCCTTTTATTTCTAATGTTTATTCTTGTACCAACACATTGCTATCGTTAACACCTTCTCTATTAGTCTCCATCTCTGGTTCCTTTTTGAAAGATACTGTGTGGTTTCTGGTTTTTTTTTTTTGTTTTTTTTTACATAGGAATCACCACATTATCAAGGTTAAGAGGCCACTCAAGGATAAGGGTTAAAGAGTGTACAGTAGAAATTGGACAATATAGTAATCATTAGTAATGAAAATTTGGTAAATTTGATAACTTATATCGAACGGCTCATCAAGAACTTATTTACTTTAGACTTGAACACAACCATATTGTAGTCAGCCGGAAAGCAGGAAAACAGAAGACAATTCCACAGGCGTGCAGTTCTAAGAAAGAAGCTTTGGTCATAAAATCTACGTTTAGGTTTAGGCACAGATAAAGAGTGGGGGGAATTATTGATAGTGTTTACAGCTAGACGAGTGTTTCTTGTAAAAGTTTGGCGAGGGGGGACCATAGATTGAAGCTCAGTCGAACACTTTCCATGAAAATAATGATACATCAGAGACAAACTCGCAACATCTCTTCTGTGAGATAGAGGTTGCAGGGAAGAGAAAAGGACATCTCCTACGAGGCTACAAAGTCTATTTTGAACTCTATCAAGGCAGGACAAGTCCTTTCTAGCAGGTCCTGCCCAGATGTGGCAACAGTATTCCATCCTTGGACGTACCTGGCTCTTATATAGATAGAGAATAGCATCAGCAGTGAGATATCTACCGGATTGATAGAAAGATCCCACCATTTTTCCAGCAGCCTTGGCAACAGATTTGATGTACGTGTTCCATTTAAGATCAGGAGTAATGGTCAAGCCAAGAAGCTTGTCAAAACTTGAGGCCTCCTGAAGACGAGAGCCATTCATTTCAATTGATGCCAGATGTGGATCAGAATGTTGATTATGTAAAGAGAGAAGCTTGGTTTTAGATGCATTAAAAGTAACCAGCCACTCCTTTCCCCATTGTACTACGTGTTGTTATAGTTGTTGTTTCACGACGTTTCTGCCAACTATAAAGATGACAATAACAGTCAACAAATAAATAAATAAATAGATAAATAAAAAATAAATAAATAGATAAAAAATTAAATAAATTAATAAATAAATAGATAAATAAATAGATAAATAAATAGATAAATAAATAAATAGATAAATAAATAAATAAATAAATAGATAAATAAATAAATAAATAGATAAATAAATAAATAGATAAATAAATACATAAATAAATAAATAGATAAATAAATAAATAGATAAATAAATAAATAGATAAATAAATAAATAAATAGATAAATAAATAAATAAATAGATAAAATAAATTAATTAATAAATAAATAGATGAATAGATAAAAAATTAAATAAATTAATAAATAAATAAATATATCAATAAATAGATAGATAGATAAATAAATAGATTAATAAATAAGTAAATAATTAATTAAATAGATAAATAATTAATAAATAAATAAATAGATAAATAATTAATAAATAGATAAATAAATAAATAAACAAAAATAGATAAATTAATAAATAGATAAAAATAAATAAATAAATGAATAAATAAATAAATAAATTAATAAATAAATAAATAAATTAATGAATAAATAAGTAAATAAATAAATAAATTAATAAATAAATAAATAAACAAAAAATAGATAAATTAATGAATAGATAAAAATAAATAAATTAATGAATAAATAAATAAATAAATTAATAAATAAATAAATTAATGAATAAATAAGTAAATAAATAAATAAATTAATAAATAAATAAATAAATTAATAAATTAATAAATAAATTAATGAATTAATGAATAAATAAATAAATAAATTAATAAATAAATAAATAAATAAATGAATAGATAAATAAATAAATAAATGAATAGATAAATAAATAAATAAATGAATAGATAAATAAATAAATAAATTAATAAATAAATAAATGAATAGATAAATAAATTAATAAATAAATAAATAGATAAATAAATAAATGAATAGATAAATAAATTAATAAATAAATAAATGAATAGATAAATAAATTAATAAATAAATAAATGAATAGATAAATAAATTAATAAATAAATAAATGGATAGATAAATAAATTAATAAATAAATAAATGAATAGATAAATAAATTAATAAATAAATAAATGGATAGATAAATAAATAAATAAATAAATAAAAAAATAAATAAACAAAAAATAGATAAATTAATGAATAGATAAAAATAAATAAATTAATGAATAAATAAATAAATAAATAAATAAATAAATAAATTAATGAATAAATAAATAAATAAATTAATAAATAAATAAATAAATAAATTAATAAATAAATAAATAAATTAATAAATAAATTAATGAATAAATAAATAAATAAATTCATAAATAAATAAATAGATAAATAAATTAATAAATAAATAAATAAATTAATAAATAAATTAATGAATAAATAAATAAATAAATAAATTCATAAATAAATAAATAGATAAATAAATTAATAAATAAATAAATAAATGAATAGATAAATAAATTAATAAATAAATAAATAGATAAATAAATAAATGAATAGATAAATAAATTAATAAATAAATAAATGAATAGATAAATAAATTAATAAATAAATAAATGGATAGATAAATAAATTAATAAATAAATAGATAAATAAATAAATAGGTAAATAAATAAATAGATAAAAAATAAATAAATAGATAAATAAATAAATAGATAAATAAATAAACAAAAATAAATTAATTAATAAATAAATAGATAAAAATAAATAAATTAATAGATAAATAAATAGATAAAAAAAATAAATAAACAAAAAAATAGATAAATTAATAAATAAATAAATGAATAGATAAACGGATATTCATGCATTGTAAGTTGTTTTCAAGGAGAAAAGTTAATAGATACCATCTTGTGTCTCTTTTTGTGAACGATAAATTACTTGCTTTTTTGGGGGTGACAAGATCAAAGCGTAGTATCTGTTCCGGCAGATACTGCATTGACTGCAAGCAAAGACCATATGTGGGAGTAACCCCACATATCAGACCTTGGTCAATGTAGGGGCAACCCTTCATATGAAATGTCACTATCCAGCTCCCATTTCCCACCCATCGGGAACTGGTTCCTTCTCCCCCCCCCTCTCTCCACATTAAAAAACGGCCTTGTGCCTAATTTGCTCAGTGGGGAAGCAAATAAATCCAATTAAGTTATTTTTGCACAAACAATGTGTGTTTTTTTTTTTAATTCAATATCTTAGGACTTTACTAATTATCTTTGAAATAGATCCAGAAAATTTATCTTTTAAAGGATTTTTACAATGAATTTATTCAACTTCAAAATTTAGCTGAATTGGTTAGCTCGCCGTGAAAACATTTTTCATAACTTTTTTTTTTTCATGTGTACAAATATTTTTTTCCTTTAGAGAATTAACTTTAATCTCTAATCATTAAAATACAATAAAAAATTAGTCGAAAACCTACAGAAACAATTATGATATAAATCGGCTTTCAAAACTAGGTCCTCCTATAGGCTTCGAGGCGATTTGTACAACTAAACGGCTAGTCTGCCAAAATGTTTTGAGCATGTGCATTTATTTTGCAACTACCTACGGAAAGAATACATATTTTAAGAACATCTTGGATTAAAAACCATTTAGTTGATCATATAGATCAGTAGATCTCAACCTATTTTTACTCATGGACTCCTTTTTCCCTTCTTTTTGTCTTGGTGGACGCCTTCATAACTATTGGTCGTAAGACAATCTTCTATTTTTCACTAATATAAAATTTGGCCGGGTGTTTGGAGGTGTAAAAAAAAAAAAAAAAAAAAAAAAAAAAACGTTAGCCGGGTGTTTGGAGGTGTAAAAAAAAAAAACGTTGGCCGGGTGTTTGGAGGTGTAAAAAAAAAAAACGTTAGCCGGATGTTTGGAGGTGTAAAAAAAAAAAAAAACGTTGGCCGGGTGTTTGGAGGTGTAAAAAAAAAAAAAAAAACGTTGGCCGGGTGTTTGGAGGTGTAAAAAAAAAAAAAAACGTTGGCCGGGTGTTTGGAGGTGTAAAAAAAAAAAAAAAAAAAAACGTTAGCCGGGTGTTTGGAGGTGTAAAAAAAAAAAAAAACGTTGGCCGGGTGTTTGGAGGTGTAAAAAAAAAAAAAAACGTTGGCCGGGTGTTTGGAGGTGTAAAAAAAAAAACGTTAGCCGGATGTTTGGAGGTGTAAAAAAAAAAAAAACGTTGGCCGGGTGTTTGGAGGTGTAAAAAAAAAAAACGTTAGCCGGGTGTTTGGAGGTGTAAAAAAAAAAAAAAACGTTGGCCGGGTGTTTGGAGGTGTAAAAAAAAAAAAAACGTTGGCCGGGTGTTTGGAGGTGTAAAAAAAAAAAAAAAAAAAAACGTTAGCCGGGTGTTTGGAGGTGTAAAAAAAAAAAAAACGTTGGCCGGGTGTTTGGAGGTGTAAAAAAAAAAAACGTTAGCCGGATGTTTGGAGGTGTAAAAAAAAAAAAACGTTGGCCGGGTGTTTGGAGGTGTAAAAAAAAAAAACGTTAGCCGGATGTTTGGAGGTGTAAAAAAAAAAAAAACGTTGGCCGGGTGTTTGGAGGTGTAAAAAAAAAAAAAAAAACGTTAGCCGGGTGTTTGGAGGTGTAAAAAAAAAAAAAAAAAAAAAAAACGTTAGCCGGGTGTTTGGAGGTGTAAAAAAAAAAAAACGTTGGCCGGGTGTTTGGAGGTGTAAAAAAAAAAAAAAACGTTGGCCGGGTGTTTAGAGGTGTAAAAAAAAAAAAACGTTGGCCGGGTGTTTGGAGGTGTAAAAAAAAAAAAAAACGTTAGCCGGGTGTTTGGAGGTGTAAAAAAAAAAAAAAAAACGTTGGCCGGGTGTTTGGAGGTGTAAAAGAAAAAAAAGGTTTCAGTAGGAAGGTAGGCTTGAACCCTGAATCCTTGACGCGAAGGTGAAAACAAAATGGAAAAAACCCTGCGACCTAACCATTTAAAAAAAAAAAAAAAAAGAAAACGTTGGCCGGGTGTTTGGAGGTGTAAAAAAAAAAAAATACGTTGGCCGGGTGTTTGGAGGTGTAAAAAAAAAAAAAAAGTTTTAGTCGGAAGGTAAGCTTGAACCCTGAAGCCTTGACGCGAAGGTGGAAACAAAATGGAAAAAACCCTGCGACCTAACCATCTCGGCCACGAGGGGAGAGGAAGTGATAGGTGTCTTAAGTTAACGTTTATAAAGTGAAATTAACAGGTGCGAGAAAGTTAAGTCGCGTGATGTTTGACCTAGTTTCCCCCGCTCCATCATTCGCTTTTCAAAGACGCGGCAATCGAAAAAATAGATCGAAAATAGCGCGTAAAATCGGGCAAATTAAATACACACCTGATCCCATTCTTAAGTCGTAGATATTATGATTTAGACACAACTTGGATGTCTTCAAGTCCAACACAAACAAATTCCTGATGAACCGCCCCCTTAAGTAATGACACTTTATCAAATCTCCAATACTAACGAATACTACGATACTATCCCATTGATTACTGTACACACAATAACCCTTATCCCTGAGTGGCTTCTGGGCCTTGATAAGTGGTGACCTACATGTAAAAAAAAAAAAAAAACAGTTCCGGAGAGAGAAAGAATAGAATTAAAAGATAAGAAAAGATTAAGAAAGACGTAAAACTTTCTTTGAGGTAAGAATAGTTGTTTTTTAAGCAAGGATAATTTATACGGAATTTTTTTTTTTTTTTTAGAGAGAAGAATTGCCATTTCTTATTATTGTCTTATTAGAGAAGGCCATTCTTCTTGCTGCTCCTTTAAAGATTATATACTTTCTTTTTCACTTCGAATATTTCCTGAGGAACAAGCAAATTATTGTTGTTTGCGCCGTCACTTTTTTCACTCGTCTGAGGTTTAACATTTGCACGTATTTCTTTTCCTCTTTTTGACTTGACTTTTTTAAGACTTTTTTTTGTCTGAAATCAGCCAGTATTTTTCTCTCCGTTTTCGTCACCTAGACGGAAATTTAACAGACAAAATAGGGCCTTCATCTAGAGCCTCCTGATGTCTCGTCACGTCCGACGTTTTTAAATATTGACCTTTCACTCCCAAAAGCCGAGGCAGCAACTCCCTTTTCACTTCCATTTTGGCTTAAATCGGCGAGCAAAAAAATCACTCGGCTAATCATCAACAAAGAAAAAGTCACGTGCTATCAGTAGCAGTTTACAACTATTTGCATGGGGGGTTGAAGAAAAAGAAAAGAAAAAGAGAAAAAATTAAATTCTGACAAAATACATCAATTGCTTTTCTTCATCCTATCTTCAGAATTATGATAATACAAGATGGAAAAATAAACTACGGCTTTATTTTAAAACTTATATTGGAGAAATAAATTCAGATTACTTTATTATTACAAATATAACAGGCACGACAGGAAAACAAATGAACACATATCTAAAGAAATAGCAGAAACACTAGAGGATGACCTCCAATCTGTAGTGGAATGGGGACAAAAATGGATGATCACATTCAACGCTGCCAAGACTAAACTGGTTTCCTTCAATAACTACAATAAACCTTCTCTACCACCAATAGCAATGGCCAAAGGCTCTTTATCTGAAAGCACATCTTTTAAACTCCTCGGCCTAACGTTCACTTTGGAACAATTACATTGAGAGCCTTACCAGGACTGCTGAGAAGAAGGTGTGCTCTTTCTACCGTGCTAGAAAACTACTAACACCCGAAAGTATCCTGTACCTCTATAAGGCCACCATTCGCCCATGTATGGAGTACTGTTGTCACATTTGGGCAGGTGCATCTGCTACTAGTCTCTCGCTCCTAGACAAGGTTCAAAAGAGAGTCGCCAACCTGATAGGTCCTGAACTGGCATCTAAGCTTCAGCCTCTGCTTGTTCTACAAGTATTTCAATGGTGAATGCTCTGACGAACTGCAAGCACTTGTGCCCCCACGACGTAAACACCCTCGACAAACCCATCCCCACACAGTAGAGACCCCTAGATGTAAAAGATCTTTTTACACAAGTAGTTTCTTCCCCAGAACCGCTAGACTTTGGAATTCCATTCCAGGTCCCTGCTTCCCCAACTGTACCGATATGCAGAAATTCAAGTGTAGCGTGACCCGACGTCTTGCTGCTCAACTCCCTACACAGTACCCCAGTAGCTATTGTCCCTGATAGTAGCCCCCCTACACCAAAGTGACAATGTGCCTTGTTAGGGGTGAAAATAAAAAAAAATTTAGTATAGCTGACAGCTATTCAATGTAGCCGCCTTCAGCCTCAATATGAGTCTGGAACTGGAAGCATGCCTTTTCCACAAGCGCCGGTAGCAGTTTACAACTATTTGCATGGGGGAGGGGGTTTAAAGAAAAAGAAAAGAAAGTTTTAAGAAGGAGTGAGCGAACGTACACACGCACACATTTTCGCTTTTATATATATAGATAGTCTAGTGGGGGTGCCCGGCGTTGCTTGGGTGTTTGTAGGAAGCGCCCATTTTGTAGGCCAGTTAAGCTTTCCACTTTCTGCCGTATTTGTTTTCGCACGATGTTGGGGAAACCAGCTCCCCCCAAAAAAGAGGGGACTCTGGCAGTGTCCAAATGAATAGCAATTGTCTGATATGAAGGGTTTCCCCCACATAGATCAAAGCTTCTAGACATTCCGACAAGGTGATGGCGTTTGCTTCGATCAGTTTTGTTTTTATGCGAGAAAGACAAACAAACACTGGAAACCAGGGATGTTTTTTAAAAGTCAATCGAAATAAAGATAGAGATGGTGTGCGTTTTCGAATCTAAGAATATGAGGAAACTTCTCGAAAATAGTAACCTTGTCACGAGAAGGGTGACGAGAAAAGCATTTCGCAGACATACACAAACACGTGCGCCCATTTTGCCTTTTATATTATAGACTAGCAGGGGTACCCGGCATTGCCCGGGTGTTTGTAGGTGTGTGTGTGTTGGGCGTGGGGGTAGATAAAAAAGAAAAGAAAAATTGGGTAGGAAGGTAGGCTCAAAAACAAATATTAAAAACAAATGAAGAAAAACAAAAAATTAAACCGCAAAAATGTTTTGGGAGGGAGGGAGGCTGGAACCCGATGGGGGGGGGGGTACCCGACTGTGTGTTGGGTGGGGGGTAGATCAAAAAGAAGGCTCGAATTAAAAAACGAACCCCCCCCAAAAAAAAACAGGGAAAAAAGTTTCGGGAGAGAGGTAGGTTCGAACCTGAAACCTTGAGCTTAATAGTCTGGTAACATACCACGAGGCCAGGAAGCCAGGGACTTCTGATTAGTCGAAAATAAGCATTAAAAAAATTGAAGGTGGTTTTTCTAGATCAAATCTTATGCCAAAGTATTATATTATAGACTAGTGGGGGTACCCGGCGTTGCCTGGGTGTTTGTAGGTATGTGGGTTGGGGGGGTAGATAAAAAAAAAATTTTTGGTAGGAAGGTAGACTCGAAAACAAATATTAACAAATTCAGGCAAACATACATACATGTATTCAAACAGACAGGTGAGATCTATATTCATAATGCGATTTGGAATGCCTTATGTGCTTGGTGTCTCAAATTATTTGGCCACTCATAACAGGCATCAACTCTATAACACACATGGATACTCTAGGTACAAGGGTTCATGGAAGACCAAGGAAAACCTGGTTTGAGTGTACAAAATGACTCTATTGCTTGCAACATGACTGGTATCAATCCTATGGAGAACAGGCGTGAGACATTAGCTGATGTAGATAAAAAAAAAATTTTTGGTAGGAAGGTAGACTCGAAAACAAATATTAACAAATTCAGGCAAACATACATACATGTATTCAAACAGACAGGTGAGATCTATATAGTAAAACAGTTCACTTCTTGTAATTAAAGAAAAAAATACCTAAGCCGAGATCAAAACCAAAACCTAAAGACAGTGAGTCAAGTATCATAACCATTAGGCCAGCCTGACACGATATTTACAAGATCTTTACAAAAAATCTTATTCTTAACATAAAACCCTGTCATGTTTCACGACCGTGCATGCACAGTCGGGAAACAGTTGACAAACAGATAAAAATCCAATGACCCCCCCCTCCCACGTACCAATTTTTTAAATTTTGATCCCTAAGTCTTTTTTCCAGATGAAAACAGATTTATAAGTTTTCCACATGTCTGAATATCCTATATACCAAATCTCAAGTCTGTGGATTAAAAATCCGTTGAGTATATAAGTTGGCAAGTGTCCTCACACACACAAATTCTCACTTTCATAGATATATAGATTTACGTCCATAGGGCACATATAATTTGCACAAGAAAAATATAACTAATTTTAAATGTCTAATATTGCTTCCTTATTTTATTCCCTGTTTGGACTGCTTTTTGCATTACATTTCAATGTTGTCCGCAAATGTGTCTGCTGCCTGCCCTTCAACAAGGGACAGCTAAACACTTGTAAAGCCAAGGACTGGTCAAATATTTAGGAATGCCATGAGTAGAAATCCGTTATAAGGCAACAGTGCGTCCATTGCAGGAAGAAGACCAACACTCTGGCCAGTTGTTGGGCCAAAGTATAAATATCCATTGCCTGGATGTTTGTGTGAAAAAAAAAGTGGTGGTAGGCAAGCAGGCTCGAACCTGTGACACAAAGGTGGAAAAGAAAGTGAAGGAAAACCTGAGAGGTTACCGCTACGCCATGATGTGAGCGGTAGTGTAAAGCGTTCAAATTTAGCGATGAAAAAGCCAGACGTTCAAATCATGCAGGCGCAGAAATGAACGTCTGGCTGTAGGCCGGTTAAACTTTCAACTTTCTACCCTGTACTTGTTTCAGCACGATGTTGGGGAAAACCAGCTCCCCCCCCCCGCCCCCAAAAGAGGAAGCACCCAATTTGCCTTTTAGTTTCGGAAGAGATAGAGTTTGAAAATATGGAGACAGACAGACAGGCATATAGCCTTTTTATATATTAGACTAGCAGGGTTACTCGGTGTTGCCCGGGTGTTTGGAGAGTGTTGAGCAAAAAAAAAAAAAAGAAAAAATCAATAAGCCTACCATGGTTGTGACGTCACGGGCGGTCGAAATAATGCCTTTTATGTGCCGTCGTTTATACGAGCTTTGAATGACTTGCAAAAAATGTCAGCCAAAAAAACCGACCCTCCCTGTAGAAAACTACCTAGCCAAGGGTGAAGGAATTAATGTTTTTGGCCAATTTCTCAATATTTGTCGTCTGAAGGCTCGAGCTTCGATAGGATACTGATCTTGTGAAAATCCGTTGCCTCTGTTGAAAGTTTTAAGCAGGCATACATACATACATACATGATGATTGCAACGTCTTGTCAGACGAGTGCCACTCCCTTAGACATTTAAAATCCATGAGCCAAAATGCCTGAGGGAGTATCTATACAAAGATGATGTTACAGAGTCTTAGCTTTGTACGACAGCTAAGTCTCTCTCTCGGTTCAAAATGTTGAGATCCAGCAACAAGCAAGAGCAAGATAGCCAGCAACAAATTAAACTGCAGACCAGCTTAATGCGGGTACTGGTCTTCCGCTTTATGGTTTTTTAAATCAGAGATTTGCTTCTCCTAGAAAGGTTGCCTTCACCACGGCTTACAGGAGCCCTCTCCACCCTAATATACACACACACACACACACACACACACACACACACACAAATATACACGGTGCTAGTTGGCCGTTGACCCAGAAAAAGAGTTCATTCGCCTTTGGAAGGTCTTGTTTTTAATCCTTCAGGGAGACTAGCCGCCCTCCTCACCAGCAAGTCTGGTGGGGGAACCAGTTTAGTCGCCGGTGACCCGACCATGAGGCAGGTAGTACTGGGTTACATGGTACCAGTAGCACATGACATGACCTGACATACATACATACATACATACATTTAAACAGACAGGTGAGACTTATATTATAGATTATTATTACTTGACGCTATCTTGCATTTCGAATGATACACTGCTAGCAACACCTCTTGGCAATGTCGGGAATGTCGGATCAATAAGGGCAGACAATCGACTTTCAACCCTAACCCTAACCCTAACCCTCTAGAAAAAAAATCCTTTCAAATTAACACATTTACAGGGTTTTGCCATTTTTTTTTTCAAAATCGATTGTTCTGCCCCTCCCCTATTGTAAGTACAGACTTTTTGTTGTTGGGAAGAGGGCTTAATGTGTGGGTACTCATTTTACGTAAAATTGTGTTCAGTGTACGTTGCCCCCCCCCTAAAAACAGGTGGCTATAAAGTGGGGGGTCATTATATGTTAGCTTATTATAGAAAAGTAATCCCCTACTTTTTTTAAACTAAAATTTCTTCATGTCTTGGAAACTACTCGTTTGCTTTAATTGTAAATGTTATTTTCGTTTTCAGCATCCCCCAAAAACTTACAAATGTGTTAATTTTAAAGGATTTTTTTTCTAGAAGGTGGAAAGTCGATTGTCTGCCCTTGTTGCTCCTTAAGTATTTTCACGGCAATGTGTAAAACGTCAGCATTATACACATTAATAGTGACATCATCATTTACAGGCAGTAATAGGCCCCCGAAACATCAGAGCCGGAGAATACAAGATCGAGATGTGGGTAGACAGTAAAGGATTTACACCATCCCTTCCCAGCAGACGTGTGAGGGCTGGCAGATGACAGTGATCGTAGAGGGACGACGGCTGCACTTGGCAATGTCACAAATCGGGGCATATGTCCCGTTTTTGTCCCGAAAAGGAAGCACCGGAGAAGATGAAAGAAGTCGGGAAGAGGACACCAGAGGAGACGGAGGAAAAACAGAAGGAGCCGGAAAGATGTGAAGAAGCCACATGGAGCCAGGTTGCAGGTAAAAAAGGGAAGAAGCAGGAAGATCCGGCCCCACAAACAACAATAAGAGGAGTGGCGGGGACAGCCAAGAGAAAACTCCGGGTGAGCTCCTCCGAGTCAGAGGGAGAAATGGAAGCAACAAAAACGAAGCCAGCAGAAAAGAGAGAAAGAAAAGACAAAGACACTGAGCCTCCAACATCGATCCCCCACAAGGAAGCTCAGCCCACCCCTCCCCTAATAAACACCCCTGAGGAGCAAAGTGAAGCTCCGGGCAAAGATGTTCCAGCCTCAACCAAGATAGAGATGGAAGAAGAAAGCAAGAAGAAAGACCGAAAAGACCAACAAGAGGGAAAAACAAAAAAGTTTCCTTTCTGGCCAGGGGAGGGACTCTGTGAAGTAAGTGCAGACGAGACGACTGGCGACCTCAACGGCTGGCAAAGGAAGTTCGTGAAAAGCCTCGTCAGCCTCTCCAAGGTTGACGGGAAGGAGGTCACCGATCCTTGCAATTTTGCAGAAGCAGCGCAACTAATCACCTTCGTGCGCCCAAACAGAGGAGAAAGAGCCAAAGCCATGTGGAGGATGTTGGAGGCAGGAAAAACAGCCTTCAAGGTCTTAAGACTGGTTAACAGGGAGCACCCATCGCTGGGGTAGATAGCCCAAAAATGTGAAGGGAGGGTCCCTATTTATATTCACCCCTTCTTCTATAGGGCACTAAAAGTGACGTTTCCCTTGGACGAGGGGGGCCTGGTGCGAGACGGACGGTTTACGTCCAACCTGCTCACGGGCAGTCTCGGTCAGACCTTTGACGTCCTTACTTCCGAGGACTACAGACCCTTAGTTGACGAATACTTCTAGTTAGGGAAAAATGGCTATGGGCTTGAACCTAGCTAGTTTAAATGCGAGGGGCATGAGATCCCGAAGCAAGGCTGCTCGCGTGCTGAGGGATCTCGTGGCCCTTGAGGTAGATGTAGCTGCACTGCAGGAGACCCACTTTGTTTGGGCCGGGGATTACAATGTGCTGGTAAACGACTTTGACGTTTACCAGCATATGGCAATCACCGTAGCTATGGGGTTTCTGTTCTAGTTAGTCGCACCCTGTCTGCAGTGGTTACCATTGTTCACACAGACGCTCATGGGAGGCTGGTCGTGGTCGATGTTGCGGTTAAAAGCGGCGCGTTCCGGATCGTGGCAGTTTATGCGCCCAACATCCAAAGTGAGAGGGTTTCTTTTTTTCGGCAGATGGAGGTGTTTCTCTGTTCAGGCCTGGAGCAGGTAGTTTTAATGGAGGACTGGAATGCCGTCCTGGACCCCAATATAGATAAGGTCGGGGGGTTTAGTGGGTCGGATCGGTGTGATAGCAGCCTGCCTGACTTGATAGCCTCGTGCGATCTGGTTGACAGGTTCTGTCTGGATAACCCCGGGAGGGAGATGTATTCATGGCATGGTATTACGGTCCTCTGTCCGAGCACATACTTGGACAGAATGTTAATTAGAAGGGGTGACATAGATTTCCTATCTTGTCCCACATTCCACTGGCTAGGTCTTTCGGACCACAAACTCATGTTGGCCCGTTTGAAATTAGGTAATAGGCCTAGATTGGCTGGCTACTGGAAGTTGAATGTCTCCTTGTTGGAGTTGGCGGACTTCCGGGAGCAGCTGACGTCACTAATTTAGAGGGAGTTAGTGCAGGCGGTTGCCGGGAGTAGCTGGTGGGGTTAAGCTTAAGGCTACCATTAGGCTCTTTTGTGTCCAATATAGCCAACGCCTCTCATTAACTAGGGCGCAGACCAAAAGGCACCTAGATGATAGACTGACCCAGGCGGTGGCAGGGGGGGACTAGTTAAGGAGGACCTGAATCGCTTTGTTAGCGAGCGATATGCAGGTCAGGTAGTTAGAGCTAAGTTAAAAAGAGTCTCCAACGAAGCCGTTAATGTTGACGCTGTTGAGTGTAAGGCCGCGCTAAGATGCAGCTCGGATGGGTACATTCGGGAGGTGAAAAACCTGGAAGGTCGCTCTCTTGTATCGGCATGGGAGATCTGCAATGGGTTTTGTCAACATTTGAAGGAACGCTTCACCCAACTACCCAGACTCCACAGCCAGGAGTTTGGCAGCTATTTAACTGGCTTGCCCCACCTTACTGCGGACCGAGCGGCTAGCTGCGAGTGGATGGTTATAGAGCGTGAGGTCATTACTGCGTTGAAGCAGGTTGGCTGCAACAAATCTCCAGGGCTCGATGGTTTGCCCGACGAATTGTTCTTGAGGCTGTCGTTGTGAAGGGTTGATCGATTCAGAACAATTTGCACTTGGTTCGCATGATCATAGAGAGTTTAGAAGACAACACAGAAGTCGCGCTGATCAATTTAGATCAGTCCAAGGCATTCGATAGGGTCGACCATGGGTTCTTGAGAGCTGTTGTAGAAACCGCCGGCTTTGGTCCAAACTTCCGCAAGTGGGTCCCTGCTCTGTATCCTGATCCCACGGTAGTGGTGCAAGTCAGTGGTAGGTTGTCGGAGTCCTTTGGGGTCTCTCAGTCAGTGCGGCAGGGTTGCCCGCTGTCGCCTCTGTTATATGTCCTGGCGTTGGAGCCCTTCCTTCGCAAATTAAGGGACGAGGCAGTGACACCAGTCCTGCATGGCATAGCTCTACCTGGTGGAAAATTTGCCAGGGTCTCTGCGTACACCGATGACGTCACCGTGTTTGCTGCATGGCGTAGCGATATTGAAACAGTGATAGAGGTGATCGCTGTGTACGAAGATGTCATAGGGGCCGTGATCAATCGCAGCAAGTCCATTGGCCTGCGGTTGGGTGCCTGGACCAGGGTAAACTTGCTTCCAGGTGCGTTCAGCTGGATGGATGGCCCGGTTAAGATCCTCGGAGTGTGGTTCGGGCCTGCAGTTCTAAGAAAGAAGCTTTGTTCATGGAATCTGCATTTAGGTTTAGGCACAGATAATGAGTGGGTGGAATTATTGATAGTGTTTTCAGCTAGACGAGTGTTTCTTGTGAAAGTTTGGCGAGGGGGGACCATAGATTGAAGCTCAGTCAAACACTTTCCATGAAAATAACGATACAGCAGAGACAAACTCGAAACATCTCTTCTGTGAGAAAGAGGTTGCAGGGAAGAGAAAAGGACATCCCCTACGAGGCTACGAAGTCTATTTTGAACTCTATCAAGGCAGGACAAGTCCTTTCTAGCAGCTCCTGCCCAGATGTGGCAACAATATTCCATCCTTGGACGTACCTGGCTCTTATATAGATAGAGAATTGCATCAGCAGTGAGATATCTACTGGATCGATAGAAGGATCCCAGCATTTTTCCAGCAGCCTTGGGAACAGATTTGATGTACGTATTCCATTTAAGATCAGTAGTAAAGGTAGCAATTGTTTAGATCTATTTTGCACTTGGTTCACCAGGAATATTAGTTAGGTAAGACTTCAGGTTCTTCTTCATAAACCCTGTGGCACCTATAATAACTGGTATGATTGATATCTCCTTAAGATTCCAGTTTCTTTTCATATCATACATGAGACCTTTATATTTGGTCTGTTTTTCCATTTCAGCTTTGTTCAGACCGCCATCAAGATTGCAACTTTCTCCGTCATTCCATATAACTATGTTAGGTTTCACAGCAGCATTTTCAAGGCAGGTGGCTGTAGGGATTACATGGTCATAATGTACGGTATATAAGTCATTTCCAACTGTTCTTTCAGATTGATGTTTGCAGGACTTGCTGCTACACTGGATGTTTTATTTTTTACAGATGGTCCAGTGGAGGTACTTACATACTCCATCATGTCTCGCTGTATATTAGCCCCCTCCCCTAAAAGAACCTTGCAACTTGATATCAGATGACCAACACTTTCCAATTCTGTATGGCATAACCTGCATTTGTTGTCATTATTGATACTTGTTATCTTCTTGAATGCATTGGTCATCAATCCTTGCTCTTAAGCAGCCATTATAACCCTTTCCTAATTGTAGAGAAAAGAGCATCCCCTTCTAAGCTACAAAGTCTATTTTGTACTCTGTCAAGGCAGGATAGGCTGTTTTTAGCAGCTCCTGCCCAGATGTGGCAGCAGTACTCCATCCTTGGACGTACTTGGCTTTTATATAGATAGAGAATTGCATCAGCAGTGAGACTTCTTCTGGAGCGGTAGAAGGATCCCACCATTTTTCCAGCAACCATGGCAACAGATTTGATGTACGTGTTCCATTTCAGATCAGGAGAAAAGATCAATCCCAGAAGCTTGTCAAAATATGAAGCCTCTCCAAGACTAGAGCCATTCATTTCAATTGATGCTAGATGGGGATCAGAGCGCTGATGATGTAAAGATATGAGCTTGGTTTTAAATGCATTAAAAGTAACCAACTACCTCTTCCCTAATTGCACCACGTGCCCAAGATCAGAGGAGAGAGAATCAGAAAGAACTTTGTCATTTACGGCCATTGATGTGTTGACACAGATGGTCGTGTCAGCAGCATAAATGTCAACGAATGATTTAAGTATGTTTTGGGAGATCATTGATGTAGATCAGGAAGAGAGTTGGGAGCAGGATGGACTCCTGAAAGACTCAAGCATTAATACTATGGGATTCTGATTTCTGCCAGTCCAAGGAACCTTCTTTGTCTATGTATTCCTGGATGTTTAATTTTTTACAGATGGTCCAGTGGAGGTCCTTACATACTCGACCATGTCTCGCTGTATGAGTAGCCGTCCGCCAAAAAGACTCACACTTTCAGTTTTGCATGCATTTGTTTCTTTAGGCTTGAACTTTTCGAAAAAGTAATTTCAGAAAAAGATATTTGAACGTGTGTATATATAAGACGGATACCGAAAGAAATCTGATGTCGATTATGAAGATGAGCTCAGTATTTAGCGAGATCATGTGGATGATTTTACCGAGAATATTGATTAACATGATTTTAGAAAAAGGTATATACATATATGATAAAACAACAGTACTACATGCGGATGACTATAATGCTCCTTATCTTCAGTTGAGCGTATTGAGAAGTGATACACGAATTACTATTAACGTATAAAGCGATGCTCTTTGTGTAAACAAATCGAGCCTAGGTATTTCAGACGATGTCAAAACATCGTTAATTCATAACTCGCACAGCAGCCGCCGACTAGCATAATGGTTAGGAGCCTTGTTTGTCGTACAGGCGGTCGGGCTTTGATCCTGGCTTGGGATAGTTGCCTGTCTAGCAGCACTGATGAGCTGTGATACAGCGAAACACTACAGTACTGTATGTGGATGACGACAATGCTCCTCATCTTGAGTTGAGCATATTGGAAAGTGATACACGAATTACCATTAGCGTATTAAGCGGTGCTCTTTGTGTAACCAAATCTAGCTTAGGTATTTCGGACGATGTCAAAACATTGTTAATTCACTACTCTCACAGCAGCTGCCAATTAGCATAATGGCTAGAATCCTTGACTGTCGTACGGGTGGTCGGGTTTCGATTCTGGCTTGAGATAGTTGCCTGTCTAGCCGCACTGAGGAGCTGTGATACAGCGAAACAGTACTATATGTGGATGACTATATATATATATATATATATATATATATATATATATATATATATAAAATACTTGGATTTTACTTGTGCAAATGGAAATTCAATTAACTTTCTTGAAGTTATATATTTGGATTTTACCGTCACTGGATTATTTATCTTCCACCAGACTATCCATTCATGTGTAATCACCTTTTTCTTCACCATATTCCCTCTGCTTCACTTTTTTGTTATCAAGTAAGATCTTTGACTTACTTGTTGTTTCATCAAATACTTTTGCATGCAAATTTAATGTATATTTAAAACAGGTTTAGATGAAAATGTGCAGAAAGAACTCTTTTTCCGACTGAGGCAGAATGTCATTTTGCATAATAAATTGTCTGTATTTTTGAGATGAAGTGTTTTCATTGATTGAGATTGTCGGACTGACTTCCTCATCTTGGTTGTTATTGTCACAACGTTTCGGCCGTTTTGCCCTCCGGCCTTCATCAGGTGTTTTGTATCGCACTGGGGAACCGTTTGTTAGGAGTCTCGAACCCAACCTTTTATTATTATTATGGGAGTACTGTGTTCGGACTCCAGCTAGGCTCTGGGACATAGTTGCTGATTCTCTGTTTTGAATGTTACTTTTTACTGCCTTCGTTCAGGATTGAACTCAGCACCTTTGGGTAACTGTAAACTTTGATACAACGTCTAGGACCACTCGGCCAGATGTCACTAGGATGTTTCTCTTTTTTTAGGTAAAGGAAAAGAAAGTTTGTTATTTTAATCAGTTCCATGAATGTTTCTGATGCAAACTTATATTTTTTTTGCTGATTAATCCAGGGAAATTTATAAGCTTCAAGTGCAAAACGCGTAAAATGTTTTTCCGATATAAAAAATTTATTTCTTGTCTTTTCTTGACGGTATTACAATATTAATACTCCCATGAGAGATCGTAAGTTTCTGATTAAGACCTTTTTGGGAAAAGAAGTTAAACACTTGAAGGAAGTTAATCTTCAAGTGAGGTTTCCAAATTCCTGCCATTCTGTGTTGTTCTTGGTGGATGATGATATGGACCTTTCGTTTCGTGTTCACGGATTGAATTCTGTGGTAGAAGACCTTAAGAAACATCAGGTCAAATTGGCTGCCAATTTCTCGGAGTTGAGAGATGACACTTTACCTGTATATGGTTTACTGGGCGTGGACGTGCTTAGGTTTTTGGGACCTATGAATTTAAAAGAGTTTAGAGAGGGCCTTGTGTGGGAATTTCCCCAAGGAATGGTTTTGTTTGGTGATCTGGCGGATTTTGGGTCTCCTCCTCCCAAAGACCTGGCAAAGGGGTTGGAATTGAATTATGCTCAAGTCGTCAAAGAACACTCTGTGTGCGACCTCACTCATGTATATTTTGTGTTGAACCCCAAGTCTGTGTATACTGATCCGTTCAGTTGTTTTGAGGAGTCTACCGTTGAGAGAACTGTGGAAAAAATGCTTAGTTCAGTATTGATAATCCAATGAGATTCGGACGTTAATTTGCGAGACAAAATGAAGCAAGAAGGGAGAATATTAATTCTCGCTGATCTGGTATTTCATGTGGAGACTTCAGATGCGTGATTCGCGCATAGTTATGTCAGTGGTTTTGTTGCGGACTAGGATATAATAATACCCTAACTTGCCACAAGAAAATGAAACGAATGGAATTGAAGGAAACAAAAACTCAATTGATGGATAAGATAAACGTGTCGTTTATTTGCTGTTGAAAGAATGAATGTTTTAGATATAACGTGTTTATATCCGCGTGGGTGTAACCATCATTTGTTGCGGGATTGGTATTATAGAAGGAAAAGGGAAATGTGTTTTCATCTCACGTTCGTTTGTTCGCGCGTGGGAAGAGAAGTGAGTAATGTAATAGAACGAGAAATGGCAGTCCATCGTGTAGACAAAGAAAAGGATAGAGGGTTGACGTCAGTTAGTAGTCAACTACGCGAAGGTGTTCTCAGGGACCAGTAGTAGATAGAGAGAGAAAGAGTGAGAATGTGTACGTACAGTCTGTTAGCTTTTTGCCCTACATAGTAGCAAGTGGTGTGAGGTACGTGCGTGCATGCCGAAAAGGCACACGGTCGGTCCGTAGACCGACCAGCTCGAAAGCTGGTCCTAAAAGAGTTGGAAACAGCTTGCCTCTTGCTTTTATAGTTGCTTCCGGTGGTCTTTTGTGCATGTGTCGATTTCCTTTGAAAGGAAGTGACGTCGTCCATCTGTGTGCGAGTGTGTGAGTACATGTGTGTATGTTAGCGTGTGTGTATATACACATGAGTGTATGTACGCGAACGTGAATATATGTACGTGTGTGCACGTGGGCGCGTATGTTTGTGTGCGCGTATGTATGCGACAAGTAATATGGCTTGAAATCTGAACGTGTTTTTGCGTGGTTTTGTTGCGAGTTGCATCTAAGTGAAAAGAGAAAAGGTACTAGAACAAAGATTTGAAGGCAGACACGAACACACGTGTGACGGGTATAAAGAGAAGTATATTTTTATTTGAGACAGGAAGAGGAAGCGGGGAGTGGAAAAAGGGATTATGGGATTACAACGGAAAAGGGAGGTAATCATAAAAGGGTCAACTCCCCCCCCTGCTCTCAGCATATTTATTTTTTTTTTTTTTCTTTACAAAAGCAAAGATATGTGAGAGCAGACTAGTGTCAGTTTAGGGTCGTAGCAGCTTGGTAGTCCTTTTAATATCATAGCGATAATTAGGGCATCGTCAACTTTTTGCCCGGCATTTCTCAGAGCTGTTAAAATTATCTCAGTCCTTATCATGTATTCTGTTTTTTTTTTTTTTTACACAGTGGTCACCACTTATCAAGGCCCGGAAACCACTCAAGGATAAGGGCTATTGCAAGTACAGTACGTTAGTGTGGAGATTTGATGAAGTGTTTACTTAAGGGAGCGGTTCATTAGGAATTTGTTAATGTTGGACTTGAACACATCCAAGTTGTAGTCAGGTGGGAAGCAGGCAGACGGAACAGAGTTCCACAGGCGTGCAGTTCTAAGAAAGAAGCTTTGTTCATGGAATCCACGTTTTGATTTAGGCATAGATAAAGAGTGGGGGAAATTTTTCACAGTGGATTCGGCTAGACGGGTATTTTTCATGAAAGATTGGCGAGGGGGGACCAGAGATTGGAGTTCAGACGAGCACCTACCATGGAAATAACGATAAAACAAGGATAGGCTCGCAACGTTTTTTGTGGGAGAGAGGTTGCAGGGTAGAGAAAAGGGCATTCCTCACTAAGCCACGAAGTCTATTTTGTACTCTGTCAAGGCAGGATAGGCTGTTTTTAGCAGCTCCTGCCCAGATATGGCAGCAGTATTCCATCCTTGGACGTACTTGGCTTTTATATAGATAGAGAATTGTATCAGTAGTGAGACTTCTTCTGGAGCGGTAGAAGGATCCCACCATCTTTCCAGCGACCTTGGCAACAGACTTGATGTACGTGTTCCATTTCAGATCTCCTTTCTTTTTGAGAGACGTGAGTTGGGTGTACAAGGAGATTACCCTTGGTTTTCCTTTGCTTGCGTAGTATTCGCATAATATTTTGAGAGCTTTTCTCCCATTATCTGTAGCTTCTCTCATTATTAAGGATAAACTTTTGTCGTTCAGAAACTGATTTTGATTTGAAAATCATTGGTAGAAGTGCCCAACTTACCCCAAGCTTGATTTTCGTTGCGGAGAAGCTTTTTACTGACATTTTTGGTTGTTTCTTCTGACCTTTGCTTGAGCTAGCAATTTTATCTCGGACAGTTGTGGTTGTAAGAATTTGGGTTTTCCCATTCTTTCTTCATCTACCAGTTATTTTCTTAGGTTGTGCTCATCAACGTTGATCATTGGCTGATTTGTTGTTTCGGCAGCAGCAAAATACGTGGCGTCTTTTAAGCCGAGCATGCATAAATGACATAAACGACCAAGTTCTCTCCGATTCTCTCTCCTCTGATCTTGAGCACGTAGTACAATGGGGAAAGGAGTGGCTGGTTACTTTTAATGCATCTAAAACCAAGCTTCTCTCTTTACATCATCAACATTCTGATCCACATCTGGCATCAATTGAAATGAATGGCTCTCGTCTTCAGGAGGCCTCAAGTTTTGACAAGCTTCTTGGCTTGACCATTACTCCTGATCTTAAATGGAACACGTACATCAAATCTGTTGCCAAGGCTGCTGGAAAAATGGTGGGATCTTTCTATCGATCCGGTAGATATCTCACTGCTGATGCAATTCTCTATCTATATAAGAGCCAGGTACGTCTAAGGATGGAATACTGCTGCCACATCTGGACAGGAGCTGCTAGAAAGGACTTGTCCTGCCTTGATAGAGTTCAAAATAGACTTCGTAGCCTCGTAGGAGATGTCCTTTTCTCTTCCCTGCAACCTCTATCTCACAGAAGAGATGTTGCGAGTTTGTCTCTGATGTATCGTTATTTTCATGGAAAGTGTCCGACTGAGCTTCAGTCTATGGTCCCCCCTCGCCAAACTTTCACAAGAAACACTCGTCTAGCTGAAAACACTATCAATAATTCCCCCTACTCTTTATCTGTGCCTAAACCTAAACGTAGATTCCATGAACAAAGCTTCTTTCTTAGAACTGCACGCCTGTGGAATTGTCTTCCGTTTTCCTGCTTTCCAGCTGACTACAATATGGTTGTCTTCAAGTCTAACGTAAATAAGTTCTTGATGAGCCGTTCTATATAAGTTATCAAATTTACCAAATTTTCATTACTAATGATTACTATAATGACCAATTTCTACTGTACACTCTTTAACCCTTATCCTTGTAGTGGCCTCTTGGCCTTGATAATGTGGTGATGCCTATGTAAAAAAAAAAAAAAATTTTGTCTCCCAAATTTCGTATTTAGTTTCATCTCCGTCAAATAAAAATCTGTTCTATTGGCTTCCATTATCACTCCTGGGCCCATAACCTGTTGTCAGCTGCATTCCAGCGAAAAGAGAACAGGAACTGGAACGAAGATTTGAAAGGAGACAGACACGTGCGTGACGGGTATAAAGAGAAGTATATTTTTATTTGGGACAGGAAGAGGAAGCGGGGGAGTGAAAAAAGGGATTATGGGATTACAACGTAAAAGGGAGGTAATCATAAAATTGTCTATGATAAGAGTTATCGTGCTTACTTTCAACAGATCTAATATCGAACCTCAACAGAGTCAGTGGTGACTACAGCATGCTGGCTTGACTTTAACTGTCTGGGATTGGCGCGCAGTGCGCTTTTTATAGGTGACAGACCGGTTCTCTAGTAGGGAAATATTTTTGAAATTCGATTTCTTTGAATGCCAATTGGATGAAAGGTCAAGGTCTGTCACGTGAGCTGTTTTCAACTACGTCGATACAAAAAGACGGAATTTTAGTTTTTATACCGGCAGAATTTGCGTGGGAGTATATAACAGATATACATATATACAGGGTGTCCGTAAAGTTACTATACAGTCTTACAAGTTACTATACAGACCCCCTGTAATATATTAACAGTCCAGTAAGATATTGTATTGTAAAACAATAAGACTGTATAGTAACTTTACGGACACTCTGTATATATATATATATATTTTTTTTTTACATGGTAGTTACCACTTATCAAGTCCCAGGGGCCTCTCGGGGATAAGGGTTATTACGTGTACAGTAATCTATGGGATAATATCTTAGTCAAATCTCCATTACTAGAGATTACTAAGTGTCTTAAGGGAGCGGTTTATCAGGAATTTGTTTATGTTAGACTTGAAGACATCTAAGTTGTAGTCAGGTGAGAAACAGGCAAACGGAAGAGAGTTCCACAGGCGTGCACTTCTAAGAAAGTAGCTCTGTTCGTGTAATCTACGTTTTGATTTAGGCACAGATAAAGAGTGGGGAAAATTATTGACAGTGGTTTCAGCTAGACGGGTGTTTTTTTGTGAAAGATTGGCGAGAGGGGGGGAGCAAAGATTGGAGCTCAGACGAGCGGTAGAAGGATCCCACCATTTTTCCAGCGACCTTAGCAACAGATTTGATGTACGTGTTCCATTTCAGATCAGGAATAAAAGTCAAGCCCACAAGCTTGTTAAAACATGGAGCCTCCCCAAGACGAGAGTCATCCATTTCAATTGATGCCAGATGGGAATCACAACGTTGATGATGTAAAGATAGGAGTTTGGTTTTAGATGCATTAAAAGTAACCAGCCACTTCTTCCCCCTCTGTACCACGTGCTCAACTGGAACACTCCTTGTCCGTCCAGCCACTCTAATGTCTGTGACGAGTCGGTACACGGTACACATGTATTCGAAAATTTCAGAATTTTGGCTTTGTAAAAAAAAAAAAAAAAAAATTAAAAAAAAAAGTTAATCCCTATTTTATGTTTTTCTTATATTTATTTTAATTCAATAAATGTGTAACAGATCGACAGATCGATTTTTTTAAACGTGGTTTTAAGCCAAAACAACAGTACTTGCTTGTCTACAGGGTGGTCAAAAAGTCAGGTAACATGTTAAATGTAGAAAAAACAATATGATCCATTATAATCTCTATTCGTTTAATATTATTTGTTTAAATATTTGAGTGTAATATATAAACTTTAATTTTAAATCTATGTGTTGTGTCATTTATATTCTTCTTTCTTTCAGGTATAATGGCCACCCAAAAGTTAACAACGCCGCAAAAGGTTACTATTGTAAGATTGTATACTCAGTACAATAAAAATGCTGCTGAAACTGCTCGCCAGTTCTCTACATTGTTTCCTGGCTTTACTGTAACACGAAAGCATGTAATTAAATTAAATAGGAAATTTGATGAAACCGGTTCTGTTGTTGACTTACCTCGGTCAGGAAGACCAAGAACCGGTCGGTCTGATGAGAATATTGCTACTGTCCAGGCAATTGTGGATGAAACCCCCAAAACATCATCACGAAATATGGCACGCCAATCAGGAATAAAAAGGGGAACAATTCTAAACATTTTGAAGAAAGATTTAAGTTAACAAAATAAACATATTTCATGTTTGTTTCATTTTATATTTCAATGTATGGTACTTAAATATACGTGTATTAATATCGTTTTTCTTAAAAATGTTACCTGACTTTTTGACCACCCTGTAGGTGTATTAGAATTTTTGTAGGAATTTTTGACACCCCTAACACGAAACTGCGAATAAAATATAAAAATCTCGTAATTTCTCTTTTAAAAGTGGGTTGTTTATTTTCTTTATGGATTATACTTCCAAAATAAACTATTAAAGTTGTTTTAAAAGTAATAGAAATATTATTTTTTTTTAAAAAACAGTAATGAATTTTACGAACTCAATATTTTTCAATTTTTAAACTTTAAAAATCTATCAAAATTTTTCTATTGATTCTATTTTTACGATATTTTCAGGGTCAATGTGAAATTTTATGCTCTTTCCAATAAACCGAATATAATATTTTAGACAAACGTTTTTTTTTTTTTAAATTCACGCCCCCCCCCACTTTCAAGTGTCTATTAAAAAGTAAATAATTAATTTACTCACCAAAGTTTTATATATCACAAATTGAAGAGAAAAGTTCAATAAATAATATATTCAAATTTAAAACAAAAAAAAAGTAGTGTTTTTTTAGAAATTTACCTGTAAAGTTCGAAGTTTAAAACCTTTTTTTTTTAACCACGTTGTTTGTTTTTTCTTTTGTTTTTGTTTTTAATGAAACCTTGCTCCTTTAATTGAAAAAAAAAAAAAAAAAAAAAAAATAGGGCTTGAATTACATTTTTCGAGGAGTTATAAGCTTGGAAAAACGGGGCGGAATTATTCTCTATTTTTCACGAAATTTCTGACACACCTATTACTTGTCACATCGAAAATAGTAATATATCCAAAAATGATGAAAATCCATGGAGTAGAACAACTGCTATTATTTTTAGTAAAAAAATAAAAAAACGGTACTTGTACAGTTTAATCAAGACATTAAAAAATGAAAATATTGAAAAAAAAAAAAAAGTTTATATTGTACGTATCCGTTTGGGACTGAAGATCTTCGGAAAAAATTTGATCGAGTTTTTTTTTTTTTTTTTATAGCGGAAAAACACGTTGAAGGAAGGCATCTTGGATTTTTAACAGTTTTTGTTTGGATTTTAGAACACGCTACAGGGAGATAACTGCAGTTAAAGCGCCAACACTCCCTCCCCATCTTTAATACAAGCTTTCCAAGATTATGGCTGAAGGAACTCAAGTTATATATATATTTTTTCACAAGTTTTTATTTCGGTTTCGAACTTTTTGCTCGGTATCATAACAAATTGTTTTTTTTCGCTGTAAAAAAAAAAAAAAAAAAAAAAAAAAAAAAAAAAATACTTGATGAAATTAAGTAAATTTTTTTTGTTTGTTGAGAACTTCATTCCATAACGGACATATACAATATAACCTTTTTTTCGACATTTTCATTTTTTTAATGTCTTGACTAAACTGTACAAGTACCGAAATATCTCTCGCTATCGTCTAAAACAAAACGTCAGCAATTACAGTGATGAAAAGGGAGATAAGCCTGTCCCTTGTATTCGCAAACTTCAAGGTGTTCACATTAAGGGAAAATGTCATTTCTTCCAATTTTCTGTAAACATTACTTTTAACTAAAAATAATTTTCTACTCGATGGATGTTCGTAATTTTTGGATATATTACTATTTGCGACCTGACAAGTACTGTTGTTTTTCTTTAAAACATTTTTTTTTTCAAAATCGATATTAAAAATCTTTCTTAAAATCACGCTTTTATTTCATTTGTTGAGATTTTCAAGTTGATCCTGAAAATGTATGCACTCTCCAAATTGTAAACCAAAAGAAATCGGTGCTTCTACACTATTGGGACGAAATTTCGCGAATGGTAAAACTGAATTCCACATGAAAACAATGGTATCTACGTATTCTTCGTATTTTTAAGATGATTATATCCAAAAATTACGAAAATCGATAACGTAGAAACATGTTTATTAACGAAAATAATAATAAAAAGAATTTGATGAAAACGATCATAAAATACAGGAGAGTTCAAAAGGGAGGTAATTTTCCGTTTCTATTTAAACAATATGGCGGCAATTTTTCGCTTGCAAAAACGCTTAAAGTGTTTTTATTTTGGTATTTGTACAGTTTAATCAAGACATTTAAAAAAATGAAAATATCGAAAAAACGGTTATATTGTACGCATCCGTTTTCGACTGAAGATCTAAAAAAAAAAATTTCATTTTATTAGATCGAGTAGTTTTTTTTTGTTTTTATTTTAGAGCGGAAACATGTTTTTATCAGAGCGTGTTGGAGGTAGACAGATTTTAATTTTTTTTAACACGCCACGGGGAGATAACTCAGTTTAAAGCGCCGACACTCCCTCCCCATCTTTAATATTAGCTTTTCTTACTAAAAAATTGCACATTTTGCTCTAACAAATTGTTTTTTTTTTCGCTGTAAAAAAAAAGGGTACTTGTCCAGTTTAGTCAAAAGATTAAAAATGAAAATATCGAAAAAAGGTTATATTTCACGTATCCGTTATGAAATGAAGTTCTCCGAAAAAAATTTCACTTCATTTCATCAAGTAATTTTTTTTTTTTTTTTTTTTTTTTTTTTTTACAGCGAAAAAACAATTAGTTATGATACCGAGCAAAAGTTTCGATTTTTAGGAAGAAAAGCTAGAATTAAAGATGGGAAGGGAGTGTCGGCGCTTTACACTGAGTTATCTCCCCGTGGCATGTTGTCCAGCTTCAGCAAATTTCAAAATGGCTGACTTCAACGCGATCTCATAAGAACGTGTTTTTCCGCTGTAAAAAAAAAAAAAAAAAAAAAAAAATATTCGATCAAATTAAATGAAATTTTTTTTCAGAGATCTTCAGTCCAAAACGGATACGTACAATATAACCTTTTTTTTTTTCGATATTTTCATTTTTTTAATGTCTTCGTTAAACTGTACAAGTACCAAAATACCAAAATACAAAAAAAAAAAAAAAGAAAACTTCTTGATGAAATTAAGTGAACTAGACCACTGACCAATAATTTTTTTTTTTTTTTTTGTTTTTGAAAACTTTCTTGTTATTTCAAATGTCTGCTAAAAAATTCTTCCGCGCATGTGACAAGTCACTTTATTACGCGCGTCCATGTGCGAACGCATCGTGTAAGAATAGCATAAACGATGGTGGTGGAGTTGAGTTAGTTGGCACAAAATAGTGCGAGGGTTCAGAGGTTAATACCATGCAAATGATAAATTTGCGACGGGTTTGAATATCAGATTCGTTGTCAGCGACCTCGAAAACCTACAAAACCAAATTTTATTGGTCATTGTTCTGTTGTAGTTAAAGTTTTTTGTACTGGTCGCGATTAGAGTTCCCTGCCGAACACCCTAAAAAAACACTGACTTCTCCCTTAGTTGCCATAGTAACTAAACGATCATGAATTTTTATCGACTTTGTTTTACTGTTTATGAATATTGAAATAAAAGACATTACTACACATTTATTAATAATATCTCACTTTTAATCACTTTAATTAAGCTTAGAAATACGATTTAAAATATAGCGCGGATCATAAGTGCACTAGCACCCATTTTTTTTTATTAATAAATGTTTAGTAATTATTTTTCTTTTAATATTCATAAACAGTAAAAACGTCGTCATTTAAAAAGAAAATGCTATTAAAAAAAGAAAAGAAAAAGTCGATAAAAGTGACACATAAACAGTAAAAAAAAAGTCGATAAAAGTGATTAAAAGTGAGATATTAATAATTGTGTAGTATTGTCTTTATAAAAGAGTAGGGGAGCTGGATAGTGACAATTGGTATGAAGGGTTGCCCCTACATTGGCCAAGGTATTATATGTGGTGTTACCCCTACACATGGTCTTTGCTTCCAGGGTATTTATTTGCTCCCCGACCGAGCAAATTAGGCACAAGGCCGATTTTTAATGTGAGGAGTGAAGGGGAAATGGGGACCAACTCCCCAGGGAGTAGGGGAGCTGGATAGTGACAATTGCTATGAAGGGTTGCCCCTACATTGGCCAAGGTCTTATATGTGGTGTTGCCCCTACACATGGTCTTTGCTTGCAGTATCTGCCGGAACAGATACTACACTTTGAGATATTAAATCCTTTATTCATGTTAAAAATACATTGAAAATCAACAATGAACAAAAAACTTAGGCACATGGCCAACTCAAAAGGGGGGATTGTGGGTTTCGTTGGTCATCCTTGTCACCTCAAAACTAAACAAAATCAAAAGTTTCTCCCAGCTAGTATCTTTCACCATAATACCGCATTCACCCTTTCATACTGGGGGACATCCTACTTAACTCCCAATTTTAAAAACATTTTTTATTGACGTGTAAAAACAACAACAAAAAAAAAGATAACAATAAAAATGGTACAATAATTCATTTGTGTCGAGGGCGGGGGGGGGACACTTTGAAAAAAGAGTTAAAAACATATTTAATTTTAAAAAGGAAGCACAAAATAAGTATGTCTATATATTAATACGATAGCGTGTGTGTTTCTTTGTGTGTCACGCTTACACCAGAGTCGTTTAATTGTTATGTTCTTCTATTTCTTGTCATAAATAATTTTACCAAGAATGTTTCTTAAGTTTTGGTTTCGGTTTCGATTATGACTGAAGGAACTCAAGTTATATATATTTTTTTCATAAGTTTTTATTTCGGTTTTGATTCAAGCTAATGCACCCAAGTCATATGGATATATATTTTTTAATTTTTGAAATCCCAACTTTATAATATATATATATATATATATATATATATATATATATATATATATATTTTACATAGGCATCACCACATTATCAAGGCCAAGAGGCCACTCAAGGATAAGGGTTAAAGAGTGTACAGTAGAAATTGGACAATATAGTAATCATTAGTAATGAAAATTTGGTAAATTTGATTACTTATATGGAACGGCTCATCAAGAACTTATTTACTTTAGACTTGAACACAACCATATTGTAGTCAGCCGGAAAGCAGGAAAACGGAAGACAATTCCACAGGCGTGCAGTTCTAAGAAAGAAGCTTTGTTCATGGAATCTACGTTTAGGTTTAGGCACAGATAAAGAGTGGGGGGGAATTATTGATAGTGTTAACAGCTAGACGAGTGTTTCTTGTGAAAGTTTGGCGAGGGGGGACCATAGATTGAAGCTCAGTCGAACACTTTCCATGAAAATAACGATACATCAGAGACAAACTCGCAACATCTCTTCTGTGAGATAGAGGTTACAAGGAAGAGAAAAGGACATCTCCTACGAGGCTACGAAGTCTATTTTGAACTATAAAAAATCGATAGAACATTAACTCTATAATAATATATACGAAATCTGCAAACATTCTACGAACATTTCACCGTAATACAAACTGTCAAATATCTCCATATCGGACAATCCATTCTTCGTTAAATCCCATTCCATCCTACGAACACTTTGCTTCTTCTAATAAAGGTTTTGGTAGTAAATAAAACCGGTTCTCAACCTTCAATATTCGTCTGTCTTTAATTATATGGAGTCAGAATCTACATACTTCCAACGTTATTCATTCATTTCATGTATTCTTGGTTGTAACCTCTATGGCATCCTTTCCCACCGCTAATCCTTTTTTTTATAAATACCGAGGCTATATATTACACAAAACAAAAGTAAACAACCTGTTACAATGTAACGATGTTAATTAATCCACAACAGAAATGAAATAAACTTGTTAATTAATGAAATTGAAAAATCACATCACATATTGCTCCCTGATGGCAATAATTATACGCGGGAATACTTCTCCCTTACCATCGTTTAAAACAAGTTTATTTATTTTTTGGTGTGGATTAATTAACATCGATACATTGTAATAGTTTATTTTTGTTTTGTGTAATACGTTAATTAATAAGTTTATTTTGTTACTTAACCTTCAATATGTGTCTGTCTTTAATTATATGGAGTCAGAATCTACAAACTTCCAACGTTGTTCATTTCATGAATTCTTTGTTGTGACCTCTATGACATCCTTTCCCACCCCTAATCCTTTTTTATAAATACGTTTAAAAAATTACTGGAAAAGTAAAAATTAACGGGAGATCTACGAATGCTTTGCTGGGAGCTCATAAAATTTTATCAAAGAAATAATTCAATGCTGCTAAGACTAAGCTTGTTTCCTTCAATAACTACAAGAAACCTTCTCTACCACCAATAGCAATGGCCAAGAACACATTGCCTGGAAGTACTTCTTTTAAACTCCTTGGCCTAACGTTTACAGGGAATATGAACTGGAATAGATGCATTGAGAGCATTGCCAAGGCTGCTGCAAGGAAGGTTGGCTCCCTCTACCGTGCTAGAAAACTACTTACGCCTGACAGTATCCTGTACCTCTATAAGGCCATCATTCGCCCATGTATGGAGTACTGTTGTCACATCTGGGCTGGTGCATCTGCTGCTTATCTCTCGTTCCTGGACAGGGTTCAAAAGAGAGTCGCCAACCTGATAGGTCCTTAACTGTCATCTAGGCTTCAGCCTCTGTCCCATCGACGAGATGTTGCATCCCTCTGCCTGTTTTACAAATACTTTAATGGTGAATGCTCTGACGAACTGCAGACACTTGTGCCACCACGACGTAGACACCCTCGACAAACCCGACAGGCAGTTAAATCCCATCCCCACACAGTAGAGATCCGTGGATGTAAAAGATCTTTCTACTCCAGTAGTTTCTTCCCCAGAACCGCTAGACTCTGGAATTCCATTCCAGGTCCCTGCTTCCCCAACTGTACTGACATGCAGAAGTTCAAGTGTAATGTGAACCGACATCTTGCTGCCCAAATCCCAACATAGTGCTCCAGTAGTTGCTGCCCCTGATAGTAGCCCCCTACACCAAAGTGGCAATGTGCCTTGTTTGGGGTGAAAATGTAATAAAAAAAAAAATTATTGATGTCGTAATCCCTAATGATGATGACCTTGAGAGCAAAAAAATAAAATATCAGGGCCTGATGACATAGCTTGACGTCATGAAGGCAGGGACTTGGGAACAATTGAAATAAATGTTTAAAAACGCAGGTGATTGAACGTCAATATATGGTTTTCTAAGTCAAATATCACTGCAAACACTTGTACCTCCCCGACGTAATTGCCTCCGACAAACTCGACAAGCTACTAAGTCTCATCCTTTTACAGTAGAGATCCCTAGGTGCAAGAAAGCCTTTTACTTCAATAGTTTCTTCCCCAGAACTGCAGGTTTTTGGAACTCCCTTCCAAGATTCTGCTTTCCCAACTGTACTGATATGCAGAAGTTCAAGTGTAATGTGAACAAACATCTTTCTACTCATCTCCCTTCATAATGACCCTGCTAATTAAGTTCCTGATAGTAGCCCCCTGCTTCAAAGTGGCACTGTGCCTTGTTTGGGGTGAAAATTGAATAAAAAAAAAAAAGTTTGGTAAAACCCAACAAAGCCGAGTAACAAAGGCAAACACGTCATTGTTTGCACAAGTAAGTGGTTATTGTTTGGTGAACTTACTATTTAATGACTTGTCCTATAAAACCACGGAATTATCCGAAATGAAAAACCTTTGTTGCAAAATAATACCGGGACACAATTTTTTGCACCAACATTCACAGATTGAAATTCCGTTTGACGGTTCAATGTCAAATTTGTGGATTGGCGACAGCAAAAAAATCCAGTACCCGTCACTTTTCGAAAACTTAACTGAAAACTGCAAACCCATAGCAGTGAGAAGCAGACGTTTTTCTTATAATGATAAAAAATTCATTGACTCTGAAATGAAAAGACTAATCGAGGAAGATATAATTGACCCTGGAAGGCTCAGGTAGTTATAACCACTATAAAAAACCATAAAAGGAGAATGGTTCTAGATTAGCCAAGTACGACCAAGGATGGAATACTGCTGCCATATCTAGGCAGGAGCTGCTAAAAACAGCCTATCCTACCTTGACAGAGTACAAAATAGACTTTGTGGCTTAGTGGGGGATGCCCTTTTCTCTTCCCTGCAACCTCTCTCCCAAAGAAGAGACGTTGCAAGCCGATCTTTGTTTTATCGTTATTTCCATGGCAGGTGCTCGTCTGAACTTCAATCTCTGGTCCCCCCTCGCCAATCTTTTACAAAAAACACCCGTCTAGCTGAATCCACTATCAAAAACTTTCCCCACTCTATATCTATGCCGAAATCAAAACGTAGATTCCATGAACAAAGCTTCTTTCTTAGAACTGCACGCCTGTGGAACTCTGTTCCGTCTGCCTGCTTCTCTCCTGACTACAACTTGGATGTCTTCAAGTCCAACGTAAACAAATTCCTGATGAACCGCCCCCTTAAGTAGACACTCTAAATCTCCACACTAACGTACTGTACTCACAATAAGTCTTATCCCTGAGTGGCTTCCGGGCCTTGATAAGTGGTGACCACCTTGTTAAAAAAAAAAACAAAAAAAACTCCCAAACCATAAATAGATTTACTCTTTTGGACGCCTTCCCACTACCCAGGATATTTTTTTTTTTTTTTTTTTTTTTTACAAGGTGGTCACCACTTATCAAGGCCCGGAAGCCACTCAGGGATAAGGGTTATTGTAAGTACACTACGTTAGTGTGGATATTTAAAGTGTCAACTTAAGGGGGCGGTTCATCAGGAATTTGTTTACGTTGGACTTGAAGACATCCAAGTCGTAGTCAGTAGGGAAGCAGGCAGACGGAACAGAGTTCCACAGGCATGCAGTTCTAAGAAAGAAGCTTTGTTCATGGAATCTACATTTTGATTTAGGTACAGATAAAGAGTTGGGAAAGTTTTTGACAGTGGATTCAGCTAGACGGGTGTTTTTTGTAAAAGATTGGCGAGGGGGGACCAGAGATTGGAGTTCAGACGAGCTGGACTTGAAAAGTGTGTATCATCAGATCGCCAGTAAACCTAGAGACAAACTATACACAGCTTTCGAAGTAAATGATCGACTATATCAATTCCTTTTAGCATTACAAATGGGGTAGCCAGCTTCTAAAGGATAGTCAAGCAAATCATAACGGATGAGAAACTGGAAGGCACATTTGCGTACATTGACGTCACAGTATATGGCCATAATAATAAAAAATTACAAATTCCTGCTGAATATGTGCTGAAATGAAGGTTTCGTTTTATAAACCCAAAACTGGCGTTTTATGTTGCGAGTTTGTCTCTGATGTATCGTTATTTTCATGGAAAGTGTTCGACTGAGCTTCAGTCTATGGTCCCCCCTCGCCAAACTTTCACAAGAAACACTCGTCTAGCTGAAAACCCTATCAATAATTTCCCCCACTCTTTATCTGTACCTAAACCTAAATGTAGATTCCATGAACAAAGCTTCTTTCTTAGAACTGCACGCCTGTGGAATTGTCTTCCGTTTTCCTGCTGACAACAATATGGTTGTGTTCAAGTCTAACGTAAACAAGTTCTTGATGAGCTGTTCCATATAAGTTATCAAATTTACCGAATTTTCATTACTATTGATTACTATATTGTCCAATTTCTACTGTACACTCTTTAACCCTTATCCTTGAGTGGTCTCTTGGCCTTGATAATGTGGTGATGCCTGTGTAAAATAAAAAAAGCATTTGAAAGACTCAATCTTGATTTTAAAGGACCGCTATCAAGCTAAACAAGGAACCAATATATAACTGTTGTCGACAAATATTCACAGTTCCCTTTTGCCTTCCCTTGTCCAAACATATTGGCTACTGCAATTATACAATGTCTCTGTTCACTATTCGCTGTCTTTGGAGTTCCTGCCTATATACATTCTAACTGAAAGGGTTTTTCATGTCTGAGCAGCTTCGACAATTTCTACAGGAGCGAAGAGTAGCTATAAGCCGGACAACTCCCTGCAATCCTAAGGGTAATGGCCAATGTGAAAGATATAATGGCATTATTTAGAAGATCATTCAATTGGCTGCATCAAATAACGGATGTTCGATTGATAATTTTTCCTGTCGTATTATACGCCAGTCAATCCCTATTGTGTACTGCCACGAATGCCACCCCACACTAAAGGTTTCTACCTTTTCAGCGACAGAGTTCAGCGGGAACTTTGATTCAATCTTGGCTCTCTCAATCCGGTACTGTGTTTCTGATATGACGTGCATATTACTCCAAGAACGATCGCTTGGTAGACGAGGTAAAGCTCATAAAAGTCAACTCCTCGGCCTAACGTTCACAGGAAACACGACTTGGAAAAATCACATTGAGAGCATTGCCAGGATCGCTGCGAAAAAGGTAGGTTCTCTCTACCGTGCTAGAAAGCTACTAACGCCCGAAAGTATCCTGTACCTCTATAAGGCCAGCATTCGCCCATGTATGGAGTATTGTTGTCATATTTGGGCTGGTGCATCTGCTACTTGTCTCTCACTCCTTGACAAGGTTCAAAAGAGAGTCACCAACCTAATAGGTTCTGAACTGTCATTCAAGCTTCAGCCTGTCCCATCGACGAAATGTAGCATCCCTCTACCTGTTCTACAAGTATTTTAACGGTGAATGCTCCGACGAACTGCAAGCACTTGTACTCCCTCGACGTAAATACTCCCAACAAACCTGACAAGGAGCAAAATCCTACCCATTCAAAATTGAGATCCCTAGATGTAAGAGAGCTTTCTACTCCAGTAGTTTCTTCCCCAGAACCGCTGGACTTTGGAATTCCCTTCCGAGTTCCTGCTTCCCCAACTGTACTGACATGCAGAAGTTCAAATGTAACATGAACCGACATCTTGCTGCCCAACTCTCCACATTGTACCCTGTAGCTTATGTCCTGATAGTAGTCCCCTACATCAAAGTGGCAATTTGCCTTGTTTGGGGTGAAAATGTAATAAAAAATTTTTTTTTTTTTTAAACCCTAGCATTTTCTAGTACAATATGCAGACGGTAGAGAAATTTTTAAACTAGATCTTTCTAAAATACATTTAGATTGTTTTTTATTTGCATTTTTTAATCAAATCTTTCTAAAATATATTCCCATTGTTTTATTTAAATTTTTAATTGAATCTTTATAACATACATTTTTATTGTTTTATTTGCATTTTTAAATGAAATCTTTTTTTTTTTTTTTAAATTTCCATTGTTTTATTTAAATTTTTAATTGAATCTTTATAACATACATTTTTATTGTTTTATTTGCATTTTTAAATGAAATCTTTTTTTTTTTTTTTTAAATTTCCATTGTTTTATTTAAATTTTTAATTGAATCTTTCTAAAATATATTCCCATTGTTTTATTTAAATTTTTAATTGAATCTTTATAACATACATTTTTATTGTTTTATTTGCATTTTTAAATGAAATCTTTTTTTTTTTTTTTTTAAATTTCCATTGTTTTATTCAGATTTTTAATCAAATCTTTCTAAAATATATTTCCATTGTTTTACTTAAATTTTTAATTGAATCTTTATAACATACATTTTTTATTGTTTTATTTGCATTTTTAAATGAAATCTTTTTAAAAAAAAACATTGTGAGCCTATCTTTGTTTTATCGTTATTTCCATGGTAGGTGCTCGTCTGAACTTCAATCTCTGGTCCCCTCTCGCTAATCTTTTACGAAAAACACCCGTCTAGCTGAATCCACTGTGAAAAATTTCCTCCACTCTTTATCTGTGCCTAAATAAAAATGTATATTCCATAAACAAAGCTTCTTTCTTAGAACTGCACGCCCGTGGAACTCTGTTCCGTCTGCCTGCTTCCCTCCTGACTTCAACCTGGATGTCTTCAAGTCCAACGTAAACAAATTCCTGATGAACCGCCCCCTTAAGTAGACACTTTATCTCCACACTAATGTACTGTACATGCAATAACCCTTATCCCTGAGTGGCTTCCGGGCCTTGATATATTTGTTAAATCTGTGGTCATCTCTATGTCTATTTCACTCAAAATGTTCAACATTTCTGCAACAACTCCTAGAAGGGTCTTACAATGCTCTGTACTATTTCTTTCTTAATTCTTATAGCTGGATTAAATACAGCTTCTGCAACTTCTAGATTTTCGCAGTTCTATGGAAACTCAATATACAACAAGCGCACTTCTTTCGAGCTAGTTTTATGTTACAATGTCAGGCTTAATGGCCCTTTTTTTTAGTGTTTTAACGTGTTTTCACAGTAATCGGGTAAAATAACAATTTCATAGTTAAATATTTACAGATTTGTAACAAATTGGAATCAGAATCAGTAATTGTATCGGAATTGGAAAAAAATATTGGAATCGTCCCATCACTAGTATATATTCATAAGACTTACTAGCGGGACCTGTGGAAATTCCACAGGGAACTCATTCATATGTAATATATTGATGTTGGCATTCTCTAGATGTTCAGCATAAATGGAAACACTCTGATATTATTGTAGCTCTTTTGTTAAAACTGAAAAAGTATTTATCTAAGCTAGCATGAACACCTGGCAAAGCCCGGTTATAAAATATGCTTAAATATGATATTTTAATTCTTGTAGATTTCGTATATTTTATTATAGAGTTAATGTTCTATCGATTTTTATATATTGTAAAGTTGCGATTTCAAAAAGAAAAAATATATCTTTATGACTTGGGTGCATTAGCTTCAATCGAAACTGAAATAAAAACTTATGAAATTATATATATATATATATATATATATATATATATATATATAACTTGAGTGTTTCAACGATAATCGAAACCAAAACTAAAATTTATGAAGAATTTATGATAAAATTATTTATACAGAAAATAGATGACTTAAGTGCCATCAGCTATAATTGAAACCAAAACCAAAACTTATAAAGAATTCTTGGATAAATTATTTATGACAAGAAATGAAAGTACATAACAATTAAACGACCCAGATGTAAGCGTGACACAGAAAATAACACACATTCTCGTATTAATTACTGGGTCAGATTGGTGATACAAGCACAAAAATTGAAATTTGTCAGGTTTGCTTCTGCAGCCATCTTGAATTTTCTGATGGCTAAGGCTCTTTTTTTATAATGTACTAGCGAGGGGTACCCAGCGTTGCCCAGGTGTTTGGAGGTGTGTGTGGAAACTCCGGGGGTGGGGTGGGGTTAAAAAAAATGTTTTGGTAGGTAAGCATGTGGATCGAACCCGAACCCTTGAGGCAAAGTTGTAAATTAAAGTGTGAAAAATAAAACGTGCGACGTTGGCCATTACCCCACCGCGACATGCTAACGGAAACACGTTTGAATTTAATTACTTGGATTTGGCAGGTGCCCATTTTAATGAGGTCAAGTTTGACTGCAGGATTTTTATTTTCCCAAGATGTTATAGGAAAAAGACTAACCCACATGCAGCGAGCGACAAATGTTGAATATTTATCTTCCCGAAATCGAGCAAATTAAATAGACAGGTGAGCTTTGTTGTTAACGCTGAGATATTACGATTTATATGTGATATAAAAAGTTTTAAAAAGTTGTGAAGCGACCGACCGCTTCTCTGAAAGAAGCCTTTTGTAGACATACAGAAAAAGCGAACACACATACATACATTTTCGCTTTTATATATATATTTATATTTATAGGTGTTCTGAACGTCATTTGTGTTAATTTTGGTGCTTGTATAACTAAGTGAAAGATTCTTATGGAATATTGAGATAACCTGCCCCACTAAATATATAGATTCCTATATATATATAAAAGGCAAAATGTGTGTTAGTGTGTGTGTGTGTGCATTTTTTTCTGTATGTCTGGCAAAGGCTTTTTTGGAGCGAGTTCTCCTGGAGGTTACAATGTCTTAGAACTTTTTATATACTCCTTAGATTATAATATCTATGATTTACGAAACAACGTAAATATTTTTTCTTTCAGCGACTTTTATCTTACAAAATTCCCACTGTGAATTCATTTTCTCTACTACTGCTACGGCATGATATTTGACTTAGAAAACCACATATTGACGTTCAATCACCTGCGTTTTTAAACATTTATTTCAATTGTTCTCAAGTCCCTGCCTTCATGACGTCAAGCTATGTCATCAGGCCCTGATATTTTATTTTTTTGCTCTCAGTTCTATTAAGGTCATCGTCATTAGGGATTATGACATCAATAATTAAAAAAAAAATTTTTTTTTATTACATTTTCACCCCAAACAAGGCAAATTGCCACTTTGCTGTAGGGGGCTACTATCAGGGGCAGCAACTACTGGGGTACTATGTTGGGATTTGGGCAGCAAGATGTCGGTTCACATTACACTTGAACTTCTGCATGTCAGTACAGTTGGGGAAGCAGGGACCTGGAATGGAATTCCAGAGTCTAGCGGTTCTGGGGAAGAAAGATCTTTTACATCCACGGATCTCTACTGTGTGGGGGTGGGATTTAACTGGCTGTCGGGTTTATCGAGGGTGTCTACGTCATGGGGGCACAAGTGTCTGCAGTTCGTCAGAGCATTCACCATTAAAATACTTGTAGAACAGGCAGAGGGATGCAACGTTTCGTCGATGGGACAGAGGCTGAAGCCTAGATGCCAGTTCAGGGCCTATCAGATTGGCGACTCTCTTTTGAACCTTGTCTAGGACCGAGAGACTAGCAGCAGATGCACCAGCCCAAATGTGACAACAATACTGAATACATTGGCGAATGGTGGCCTTATAGAGGTACAGGATACTTTCAGGTGTCAGTAGTTTTCTAGCACAGTAGAGAGAGCCTACCTTTTTCTCAGCGGCCCTGGCAATGTTTTCAATATAATTGTTCCAACTCATGTTTCCTGTGAACGTTAGGCCAAGCAGTTTGAAAGATGTACTCTCAGACAGGGAGTCACTGGCCATTGCTATTGGTGGCAGAGAAGGTTTCTTGTAATTATTGAAGGAAACCAGTTTAGTCTTGGCAGCATTGAGTGAGTTTAGTTATTTTGAGTTTGTTCCATATTACAACGTCAGTCTTCACGGCCTTGTTCTTTGTGCTTTTACAATAATTGGGAACAACTTTATTGTTAAACATTTAGAGGTCCGTAAAGAATCGGAATCGGGAATTGTATCGTAATCAGGAAAAGTGATAAAATTATCCCATCACTAGTATATATACATTAATCCTGTTCATCAGTACAAGAAAATGTAATTTCGTGGTCGTAATATCTTCTTTCTTAGAACTGCACGCCTGTGGAACTCTGTTCTGTCTGCCTGCTTCCCACCGGACTATAACTTGGATGTCTTCAAGTCCAATGTTAACAAATTCCTAATGAACCGCCCCCTTAAGTAAACACTTCATCAAATCTCCACATTAACGTAATGTACTTGCAATAACCCTTATCCTTGAGTGGCTTCCGGGCCTTGATAAGTGGTGATCACTGTGTAAAAAAAAAATCTACATTTCTACATAGTATTTTTTTGTTATTCTGCTTTTCTTTGGTAATAAATAACATATATTGAGTGATCTTAATGCGATTTCCTCAAAGTATTTTACATATACATGGGCCAGTATTGGGGACAATAGTCATCCCATCACTAGACCTTCTTCCTGCCGATATATATAAGATCCCATCACAAAGTATGTAGTTTCTACACAGACGGTAAACATCTCCATTATATTGTCAATTTGGATGCAATTGCGTTTAATCAATGAGGCATCTGAAGTCAGTTTGTCCCATAGCACTATCAGTTTTAACCGTGGGTAATTTTGTGGACAGACTCACTACATCTGTTTTTTTTTACACAGTGATCACCACTTATCAAGGCCCGGAAGCCACTCAGGGATAAGGATTATTGCAAGTACATTACGTTAGTGTGGAGAGTTGATGAAGTGTTTAATTAAGGGGGCCGTTCATTAGGAATTTGTTAACATTGGACTTGAAGACATCCAAGTTGTAGTCCGGAGGGAAGCAGCCAGATGGAACAGAGTTCCACAGGTGTGCAGTTCTAACAAAGAAGCTTTGTTCATGGAATCCGTGTTTTGATTTAGGCACAGATATAGAGTGGGAGAAATATTTGACAGTGGATTCAGCTAGACGGGTGTTTTTCGTGAAAGATTGTCGAGGGAGGACCAGAGATTGGAGTTCAGACGAGCACCTGCCATGGAAATAACAATAAAACAAGGATATATATATTCCTGCCGATATATATAAGATCCCATCACAAAGTATGTAGTTTCTACACAGAAGGTAAACATCTCCATTATATTGTCAATTGGGATGCAATTGCGTTTAATCAGTGAGGCATCCAAAGTCAGTTTGTCTCATAACAATATCAGTTTTAACCGTGGGTAATTTTGTGGACAGGCTCACTACATCTGGTTGGAATGAATGGGAGCATTGTTGATTATTTCAATCTAGCCAAGAGTATTCGCGGATCAAAAAGGAGGCACTAAGTATCATATTTGCCATAACGAAATTACATGGCAGAAAATTTACGTTGCAAACAGACCATGAGCTGTTGCTCACAATTTTCCAAATCCAAAAAAAGGCTTACTGACGTATACTGCATGTTTTTCGAACTGATTAAACATTTTACATTAAATAAAAACACTGATTTAATATCTTTTGTTTTTCTGGTTTTCTTTTTTTACTTTTAATTAAATTTAGTGTTTTACTGTTGTACAGTTTAAACAAAAAATAAAAATGTCAAATATAAGAATAGTAATACGTCTCTATATTTAAAAAGATTTTTCTTCTTAAACAAAGTGTGTGTGACACCATCGACCCTCTGAACACTAAGGCCCACATTTACATAGTCTGTCAACATCTATATTTAAAAAAATTTTTCTTCTCCCTCCTCAAGCCTTGTTCTTTAGTGTGTTAAAATGTGTTTTTACAATAATTGGGAAAAATAACGACTTTATAGTTAAACATTTAGAGATTTATTAAGAATCGGAATCAGTAATTATATCGGAATAACTTAGGTCCTAATATTTTGTTATTTCTTTTTTCATTCAGTTCTATGAAGGCTTACTGACATATACTGCATGTTTTTCGAACTGATTAAACATTTTACATTATATTTTTAATAAAACAAAACAAACAAACAAAAATTCATAATTCCCGTATACGTAGTTAAACTTTGAGGCAAAATCGATTTGTAAGCAGTAAATAATTCACCCATTAGCAGGCAAATTATTTACAACAATGCAAATGCCTGCCTGCCTGCCTATCTTTGGCTGCCCCACTGGTGCTTTAAATTAGAGAAAAAAATTACGGTCAATAAAGGTTGGGGGAAAAGTATGAAAGCACGGCTGGCTATGCATTTTGTTTCTATAATCCTCTTTCATCTTCTTTATCAATCTGGCCATGTCGTCATCTCACACGCATTGGTGATTACTGAGGAGGTGCACTAGCTCACAAGTATAAAAACACAATGTCTGACACATGTATGTGTGTGTGTGTGTGACACCATCGACCCTCTGAACACTAAGGTCCACATTTACATAGTCTGTCGACATTTATATTTAAAAACTTTTTCTTCTCCCTCCCCTAGCCTTGTTCTTTAGTGTGTTAAAATGTGTTTTTACAATAATTGGGAAAAATAACGACTTTATAGTTAAACATTTAGAGATTTATTAAGAATCGGAATCAGTAATTGTATCGGAATAATTTAGTTTTATGAAGGCCATAATCATTTCGGACTATTACATCAATAATGAGTTTAGTTCTTTTGAGTTTGTTCCATATTATTATTGTTAACGTGTTTTTACAATAATAACCATATTATTATTGTTAACGTGTTTTTACAATAATAACCATATTATTATTGTTAACGTGTTTTTACAATAATAACCATATTATTATTGTTAACGTGTTTTTACAATAATAACCATATTATTATTGTTAACGTGTTTTTACAATGATAACCATATTATTATTGTTAATGTGTTTTTACAATAATAACCATATTATTATTGTTAACGTGCTTTTAAAATAATAACCATATTATTATTGTTAACGTGCTTTTACAATAATAACCATATTATTATTGTTAACGTGTTTTTACAATAATAACCATATTATTATTGTTAACGTGCTTTTACAATAATAACCATATTATCATTGTTAACGTGTTTTTACAATAATAAACATATTATTATTGTTAACGTGTTTTTACAATAATAACCATATTATTATTGTTAACGTGCTTTTACAATAATAACCATATTATTATTGTTAACGTGCTTTTACAATAATAACCATATTATTATTGTTAACGTGTTTTTACAATAATAACCATATTATTATTGTTAACGTGTTTTTACAATAATAACCATATTATTATTGTTAACGTGTTTTTACAATAATAAACATATCTAGAGAATTTTAAAGAATTGGAATCGGGAATTGTATCGGAATCAGAAAAAATTAGTAAAAATTAACAACTTTATTGTTAAATATTTAGAGATCCGTAAAGAATTGGAGTCAGAAATTGTATCAGAATCAGGAAAAATATTGGAATTGTCCAATCACTAGTATATATCCATTATTCCTGTGAATGAATAAAAAATTATTTAATATACTGATAAACACTGCATGTTTTTCGAACTTATTAAACATTTTACATTAAATAAAAACACTAATTTAATATTTTTTGTTTTTCTGGTTTTCTGTTTTTACTTTTAATTAAATTTTGTGTTTGACAGTTGTACAGTTTAAACAGAAAATAAAAAAATAAACGTCAATTATAAGAACAGTAAAAAAAATTGATTATTTGTAGAAATACAAGAATAAATAAAAAAAGATAAATTGTTATGAACTAGGGTAGGAGGATATAGGTTTCCTCAACTAATTCAGAGTAATGCAGCAATGTACTGCTCGTTTATAACTCTGTAGCCACGATAGAATATTTAGCAATAAAGGAAGATAACCATTGCAGGTTTCAACTTAAGAAATTTTGAACGATACGTTTTATTTCTAATTTTTTTCTTCTTGTTGCTTTTATTTTGGACTTTCTGCACTTTTCCACTTTTTTCACGTGAACAAATCGTAATGTCAAGCCTTGTTCTTTAGCGTGTTAACATGTGTTTTTACAATAATTAGGATAAATAACACCTTTGTAGTTAAATATTTAGAGATCCATAAAAAGTGGAACCAGGAAAAATATTGAAATTGTCCAATCACTAGTATATATCCATTTTTCCTGTGAATAAATTTAAAAAAAATTTAATTAACATTACAATATCTGAATGATTTAGTTTTTTTTTTCATTTTCTTCCTTTGAAGATTATAATGCTGGGTATGAGGCAGCCAAACCAGCTGCCAACATTCCCCTGCTTTTTATTGAAACCAACCGAGAGCTCTTTTTAATATCCTCGTTGTTCCCTTAAGTGCAATTGTTGGGATCTTTTTTGCACTTGGTTCACCAGGAATATTAGTTAGGTAGGACTTCAGGTTCTTCTTCATAAGCTCTATGGCACCTATAATAACTGGCATGATTGATATCTCCCTAAGATTCCTGTTTCTGTTTTGCAGTGTGTATACGTTTGTGTTTAGTCAAATGTGATTTCACAGCAAACGAAGACTCACAAATATCACAAGGAAAGGGTTTCTTCTGGGTGTGTATGTGCATATGATTTTTTAAGGCGGATTGCTGGGAGAACGAAGATCCACATATTTCGCAGGGAAATGGATTTTCCCCAGTGTGTAGACGCATGTGAATGTTCAAACTTAATTTATGAGAGAAACAAGATCCGCAGATTCCACACGAATATGGTTTCTCTCCGGTGTGTACACGCACATGATCCCTCAAATGCGCTTGTCGAGTAAAAGAAGATCCACACGTTTCACAGGTAAATGGCTTCTCGCCGGTGTGGACAGACATGTGTTTATTCAAATGTGATTTGATGACAAATGTAGACGAGCAAATCTCGCACGTATACGGACGCTCGCCAGTATGAATACGCATGTGAATCGTTAAACTTGATTTGTCGGAAAATGAAAACGCACAAACGCTGCATGAGTACGGTCGTTCGCCACTATGTACCCGCATGTGTTTTGTTAGATTATACTTGACGGGAAATGAACATCCGCACACCTCGCAGCTAAATGGTCTCTCGCCCGTGTGCATACGCATGTGACGCGTCAAGTGACCTCGTTGTGAAAACGAAGATTCACAAACCTCACATCGGAATGGTTTCTCTCCACTGTGTACACGCAGGTGATTTATTAACGTTGATTTCACAGCAAACGAAGACCCACAGGTGTCGCAGGAAAAAGGTTTGTGTTTACACACGTGTTGATTCAGTGTAGCCTCGTCCGAAAATGAAGATCCACACAGCATACAGAAATATGGTTTCCCTTCTATGAGGCCAGCCATTTTTTTTATCTGTAAAAAAGTAAATTGTTAACGGAAATTAATAAAAAAAAATATAATTGAATATAAATTTATGCACGTAAACTAGATTTTTTTTAGTATTTCTGTGCTATGGGAAAATTCAGTATATTATTGCTATACATTTTATGAGTCGATTTAGTGCAGGTTCATCTGAAAAGGAAAATCCATGCAGCATACAGAAATATGGTTTCGATTCTGTTAGCCCAACCATTCTTTTTATCCATAAAGAAATTAAAAAAAAAAAAGAAAAAAAAATGGAGGACATGAGTGCCACACCCCAAATGTGTTTTTTCAATTTTTTCCATCGATAATCATAGATTACAGACTTAACTATCGTACAGGGTGAGTCACGGGAAATTAAAGGAAAAAAAACTCAGAATATTTCAATAAAAATTTTATAATGTACATAAAAACATTTACTAGACTATGCCATTATGAAATTTTTAACTAAAACAAAATTTAACATAAACGATAAACAAATAATAAACTGAACGGCACCTTAAGCAGGTTTCAAGATCACCTTCCTCACTCCCTATCCCTTACTCAAAGAGACCAAGGAGCATTTTAAAAACATCCATTTCCCGTGACACAACATATATATATTACATATATATATATATATATATATATCTAATACTTAAACTATATTGTTTTTTGTCCCCTGACAAAAGGAGGGTGGACCTGTATATTCACCTTCGTCCGCTCGTCTGTCCGCACTTTTCTCAATAACTATGCTTTGGAATTTTTTGGAAATTTTGCACAAATATTAAACATCATATGAGTAAAAAAGTAACAGAATTGATTTTCCGGGAAACCTCCTATTGCACCCTAGGGGTGCCTTTCGGGTTAAAACGGCTAAAATTGACATATTTGTGCTTATAAAAAAAATTGATGTCTTGGATTTTTATAAAACTTTCTGAAAAGTTGTAACTAACTGATTTCTACATAATTTTGTTTGTCTATACTTCGCAAAAACTCCTGGGTGTGCCCCAGGGGCCCTTAGGGCTAATAAAAACACTCCATTTTTGGAACTATTTTACTGTTACATGATAAGGGCTGTCCCCTTTTCATGTAAGTATAAAAATGGAGAATTTAGTTTAAAATGAAAATGAAAGAGCATAGGCGAAATTCGAACCTCGTAATCTAGTTTAGAAATAGATTACATGTGAGAATTTAAAAATGTAAAACAAACATTTGTTTAGAATATAGATAAATATTTTAAGGAAAGAATGTTAACTCTCAAGTTTGTTATGAAATTTTAAATTGAAAGAATGCAGCTTATAAGATAATGTTTTTAACATATTGAATATAGGTTAAAATTCCTTTTGTAGAAATAGGAAAAGTTTTGGACACGTATGTCCATAACACGTGAAAGAATGCACATGTTTTAACATGTGTATAACGTCACGGAAAAATAGAAAGTTCTAGGAATAGAAAAAAACTTGAGTTAGAAGACAGTCAGTGAGAAAACTCAGAGGGAGTCAGACGTCTGGAAGCGAGATGTCACTTCAAGGAAAAATGTGAGACTTTGAATTCTTGGTGATGGAACACGGCCGTGTGAAGAATAAACCATTATGTTTTTGTAAAGCTCGTCTTGTGTCTTATGATTCCTACAGAAAGGTAAAGTCCAATTGTATTATGTATTTGTGTTAATATATGTCTTTACATACACGTCTCAACATCATCTTGTCTACACAATGTCCGAACAGTGAACACTATGTCATCACTCCAAGAGCTTCTTCTTCTAATCTACACAAACAAAGAATGAACATTTAATATATAAGAATCTCTCCTGTCTGTCTGAACACTATATCCCTTCACTCTAAGAGCTTTCTTCTTCTTCCATTCAACACAATTTAGGAATGAACATTTTAATATATAAGAATCTCTTATAACATGAACAATATCTCTCTAAGTCTCTCGTACAACAACTTATACAACTTCTCTCTCTGAGTTTTACAACATCCCTCACTGTAATAAGACTCCTAAGCATCACTCTCTACCTAAGACTATCTCTCAATAAGACTCTCTCAATGAACCCCCCTATATAACATTACCATATTTGTCCAAAATTTTCTGTGTATGTCTATTTAGCAGTTTTGCATGGTGCTGAACTCAAATTTAAATATGTTAAGGCCTTGGGGACTTTTGGGTCTTAATGGGGGGGGGCAAATGATGGACTTAGTCATTTCTTTTTTTGCATGGTGCAAAACTCAAATTTACATATGTTAAAAGCCTAAAACTACACCACTTGTTCATTTTCACCAGGATTTGACGTTTCTTGGGGACTTTTAGGGCTAAATGGGAGGGGGGTGAACTTAGTTATCATAAAAATCAGTTAGTTAAATCCGTTACTTTTTTACTCATATCATGCTTAATGTTTGTGCAAAATTTTTTTTTAAATTCCAAGGCGTAGTTATTGAGAAAAGTGCAGATGGACGAACAGACAAGGGTGAATTTACAGATCCAACCTCCTTTTGTCGGGGGACCAACAATTTACAAAAGAATAATGCAATAATGTTTTTTTTATTTTTTTTTTATAATTTGCTTTTATTCTCTTCTCACCTAATTTTACCAAATTTTACCGAATCAAAGATGTCAATCCATCTTGGGGAAACAAATAATAAAACCGACAGAAAGCGGGAAGCTTAACTGGCCTGCAGCCAGATGTTCATTTCTGCACCTACATGAACTCCTTCACTTAACTATTCATTTTTGCAAGTCAACTTTTTGAATGGCATCGCTAAATTTGAACGTGGACCTGTATATTCACCGTTGTCCGCTCGTCTGTCCGCACTTTTTTCAATAACTATGCTTTGGAATTTTTTGAAATTTTGCACAAACATTAAACATGATATGACTAAAAAAGTAACAGAATTGAGCTGCTCATACTATTTTATTGCAGATGGACATTAGTTGTTCATTTCACTTTGCAATTAAATTATCCTATAATAAATATATGATATGTCGCAGATAAATGTTTATATCTAATAAATTGTATTTGATCGCATATTTTTATATCTAGGAGGTCCTTTCAGGTTTAAACGGCTAAAATTGACATATTTGTGCTTATAAAATAGATTGCATATTTTATGGAAACACGGGTGGCGAATATATCTAAGTGGCTGGTGGGATGGGACAGATTAGTATATAAAAGTTTTGATTTTAAATAGCCAACGAAATAAGGAAAAAACGACTTTATCTTATTAAGTAGAAGACGATTTTTATGTGTATGATTAATAGCTTTTTAACTACAATCTATGTATACTTAGCCAAGCAAACACGCAAGAGATCTCTTGTGGAGTATAGGCGGAGTCTCTATATATGGGTAAGGGGCGGGGTTTACCCTTACTCCTCCCACATATTTTGACATAGTGTCGGCTAAAGAACGATCCAACTGTTGATTGGAAGTTTCCAAGTTTTCCTCATGTAGTACATAACAATTAAACGACCTGGGTGTAAGGGTGACACAGGAAATAACACACACATACACACACACTACCGTATTAATATATAGATATATTTGTACTTTCACTTTTGTCATAAATAATTTTACCAAGAATTATTCTTAAGTTTTGGTTTCCGTTGGATTTTTATAAAACTTTCTGAAAAATTGTAACTAACTGATTTCTATATAATTTTGTTTGTCTATACTTCACGATAATTCTTGAGTGTACCGTAGGGGCTCTTTTAGGGCTATTAAAAACATTTCATTTTTGGGACTAGTTTACCATATTTGTCCAAAATTTTCTGTGTATGTCTATTTAGTAGTTTTGCATGGTGCTGAACTCAAATTTAAATATGTTAAAGATTTGGGGACTTTTGTGGCTAATTGGGGGAAAGGGAATGATGGACTTAGTCATTTCTTTTTTTTTTTTTTTTTTTGCATGGTGCAGAACTCAAATTTACGAATAAGGAGAGCAGACCTGTAAATTCACGTTTGTCTGTCCGTCCGTCTTTCCGCAATTTGCTCAATAACTAGGGCCTTGGAATTTTTGAAAATTTTGCACAAACATTGAACATGATATGAGTAAAAAAGTAACAGAACCTTTTTCTGGAAAAACTCTGGTTGCCCCCTTAGGAATGCCTTATGCTAATCAAAACACTCCATTTTTGGGACTATTTTACCATATTTGTCCAAAATTTTCTATGTATGTCTATTTAGCAGTTTTGCATGGTGCTGAACTCAAATTTGAATATGTTAAGGCCTTGGGGACTTTTGGGGCTAAATGGGGTGGAGGGGTCAAATGATGGACTTAGTCATTTCTTTTTTGCATGGTGCAGAACTCAAATTTACATATGTCAAGGCCTAAAATTGCACCGTTTGTTCATTTTCACCAGAATTTGACGTCTCTGAGTACTTTTGGGGCTAAATAGGGGAAGGGGGGGGGCAAATGTTGAACTTAGTCATTTTCTGTGTATGTCTATTTAGTAGTTTTGCATGGTGCTGAACTCAAATTTAAATATGCATGAACTCCTTCACGTAACTATTCATTTCTGCAAGTCAACTTTTTGAATGGCATCGATAAATTTGAACGTTTTCACTTCCTGCCGCGTCATGGAGTAGCGGTAAGACGTCAGGTTTTCTTTTACTTTCTTTTCCGCCTTCACGTCACGGGTTCAAGCCTCCCTGCCTACTACCACTTTTTTTCAGCTCAGTACACACCTCCAAACACTCAGGTAATGCTTGCCACCCCTGCTAGTCTATATATATATCAAAGACAAAAGAGCCGCGCATGTTTTTGTATGTCCGAGAAAGACTTTTTTTGCCAGGGTTCTTGATGAGGTTATATTTATTGACAAGTTTCCTTATACTTCCTAGATTATAATATTTTCGATTTTCGAACGGACATCATCTCTACATGTATTTTAACCGACTTGAAAAATTCCCTTCGTCCTGTTCTTTTCAATGTTTGTTTGTCTTTTTACTAATTTAAGTAAAGGCATCCCCCTGGCTTTCCTACCAGTGACGTCCAGAAACTCATAAAAAGTGAACTGCTTAGAAAAAACATAATACTCACATGCGTATGTCTCAGTTTATTTCAATAAATTAAAATATCTATGCATATTTTATGACTGAGTAACACCAGGCGGTCAAAGTATAGTATCTGTTCTTCAGATGCTACACTTCAATTTCTTGTTCTCTGTCAGTAGAGGAGAAATCCTTCACGACTGAGACAATTTTTATTTTTGTTCCTTTTCTCCACATTAAAAAACGATCCTGTGTCTAAATCTGTCCCGTGGGGAGGCACTGTAAATAGAAATAGGAACACCGGACGGTCTGCCAGTATATATATATATATATATATATATATATATATATATATTTATTTATGTAAACAGCCATATCTTGCTACGACGTGCAGACTGTTTCAATCATATTAGATATCATCAGGCAAGAAAAGTATGGTACAAAAACTGAAAAGGTTGAACACCTTTTCAAATTTTGAATAGAGAATTCGCCATGAATGGTGATGTACAAAAATTTGAGTTCTTATGAGAAGATGTTAATTCTGAGGATTCGGTTTCTGTTAAGAAAAGAGGGTCGTTTAAGGTCAAGGAATTAGTTAGAAGGGGAAGGGGGTTTATATAGTAGAACAGAGGTGGGGGTGTGAAGATCGTAGCGGGGAATGGAGAGAAAAGATTGGTGTGATTATACATATATATATATATATATATATATATATATAGTAATTTATAAAATATATATGGCGATTAAGCTACACTGAATATTCTGCGTTTCATCCAGCTATAGGATTCGTCAGGCTTATGCGCATAAGCCTGACGAATCCTATAGTTGGATGAAACGCAGAATATTCAGTGTAGCTTAATCGCCATATATATTTTATAAATTACTAACTAGCTCTACCTACGTATTGAGCACTTTTGAAGTAAATACTTAAAGTTTACGCATAAATCTATACCTTCGTATATTAAATTTATGCGAATAAATGAAGTAGTTATATATATATATATATATATATTTTGAAAAAAGAAAAAAACGAATGTTGGGAAGGAAAAATATATGTGCGTGTAATCCTTCCCGATATATGGGTAGGATTCTAACACTATTTTCTTTTCATTTTCGTATGGTCTATGATCATTTTCTTTTTTTTGCATTTTTCCTTTTAATATCCTGAAGATGTCCTCTGCAATAGGGACAAAACGTTGATTATTTCATAAATACATTCGGTTTTTTCTTTTTTTCAAAACAAAATAATGTCAACCATCGCTGGTATTTTTATTTTATTCTTATACATATATATGTGACATAGTATAGTATGTGATATAGGTGACATGTTTACAAAAAAATGGGAGTTGACACCTTTAAAATAAAACGGGAGGCGACCCCTTTTAAATAAAACGGGAGGCGACCTCTTTTAAATAAAACGGGAGGCGACCCCTTTTAAATAAAACGGGAGGCGACCCCTTTTAAATAAAATGGGAGGCGACACCTTTTAAATAAAATGGGAGGCGACACCTTTTAAATAAAACGGGTGGCGACCCCTTTTAAATAAAATGGGAGGCGACACCTTTTAAATAAAATGTGAGGCGACACCTTTAAAATAAAACGGGAGGCGACACCTTTAAAATAAAACGGGAGGCGACCCCTGTAAAATAAAACAGGAGTCGACACCTTTAAAATAAAACGGGAGTCGACACCTTTAAAATAAAACGGGAGTCGACACCTTTAAAATAAAACGGGAGTCGACACCTTTTAAATAAAACGGGAGGCGACACCTTTAAAATAAAACGGGAGGCGACCCCTGTAAAATAAAACGGGAGGCGACACCTTTAAAATAAAACGGGAGTCGACACCTTTAAAATAAAACGGGAGTCGACACCTTTAAAATAAAACGGGAGGCTACACCTTTTAAATAAAACGGGAGGCGACCCCTGTAAAATAAAACGGGAGTCGACACCTTTAAAATAAAACGGGAGGCGACACCTTTAAAATAAAACGGGAAGCGACACCTTTAAAATAAAACAGGAGTCGACACCTTTAAAATAAAATGGGAGTAGACACCTTTAAAATAAAATGGGAGTAGACACCTTTAAAATAAAATGGGAGGCGATATGTTTAAAATAAAATGGGAGGCGATATGTTTAAAATAAAATGGGAGACGACCCCTTTAAAATAAAATGGGAGGCGACCTCTTTAAAATAAAACGGGAGTCGACACCTTTAAAATAAAATGGGAGGCGATATGTTTAAAATAAAATGGGAGACGACACGTTTAAAATAAAATGGGAGGTGACACCTTTAAAATAAAATGGGAGGTTACACGTTTAAAATAAAATGGGAGGTGACACGTTTAAAATAAAATGGGAGGTGATACATTTAAAATAAAAATGGCAGGCAATATTTAAAAAAAAATAAAAGATATAGTACATTAAAAAAAAAAAAGATATAATCTATTTTTAAAAAAAATGGGATACACTATATGTCTAAAATACGGAAATGTATGATAACACCTTTGAGTATTTTAGAGATATAGTGTATCCTTTTTTTATATATACATCACTAGCATGGGTGCCCGGCATTGCCCGGGTATTTGGAGGTGTGTGATGAGCAAAAAAAAAAAAAAAAAAAGTGGTAGTAGGAAGGCAGGCTCGAACCCGTACTGTGAAGAAGGAAAAGAATGTGAAAAAAACGTGACGTCTTTGCTGTTATGACCACCGTCAAGCTGGAAGTGACGTAGGTGTAAATTAAGGCTAGACAATCAAAAAGACTTTTGAAAATATCGGCAAAAAAGCAACCCCCTCCCTCTAGAAATGTGCTCAGTTTAGGACAAAGAAATTAATGTTTTAGCCAATTTTTTTATATTTGTCGTTAGAAAGGTTGAGCTTCAAAATAATACTAATCTTGTGAAAATCCGTCGTCTCTGTCAAAAGTTTTAGGCAGACATGCAAACATACATACATTTATATATTGGTAGCTCAAATTTTCGACCTACACCGATTAAAAAGCTTGCCCTATTTCTGAATACCCTTTATGTAAAACTAGCAGGGCTACCCGGCGTTGCTCGGGACCGTATAAACAATGAAAAAACAAAAGCAGATATTGAACATATGTTTTATTCTTAGGGGAGAGGAATCTTTCATCTCAAGTTTTAGCGTTACAAACAAACATTTGTCTTTTATATATATAGATAATGACAGGTTTTTTGGGGGCCCCCCTCGAAGATAACTGATCAGTTGACCAACTTCTAGTGGTCCGTTTGACGTGAAATTTCGATATTTGTCATCCGGGTGATGGGGCTTCAATATGATACCAAATTTGTCAAGTTTGGTTCCGTCTTTCAAAAGTTTTAGCGTTACAAACAAACATACATACATACACACAGACGTTTGGCTTTTATATATATAGATGTAAAATTTCAAATGTTTAGACCAGAAAGTGTCTGAATAATTTGGTAGAGACTGCTGAGGTCAATATTTTAAAACTTTAACCCCTATTATGACCCCTTAACATTTATTGTTTTGGGCTCAAATCAAGTTCTTAAGTTAAATCCATGTTCAAGGAACCTATATCTAAAGTTTCAAGTGTTTATACCCAAAATTGGCAGAGGAGTTTGATAGAGTTCTCAAAGGTCAAATCGTTGAACTTTGACCCCTTAACCGCCAAATTTCTTGCCGAAAACCTATTACAAAGATTTTACCAAATCTCACTACCCTGTATATCAAATTTTGAGTCTGTAGACTGAAAATTGGCAGAGTTATTGCATAGGGAAATGTACACAGACAGACACACAAACAGACACTTTCACAGATATCGCTTTTTTTATGTATCACCTCCTAATTTATTTTAAACATATCATCTCCCATTTCACTGGATTTTATTAATAAAATTTTAAAAGGAAAAACAAAAAGTAAATCCCTCAATCCAACTTATGAAAAGTGAGGGCAAAACCGGTCAGCTGACCTCCCCATTAAATTGATTTTTTTTCTATCATTTCTTTTTGTTTTTCCTTTTAAAATTTTATTAATGAAAAAAATATCAATTTAATAGATCAGCTGACCCATTAAATTGATTTTTTTTCTATCATTTCCCACATTTAATCATGAAAAAATCGTCAAAACGGGTCATCCTGTCATGATGGCAATAAATATAAGTGGATATATTTATTTACATAGATGTGCATATACTTGAGCATAATTTAATCTTACACCCCTGACAAGAGAAATTACCCATAAAAATTGAAATAAAAAAAAACAATAAACTAAAATAAAAATATTTATGGAGGTTATGGACCTGAATTTGAATAACTAAAATCTCTCAGTGGGTTTCTGAATGATATTATTATTTAGGAACTAATTCTTAACATCTTTGTTAACTATTCTGTACCGTAGACTAATTTACTCTTTTATGTAAAACTAGCATGGGTGCCCGGCGTTGCCTGGGTGTTTGGAGGTGTGTGTTGAACAAAAAAAGGGGTAATTTTTTAAACTTTGACCCCTATTATGACCCCTGAAAATTTATTGTTTTGGCCTCAAATCAAGTTATTAAGTTAGATCCATGTCCACAGAACCTATATCTAAAATTTCAAGGGTGTAGACCCAAAATTGTCGGAGAAGTTTGCTAGAGTTCTCAAAGCTCAAATCGTTGAACTTTGACCCCTTAATCGCCAAATTTCTGGCTAAAAACCGATCACATAGATTTTTCCAAATCTCAGTACCCTGTATAATTTCGAGTCTGTAGACTAAAAATTGACAGAGTTATTTCGTAGGGAAATGTACACAGACACACACACACACACTTTCACTTTTATAGATATATGGATTTAACATTTGAGTCTGACAGAATGACAAAGTGATATTGCAAACCGATATATTAAACAAACGAACTTCAAAGAGACAAATGAACACATAAGTAAAAAAAATTTGTATTAGAAAACATTTCTTGATTATTCCACGTCTTTTTTTTTTTTACAGACCTGACGACTGAGGTTCGCTCTTAATAAAAATTGTTTTTTTATAGTCTTAATTTTGACTTCCTTTTTCATAAAAAACTAAAAAAAAAAATCAAGAAGGAAAAGAAATTTAATTTTATTCTTTTTTCATTAATTTCTTTCTGTGCAAAGCAATTCTTTCAACCTTAATCTGTTTCCAAAATGTTTTTATTTTATTCCCCTCCCCCTTCAGTCATTTTCCTCCGCATCCTTGCAAGTATTAAAATAAACCTTTTATAATATTTATTTATGGATTTATTTACTTATCATTTCTTTTGTATTGGTAAATGAATTCCATGCACCCACCATGTTTAAGTTTGGGAGTAAAAAATGTACGATGAACAGAAGGATGGGGAAAATAATGTATATCCAGTTAGGTAGAAAAGTAACTTATCTTGCTTTTGATAACATTTATTTGTTATATATTTGTTTTTTGGCAACTTATTCGAATCTATGTGTACAGTAATACAAACCCGAAATGAATTTAAGACCACGAGTGAAATGAGAAAATGAAGAAAATCACATTTACTGTGTGTGTTTACTGATTATGTAAGTCAGCGGGTTTGGTTGCCATAACAACGTGACGGTAGTGAACGTGTGTGTGTGCGCGTGTTTGCTAGTAGTACTAATAAGTTTGTAGGAGCGTTTGATTTCGTGTAGTTTAGTTTCGTATATAAGTTTCGTATTTTTTTAATTTGTAAATAACAAGTTATGAAAAAATTAAACCCTTCCAAGATGGACAATAAATAAAGCCATAATATTTTATGGTAAAGGTAAGAGCGTAGGAACCAGTTTTTTAGGAGATGTGATTATTGGATTAACCAATCAGAAATCGTCTGTGGCACACATATCTCTGTTTTTATAGATATATAGATTTCAAAAAATAATTTCTTTTTTTTTTTACATAGGCATCACCACTTATCAAGGCCAAGAGGCTACTCGGGGATAAGGGTTAAAGAGTGTACAGTAGTCAATTGGACAATATAGTTATCATTAGTAATGGAAATTTGGTAAATTTGTTAACTTATATGGAACGGCTCATCAAAAACTTGTTTACGTTAGACTTGAAGACAACCATATTGTAGTCAGCTGGAAAGCAGGAAAACGGAAGACAATTCCATAGGTGTGCAGTTTGCTCATGGAATCTACATTTAGGTTTAGGCACAGATAAAGAGTGGGGGAATTATTGATAGTGTTTTCTGCTAGACGGGTGTTTTTTTTTAAAGTTTGGTGAGGGGGGACCATAGATTGGAGCTCAGCAGAGCTCCAATCTATGGTCCAATCTAGTTTTCAGCTAGACGAGTGTTACCATAGATTGGAGCTCATGTGAGCACTTGCCATGAAAATAACAATAAAGCAGAGACAAACTCGCAACATCTCTTCTGTGAGAAGGAGGTTGCAGGGAAGAGAAATGGACATCTCCTACCAGGCTACAAAGTCTATTTTGATTTGAACTCTATCAAGGCAGGATAAGGCCTTTCTAGCAGCTCCTGCTCAAATGTGGCAACAGTACTTCATCCTTGGACGTACCTGGCTCTTATATAGATAGAGAATTGCATCAACAGTGAGATATCTACTGGATCAATAGAAGGATCCCACCATTTTTCCAGCAGCCTTGGCAACGGATTTAATGTATGTGTTCCATTTAAGATCAGGAGTAAAGGTCAAGCCTAGAAGCATATCAAAACATGAGGCCTCCCAAAGACGAGAGCCATCCATTTCAATTGATGCCAGATGGGGATCAGAGCGTTGATGATGTAAAGATAAAAACTTGGTTTTAGATGCATTAAAAGTAACAAGCCACCTCTTTCCCCATTGTATCACTTGCTCAAGATCAGAGGAGAGCGAATCAAAGAGAACTTGGTTGTTTACGGTCTTAGATATGCTACCATAGATAGTAGTGTCATCAGCATAAGTGTCTACGAATGATGTAAGGATGTGATTTGGAAGATCATTAATGTAGATCAGGAAAAGAGTTGGGCCCAGGATGGACCCCTGAGAGACTCCAGCATTAATACTGTGAGCTTCTGATTTCTGCCCATTATGTCATTCTAAATTATAAAAAAATACACACTTCTGCATGACAGTTACATATTAGCAACAGAGATGAGTTATTGACCCCTGTTCTTAGAATGTGAACTGATATCTAGCGGCCATTATGTGAACCTCAAATATAAACAAATGTTTACGATAATGTAAAAATATATAATCTATATATATGAAAGCGAAAATGTGTGTATGTATGTATGTTTGTGTGTTTTTATGTCTCACAAAAACTTTCCACACGGGTCACGGATTCTTGCCAGATTGGTATCATTTTAAACTTCCAACCTTCGCCCGACAAATATTGAAAAATTGGCCAAAAACGTTAATTCTTTCACCCTAAAATTATCAGTTTTCTACAGGGGTTGGCCAGCAAAAACCATCCTCTCATGACGATTCCGTTTCTACGCATGCGTCATATGACATTGTAACCCGATTTGTTTTAAATATTTGAGAAAGCAACAATTTAGTGGACATCATCTTAGCTCAGTTGGTTAGAGCGTTGGGTCATTATCTAAAGGTTTTGGGTTCGAATCGTGGTGTGAGATGCTTTTTTATTTTTTATTTTTTTAATTTTAATATTGAAGCAGGGTTATTGAAGCCATTTTTCACGTGTTTTCAGATTTTTTAACGTTTTTTTTTTACTTCGCTTATTCTTACATTTTCATTAACACCCCCAACCCTCGATTGACCACACACACCCAAAAACACTCGTGCAACATCGGGTACCCCCCCCCTCTAGTAACAAAATAAATAACAAAAAAATATGAAAATTGAAACATTTATTGAATAAAACATATATAAAATATAATTTTAATGTATTAATATAATTTTTTTCAATGAGTGATTCATAATTGAAAATAAAATGAAAAATATGATAAAAATATAAAACATTTATAGATTGTTTTTAGAATTATTTGTTTTTATTTACGGTAAGATTGTATAAAAATGTAACAAAATATAATTTAAAAACATAAAACATTTATAGATTGTTTTTAGAATTATTTGTTTTTATTTACGGTAAGATTATATTTTGTTACATTTTCATACAATTTAAAAACATAAAACATTTATAGATTCTTTTTAGAATTATTTATTTGTTTTTTATTCATGGTAAGATTGTATAAAAATGTAACAAAATATAATTTAAAACATAAAACATTTATAGATTGTTTTTAGAATTATTTGTTTTTTATTTATTTTTTACGATAAGGTTGTATAAAAATGTAAGAAAATATAATTTAAAAACATAAAACATTTATAGAGGTTTAAGAATAATTTTTTTTTGAACAGAAAGATTGTATAAAAATACAATTTTAGTCTGCATGCACTTTTAGAAAAGAAAGAGTTATCAACCCTCTGTTCTTTGGCTGACAAGCGACACCTGTCGGCAGCTACTGAAACTAAAATACACACATTCGCCTCATCTCACTGATATGCAGAAGTGCCAAAACAATATTATTTAAAATAAGAATCGTTTAAAAGTTGTATAAAAGGATGCTTTATGCTTATGAAATGAAAAGTCGGACTAAATTGGGAGGGGGGGACAGACATTTCTGTAAATCAACATCTTAAACCTGAACTCGACGTAGAAGAAAAAAAAAAATAATGAAACTCTTACCTTGCATGGTGAATCCTTCACGGCTTTTCTCAATTAACCGGAGTTGTAATGAATTACCTCGTTGCTTACAACGACAGATCGTCCTAGTAAAAGTAACTACGAAATGTATAACTGGACTAAACAAAAAGACCAATAACACTTGCCGATGATAGGGGGTGTTTTTATAATCCACTAGTCGATTCTATGCAAATGTTGTCACATCCAACCTATGTGAGTGGACAACAAACAAACACTATTATAAAATCAGTCGACCACTTTCAAATATTTAAATATAAAAAAGCAAAAATAAAGTTTTGCGTTTTTTATTTACTACTGAAAACCATAACTTTAGTAAAGGTATTTTTTGTTTAAACAAAATAATACATTTCCACTAAGATTTAAATAAAAATAATTAGTTCATTATATTCTGAGATCATTATTTGATAAATACTGAAAATTTCATTAAAATTGGTTAATTTCCTGATTTTTGGTGAATTTTTAAGTAAAGGGAGGGGTCAAAATATTTATACATTTTGAGCATCGGCATTCATTTTGCCTGTACCTATGTATACACATTGATTCGAAAAAGTGGTCAAAAAATCAAATATTATCGGATTTTTAACTGACTAAAGTGGGAGGGGGGAGGCATTTCTGCAACTCAACGTGTTAAACCTGAAGTCTACGTAGAAGAAAAAACAATGAAACTCTTGCCTTGCGTGGTGAATCCTTCACAGCTTTTCTCGATTAACTGGAGTTTTAATGAATTGCCTCATTGCTTACAATGGTAGATCGTCCTTGTAAAAGTAACTACGAAACGTATAACTGGACTAAACAAAAAGACCAACCACACTTGCCGACGATAGGGGTGTTTTTATAACCCACTAGTCGATTCTATGCAAATGTTGTCACATCCAACCCACATGAGTGGACAAAAAACAAACACTATTATAAAATCAGTCGACCAAGCATTTGCTTGAACGACTGCCACACAGAATTCTACCACAGTCTTCTCTCTAGTCCCCTTCGAGTAACAGGGTCGTCTATTCTTTTGCGATTCATTGCAAAGTGTCGGATTTTAACCGACTAAAAGGGGGGGGGGCGTTTCTACAACTCAACCGGTTAAATAAGAACTCGACATAGAAGGAAAAAAACAATGAAACCTTTACCTTATGTGGTGAACCTTTCACGCCTTTTCTTGGTCAACAGTAGTTGCAACGAATTGCCTCGTTGCTTACAACGACAGATCGTCTTTGTAACAGTAACTATGAAACAGGATGCTAGACTAAAACAAACAGACCAACCAACAATATACGATAGGGGGTGTTTTTATACCCACTAGTCGATTCTATGCAAATGTTGTCACATCCAACCCACATGAGTGAACAACAAAGAAACACTATTATAAAATCAGTCGACCAAGCATTTTCAAACCTTTTGCTATGTAGAAGGAAAAAACAATGAAACTCTTGCCTTGCGTGGTGAATCCTTCATGCCTTCTTTCTCGGTTAACTGGAGTTGCAATGAATTGCCTCGTTGCTTAAAACAACAGATCGTCCTTGTAAAAGTAACTACGAAACGTATAACTGGACTAAACAAAAAGACCAACCACACTTGCCGACGATAGGGGTGTTTTTATAACCCATTAGTCGATTCTGTGCAAATGTTGTCACATCCAACCTACGTGAGTGGACAAATATTATTGAATTTTTAACACGTCGTGGGGGCACAAGTGATTGCAGTTTGTCAGAGCATTCACCACTAAAATACTTGTAGAAAAGGCGAAAGATGCAACATTTCGTCGATGGGACAGCGGCTGAAGCTTAGATGCCAGTTCAGGGCCTATCAGATTTGCGACTCTCTTTTGAACCCTGAAGACTTCAAACATCTTTTCTTCCCTCCCCCCTACTCTTCGGTTAGCTAATTCCGACAGTTCACTTTATATGAACGAAATTGGGGTAATGTCACTAAATAGGGATTGTGGGTGATATGAAAAAAATTGGGCATTAAAAATGTTTTTTTTTATCTTAAACATTATTACATGAGGAGTCACGCGTGAATTTCGCTGAAGAGGGTTTGGATATATAAAAGGAGTGGCCGCTCTACGATTGTTGTTGTCTTTCAGACAGACTACACTTCGACCATCGTGAATCATCTGTTACTTTTACAAGGAAAGACTGCTTGTAAGCAACGTCGACATTTCCTTGCAAGACTTCAAACGTCTTTTCTCCCCCCCCCTACTCTTCGGTTAGCTAATTCCGACAGTTCACTTTATATGAACGAAATTGGGGTAATGTCACTAAATAGGGATTGTGGGTGATATGAAAAAAATTGGGCATTAAAAATGTTTTTTTTTATCTTAAACATTATTACATGAGGAGTCACGCGTGAATTTCGCTGAAGAGGGTTTGGATATATAAAAGGAGTGGCCGCTCTACGGTTGTTGTTGTCTTTCAGACAGACTACACTTCGACCATCGTGAATCATCTGTTACTTTTACAAGGAAAGACTGCTTGTAAGCAACGTCGACATTTCCTTGCAAGACTTCAAACGTCTTTTCTCCCCCCCCCCTACTCTTCGGTTAGCTAATTCCGACAGTTCACTTTATATGAACGAAATTGGAGTAATGTCACTAAATAGGGATTGTGGGTGACATGAAAAAAATTAGTCATTAAAAATGAGTCATTTCATGTAAAAATTTATTTACTCATGTAATAATGTTTAAGATAAAAAAACATTTTTAATGCCTAATTTTTTTCATGTCACCCACAAACCCTATTTAGTGACATTACCCCAATTTCGTTCATATAAAGTGAACTGTCGGAATTAGCTAACCGAAGAGTAGGGGGGAGGGAGAAAAGACGTTTGAAGTCTTGCAAGGAAATGTCGACGTTGCTTACAAGCAGTCTTTCCTTGTAAAAGTAACAGATGATTCACGATGGTCAAAGTGTAGTCTGTCTGAAAGACAACAACAACCGTAGAGCGGCCACTCCTTTTATATATCCAAACCCTCTTCAGCAAAATTCACGCGTGACTCCTCATGTAATAATGTTTAAGATAAAAAAACATTTTTAATGCCTAATTTTTTTCATGTCACCCACAAACCCTATTTAGTGACATTACTCCAATTTCGTTCATATAAAGTGAACTGTCGGAATTAGCTAACCGAAGAGTAGGGGGGAGGGAGAAAAGACGTTTGAAGTCTTGCAAGGAAATGTCGACGTTGCTTACAAGCAGTCTTTCCTTGTAAAAGTAACAGATGATTCACGATGGTCAAAGTGTAGTCTGTCTGAAAGACAACAACAACCGTAGAGCGGCCACTCCTTTTATATATCCAAACCCTCTTCAGCAAAATTCACGCGTGACTCCTCATGTAATAATGTTTAAGATAAAAAAACATTTTTAATGCCTAATTTTATTCATGTCACCCACAAACCCTATTTAGTGACATTACTCCAATTTCGTTCATATAAAGTGAACTGTCGGAATTAGCTAACCGAAGAGTAGGGGGGAGGGAGAAAAGACGTTTGAAGTCTTGCAAGGAAATGTCGACGTTGCTTACAAGCAGTCTTTCCTTGTAAAAGTAACAGATGATTCACGATGGTCAAAGTGTAGTCTGTCTGAAAGACAACAACAACCGTAGAGCGGCCACTCCTTTTATATATCCAAACCCTCTTCAGCAAAATTCACGCGTGACTCCTCATGTAATAATGTTTAAGATAAAAAAACATTTTTAATGACTAATTTTTTTCATATCACCCACAAACCCTATTTAGTGACATTACTCCAATTTCGTTCATATAAAGTGAACTGTCGGAATTAGCTAACCGAAGAGTAGGGGGAGGGAGAAAAGACGTTTGAAGTCTTGCAAGGAAATGTCGACGTTGCTTACAAGCAGTCTTTCCTTGTAAAAGTAACAGATGATTCACGATGGTCGAAGTGTAGTCTGTCTGAAAGACAACAACAACCGTAGAGCGGCCACTCCTTTTATATATTCAAACCCTCTTCAGCGAAATTCACGCGTGACTCCTCATGTAATAATGTTTAAGATAAAAAAAAACATTTTTAATGCCCAATTCTTTTCATATCACCCACAATCCCTATTTAGTGACATTACCCCAATTTCGTTCATATAAAGTGAACTGTCGGAATTAGCTAACCGAAGAGTAGGGGGAGGGAGAAAAGACGTTTGAAGTCTTGCAAGGAAATGTCGACGTTGCTTACAAGCAGTCTTTCCTTGTAAAAGTAACAGATGATTCACGATGGTCGAAGTGTAGTCTGTCTGAAAGACAACAACAACCGTAGAGCGGCCACTCCTTTTATATATCCAAACCCTCTTCAGCGAAATTCACGCGTGACTCCTCATGTAATAATGTTTAAGATAAAAAAAAACATTTTTAATGCCCAATTTTTTTCATATCACCCACAATCCCTATTTAGTGACATTACCCCAATTTCGTTCATATAAAGTGAACTGTCGGAATTAGCTAACCGAAGAGTAGGGGGGAGGGAGAAAAGACGTTTGAAGTCTTGCAAGGAAATGTCGACGTTGCTTACAAGCAGTCTTTCCTTGTAAAAGTAACAGATGATTCACGATGGTCGAAGTGTAGTCTGTCTGAAAGACAACAACAATCGTAGAGCGGCCACTCCTTTTATATATCCAAACCCTCTTCAGCGACATTCACGCGTGACTCCTCATGTAATAATGTTTAAGATAAAAAACATTTTTAATGACTAATTTTTTTCATATCACCCACAATCCCTATTTAGTGACATTACCCCAATTTCGTTCATATAAAGTGAACTGTCGGAATTAGCTAACCGAAGAGTAGGGGGAGGGAGAAAAGACGTTTGAAGTCTTGCAAGGAAATGTCGACGTTGCTTACAAGCAGTCTTTCCTTGTAAAAGTAACAGATGATTCACGATGGTCGAAGTGTAGTCTGTCTGAAAGACAACAACAACCGTAGAGCGGCCACTCCTTTTATATATCCAAACCCTCTTCAGCGAAATTCACGCGTGACTCCTCATGTAATAATGTTAAAGATAAAAAAAAACATTTTTAATGCCTAATTTTTCTCATATCACCCACAATCCTTATTTAGTGACATTACCCCAATTTCGTTCATATAAAGTGAACTGTCGGAATTAGCTAACCGAAGAGTGGGGGGGGGGGAAGAAAAGATGTTTGAAGTCTTCAGGGTTCAAAAGAGAGTCACAAATCTGATAGGCCCTGAACTGGCATCTAAGCTTCAGCCGCTGTCCCATTGACGAAATGTTGCATCCCTCTGCCTTTTCTACAAGTATTTTAGTGGTGAATGCTCTGACAAACTGCAATCACTTGTGCCCCCACGACGTGAGCACCCTCGACAAACCTGACAGGCTGCTAAATCCCACCCCCACACTGTAGAGATCCCTAGATGTAAAAGATCTTTTTACTCCAATAGTTTCTTCCCCAGAACCGCTAGACTCTGGAATTCCATTCCAGGTCCCTGCTTCCCCAACAGTACTGACATGCAGAAGTTCAAGTGTAATGTGAACCGACATCTTGCTGCCCAAATCGCTACATAGTACCCAGTAGTTGCTGCCCCTGATAGTAGCCCCCTACACCAAAGTGGCAATTTGCCTTGTTTGAGGTGAAAATGTAATAAAAAAAATTTTAAAAAGTCTTGCAATGAAATGTCGACGTTGCTTACAAGCAGTCTTTCCTTGTAAAAGTAACAGATGATTCACGATGGTCAAAGTGTAGTCTGTCTGAAAGACAACAACAACCGTAGAGCGGCCACTCCTTTTATATATCCAAACCCTCTTCAGCGAGATTCACGTGTGACTGGAATATCTATTTAACTTGTAAGGAATAGGCACCCAGTTTCTTTGCTTAACGGACCACCGGCCGTGTTGGCCACAGCTACCAGCATTCCTTTCTTCCCTACCGCCCCACCCTCGGTAAGTCAAACAATTTAAAATTCTCACAAAACATAAGTATCTAAAAATATTCAAAGTGAAACACAGAGACACGTACAATAAAAAAAGAGAAAAAAAACAAAACAAGGTACTTCTACAGAATTGGGACAGGATTTTGTAGTCGATAAATAAAGTTTTCAGATAAAAAACGATGGTTCAACTGATTTTTTTTGTCAATTCTAATAAGTTACAAATGCTAGCTTCCAAATTATGCAGTCGAAATTACCTGAATATTAATCATTAAAAAAAAAACAACTTTAATCATGTTAGCAGGTGAAAAATTGCCGCCATCTATATATATAAAAGCGAAAATGTGTGTATGTATGTGTGTTTGCTTTTTGTGTATATCTACAAAAGGCTTTTTTTTTTGGCGTGATTTTCGGTTGGCTCGCTCCTTCTTAAAACTTTTTATATGCTGTCTAAATAATAATATCTACGACTAAGGAACTCTGGTCGCAGCTATCTTTAATTTACCCTACTTTATAAGCTATTTTCAAGATATTTTTGGATCGCCGCATAGCGGGGAAAATAGAAACTGGCTTCCAGCGTAAAACTAGAACAAACATCACACGACTTAACGTTCTCGCATCTGTTAATTTAGCTTTATAAATGTCAACTTAACACAGTTATCAATTTATCCATTTCCGTGGTTGAGATGATTAGGTTGCAGGTTTTTTTCCATTTCCTTTCCACCTCCGCGTCAAAGGTTCGGGGTTCAATCCTACCTTTCTACTAAAACTTTTTTTTTTCTTTTACACCTACAAACACCCGGCCACGTTTTTTTTTTTTGTTTTTTAAACAGGGTTGTTTTGATCTACCTCCCCCCTCGCAACACACACACACCTCCAAACACCCGGGCAATGCTGGGTACCCCCCCCTCACTAGTCTTGTTTAAATCAAAGAAGAAAATTACTGGCAGATTTGCCGTTTAGTTGTATAAATATCCTCAAACGAGGTAATCACTTAAAGGGACTCTTAAAAGACAAACACTGGTATCGAGCAGGTTTTTTAACGTTTCACCAACTTTAAATGCGTAAAATATGATCGCATAATTATTGATCATCATGTTATTTAAATTTAATTTGAATTAACCAATAATTACAAGAAACCTTCTCTACCAGCAATAGTAATGGCCAGAGATTCATGATCTGAAAGTATGTCTTTTAAACTCCTCGGCCTAACGTTCACAGGAAACACGAGTTGGAAAAATTACATTGAGAGTATTGCCAGGACTGCTGCAAAGAAGGTAGGTTCTCTCTACCGTGCTAGAAAGCTACTGACGTCCGAAAGTATCCTGTACCTCTATAAGGCAACCATTCGCCCATGTATCGAGTATTGTTGTCATATTTGAGCTGGTGCATCTGCTACTAGTCTCTCGCTCCTAGACAAGGTTCAAAAGAGAGTCGCCAACCTGATAGGCCCTGATCTGTAATCTAAACTTCAGCCTCTGTCCCATCGATGAAATGTTGCATCCCTCTGCCTGTTCTACAAGTATTTTAATGGTGAATGCTCTGATGAACTGCAAGCACTTGTACCCCCCTCGATGCAAATACCCCCCAACAAAACCAATAAGCAGCTAAATCCCACCCCTTCACAGTGGAGATCCCTAGATGTAAGAGAGCCTTCTACTCCAGTAGTTTCTTCCCCAGAACCACTAGACTTTGGAATCTCCTTCCGGGTCCCTGCTTCCCCAACTGTACTGACATGCAGGGGTTCAAGCGTAACGTGAACAAATATCTTGCTGCCCAACTCCCTACATAGCACCCCTATAGCTTATGTTCCTGATAATAGCCACCTACATCAAAGTGGCAACGTGCCTTGTTTGGGGTGAAAATGCAATAAAAAACAAAAAAAAAACATGTTTAACGAATAATGCAAGGTGAAGTTTTAAAATGATTAAATAAATTTTATTTTATAATTTAACATTAAAAACATCGAACAATAAAAATAAAATTTTGGGTACTTATGTATTTTTTTGTACTGTGCTAAAATAATAATGTTATTATTTTGAAAGCCATTCTTAACATGGAGGGTGTTTTTTGTAACTATTTTGTGCTTCGACCTTACAATTAAGAAAAAAAAATATTGTGAAATTTTAATTTAACCTGAAAAAAATATTTAAAAATAGCGTGGTACCAAAAATGCATAAGCACAAAATTTTTGTTTAATTTTACAGTAGATTTTGTTCTCGGATGCATACAATGGCAGATGGTACCGCACTATTTGTATATGGTTTTTTGTAGGCACCGCCAAAAATGGCCGAAAAATCAAGTTGTTGTTTTTTAAAACGAAATTACATTTATTAAAAAATGGCCGAAAAATCGAAAAATTGAACGTTGTTATTTTTTCCTACTTTAATCACATACAGAAATGACTTAAAATAAAGAAAAACAATTTTCTTTTAATTTTTTTTATTTTTGTTTAAAAAGGCACCGCCAAAAATGGCCGAAAAATCAAGTTGTTATTGTTTTTTAAAACGAAATTACATTTATTAAAATCCATTATTTCTGAATAACTTTTTTTTTCCAGAAAGATAAAACCCTGAATTTTATCATATAGAAAGCAGAATAATGTAAAACTTTTTCTACTATTTTTAATTAAATTTTAAAATGTTAAATTTTCCCCAAAAGTTAACAATTGGCGTTTTTTGTTTTGCACAAAAAACATATACAATTAGTTAAAAAAAATAGGTTTTTGAAAGAATTAATTTGTTTATTTCTTGTCTAACTAAGATTTAGGGTGATTTTCTATGAGAATATGCAAAAATATTATAATATAAGTACCTGGATTTCAAATAATTCCACATTCATATAGGCAACCAGTTACTTTGAGTCGATTTGATTACTGTTTACATTTGTACTTGATAAAAAGCAAACTACGGAAGACCAAAAAGCCAAAAAAAAACTTATTTTTCAGTGACAAAAATTTCAATGTATTATTAACGCTGAGGCTGGCCAGTACCAGATGGGTGACCATTTGTATGAGTTTGGTTTTTAATGTGTATGTGTGTGGGGACCAGGCTCTCCAAAATGGGGAGGGGGGGGCAATTTAAAGCAGAATAAAAATAATTATTTCAGCGTGTTTGGTCCACCGTAGTCGAAAGGCGGCAAACATTTCCAAACTTGATTGAAAAAATAATGATATTTTTAACACAAAGGGCACAATATTTATCGAATTTTTTTTTTTTTTTTTTGTATCAATTCTTCAAAGCATGGCCTGTTTAATAATGGTCATGCATTATTCGGCTCGCTAAAAAGAAATTGTTAATTTATTCATCAAAGATTTTAAAATGGCTTTTTTCGTATAAATATTAAAAAACATTTTTTTGTTTTGCTTAACTTAAATTAATTATTTTACTTAACATATTCTCCGAATTTCACACTTCAAAACTCAAAAGTGGGATAATTAAACACAATCGAAGTTCTGATATTCAGACATCAAAATAAGGTATGCAAACAAGTTTTTATTTTTTTTTAATCTATAATCCCGTCCCTTACAACAACATAATATGTTTTGTTCAGTTTCAGATGATTATTTTAAGCATATTTGGAACCCTCTCAAAACAAGGGAGGGTTTTGTAAGCAAAAATATATATATATAAATATCGTTTATGAAAAATAAGTACACTGTTATAAAGTTCATTCTTCTCTTAATAATCGCTGAAAATTTCGTATTGATTGGATAATTACCTGATGTTTGGTAGATTTTTAAAAAGACGGTCCGTCAAAAAGTACTTACCTGACCCCCCCCCCGTTTTGGCGGTGCCTAGTTTTTTGGTACTAGTGCACTTATTGATCCGTGCTGAAATAATAACGTTATTATTTACAAAAAAACAGTCAAAATACTGTTAAAAACACGCCGAATATATGTCAGCCTATGTCATATATTGAGTGAGTTTCTAACAGTATTTTGTCTGGTTCTTTATTTATAATTCATTCTCCCAAACTTACCGCCTCAAAGAGAGAGTCGGGCGCCATTTTGAATTTTCCAATACATCGGTAAACACTGTATGTTTTTCGAGCTGAATAAACATGTTACATTAAATATAAACACTAAAAACATATCCAGTTAGGTAGAAGAGTAACTTATCTTGCCTTTGATAATATTTATTTGTTCTATATTTGTTTTGTGACAACTTTTTCGAATCTATGTGTACAGTAAAACAGACCCGTTAATTTTAATTAAATTTAATCACATGATTACATTTTCAATAATTATGTGATTATATTTTACCCATTTAAAATTTGTGAAAAAAAAAAAAAAAAAAAAACTTTTGCTAGATACCGGTGTCGACCTTTAAGTGTCCCTATCTGGTTCGAGAATATTTATACAACTAATCGGCAAATCTGGCAAATTACCTCCCCTTTTTTGAACTCTCCTATGTCTTACGACCGTTTTTCATCAAATTCTATTTTTTATTTTCTGTAATAAATAATTATCGATTTCGTAATTTTGGGATATAATCAGCTAAAAAATACGAAGAATACGTAGACACCATTGTTTTCATGTGAAATTCAGTTTTTACGATTTCAGAAATCTCGTCCCAATAGTGTAGAAGCGTCGAATAAACGATTATCTACTTGACGTTAGATTAAAAAAAAAAATATTAACGCGTTATCAAAAAAACGGAATGGCCAGGAAATTAATTTATGAAAATAGAAAAACAATGAGTTGGGGGGGGGGGGAGAGTGGGAAATTATACTTACATTTCGTGGTTGAAATCTTTTCTTGTTGGGGAAAAAACACGAGGATATTAAGGATTTACAATGAAACCTCTTTCTATGACTTGGTTAACTTTTTTCGTTTGTTTATTTATAATATGTCGAGCAGATCGTAGGATGTTCAGAAGACGTGATAATAAGATGGTGTCATGGCGGACATCGGAATAATCGTTATTACCCACAATGCAATAGAAGACGATCAATACTTCCGTTCGTACGTACGTACGCGTGACTGCTGGAAATATTATGGTATTGATTTGATTTTTTTGCAGAATACAGACCGTCTTATTTTGCGCAGATATGATTTTCAAGTTAAATTCAAGTTTCATGTTATCTTGTGTTTATTAGATAATTAGGTGAAAGTATAGAACGTTGGGTTTGTATTACTATACGGGTAAAGTTTTAAATTAGGTCCACCTCCACCTCGTTCTTCTAAATGACGACTTTTAAAGGTTTTCGACCATGCTGAATACGGAAATTGCATTCAAATTTTTCAGAAATATGTAGTTATCGAGATATAAAAAGTTGTATTATGCATTGTATTCATTGGCGGCCATCTTTTTGCGTGCGTACGCGCGGGCCATAAACAAATCTATGATGCGCGTAACAAAGATGGTCGCCAAAGAATACAATGCATAATACAACTTTTTATATTTCGATAACTACTTATTTATGCAAAATTTCAATGCGATTTCCGTATTCAACATCGTCGAAAACCTTGAAGAAATCGTAATTTAAAAGAAAATTGTGGAGGTGGACCTAATTTAAAAAAAAAATACCTACTATACGCATAGATTCGAAAAAGTTTTCAAAAAACAAATATATAACAAATAAATGGTATCAAAGGCAAGATAAGTTACTTTCCTACCTAATTGGATAAGTTTTTAGTGTTTTTATTGAATATAGTATGTTTATTCTGTTCTAAAAACAGAATATTTATCAGTTTATTTGAAAAAGATAAATAGCGGCGAGCTCGCTGTAGGATACATTAAGTTTTGGAAAATGAGTTCAAACTAAAAAACTATACCAAATGCTGTTAGAAACTCACTTAATACATGTTACTGAGTTTATACAAACAGAAGTGGGTGAGCTTTTAAAACAAAACTGTTCGGGTTTGTATTATTACACACATAGATTCAAAAAGTTGTCAAAAAACAAATATATAACAAATAAATGTTATCAAAAGCAAGATAAGTTATTTTTCTACCTAACTGGATATGTTTTTAGTGTTTTTATTTAATGTAACATGTTTATTCAGCTCGACAAAACATACAGTGTTTACCGATGTATTGGAAAATTTAAAATGACGGCCGACTCTTTGACACGGTAAGTTTGGGAAAAGGAGTTAAAAATAAAAACATATGCAAAATACTGTTAAAAATCCACCGAATATATGTCAGCCTGTGTCACGGTGACATATATTGAGCGAGTTTCTAACAGTATTTGACCTTTTTTTTTTTTTTACATAGGCATCACCACTTATCAAGGCCAAGAGGCCACTCAAGGATAAGGGTTAAAGAGTGTACAGTAGAAATTGGACAATATACTAATCAGTAGTAATGAAAATTTGATAAATTTGATAACTTATATGGAACGGCTCATCAAGAACTTATTTACGTTAGACTTGAACACAACCATATTGTAGTCAGCTATGCATATAGATTCGAAAAACTTCTTAAAAAAACAAATATATAACAAATAAATGTTATCAAAGGCAAGATAAGTTACTTTTCTACCTAACTGGAAATTTTTTTAGTATTTTTATTTAATTTAAAATGTTTAATCAGTTCGAAAAACATGCAGTGTTTATCGATATATTTGAAAAAGACGAACGGCGGGGAGATCACTGTTTAATATGTTAAGTTTGAGAAAATGTGTTCGAGCTAAAAAACTATACAAAATACTGTTAGAAACTGAATCAATATATTTTACCGTGACATAGGATGATTGTCAAAAAACAAATATATAACAAATAAATGTTATCAAACGCAAGATAAGTTACTTTTCTCCCTAACTGGGTAATTTTTTATCATTTTTATTCAATGTAAAATGTTTATTCGATTAAAAAAAACATGCAGTGTTTATCGATATATTTGAAAAAGACAAACGGCGGCAAGCTCGCCGGTGAATACGTTAAGTTTGAGAAAATGAGTTTAATCTAAAAAATTATACAAAATACTGTGAAAAAGCCACTAAATATATGCCAGCCTACGTCACAGTAACATATATTGAGTGTGTTTCTAACAGTATTTGTATAGTTTTTTAGTTTGAACCCATTTTCCCAAACTTAACGTATTCGACAGCGAGCTCGCCGCCATTTGTCTTTTTCAAATACATCGATAAACACTGTATGTTTTTTTGAACCGAATAAACATTTTACATTAAATAAAAACACTAAAAGCTTATCCAGTGAGGTAGAGAAGTAACTGATCTTAACTTTGATAACATTTATTTGTTTTTTGACAACTTTTTCGAATCTATGTGTACAGTAATACAAACCCGTTTTTTTTATTCAATTATAAGGTGTACAAAACACCCTCTCCTCCCCATGTTAAGAATGGCTTTTTAAATAATAATGTGTAAAATAAATAGTCGTAGTAAAACAAATCTGAACAGTTTTTTAAAAAAAGCTCACCCACTTTCGTGTTAAGAATGGATTTCTAAATAATAACATTATTTCAGCACGTTCCGTAGTCTACATACGTTTTAACTAATGACTGTCTTTTTTCTTTCTTTTTCATTTTTTTTGTTGTTGTTTTTTTTCACGCTTCTACACTATTGGGACGAAATTTCGGAAATCGTAAAACTGAATTTCACATGAAAACACTCGTTTCTTTATTTAAAATTATTTATTAAAGAAAATAGAAAATAGAATTTGATGAAAACGATTGTAAGACACAGGTGAGTTAGGTCTTGAACTGTCATCTAGGCTTCAGCCTCTGTCCCATCGACGAAATGTTGCATCCCTCTGCCTGTTCTACAAATACTTTAATGGTGAATGCTCTGACGAATTGCAAGCACTTGTACCTTCTTCTTTTTTTGGGGGGGGGGGATTTTTCACAGTGGATTCAGACTAATTCCTACCCTCTGATGAGAAGGAGAGTATTTCTTCGAAACTCCGCGGATTAAGGACTATCCATTTATCTAGTCACCAATCTGATAGGCCCTGAACTGGCATCTAAGCTTCAGCCTCTGTCCCATCAACGAAATGTTGCATCCCTCTGCCTGTTCTACAAATACTTTAATGGTGAATGCTCTGACGAATTGCAAGCACTTGTACCTTCTTCTTTTTTTTTTTTTTTTACACAGTGATCACCACTTATCAAGGCCCGGAAGCCACTCAGGGATAAGGGTTATTGCAAGTACGTACATTACGTTAGTGTGGAGATTTGATGAAGTGTTTACTTAAGGGGGCGGTTCATTAGGAATTTGTCAACGTTGGACTTGAACACATCCAAGTTGTAGTCAGGTGGGAAGCAGGCAGACGGAACAGAGTTCCACAGTCGTGCAGTTCTAAGAAAGAAGCCTTGTTCATGGAATCCACGTTTTGATTTAGGCACAGATATAGAGTGGGGGAAATTTTTCACAGTGGATTCTCGACGTGACTACCCCCGACAAACCTGACAAGCAACTAAGTCCCACCCCCTTTACAGTAGAGATCCCTAGGTGTAAGAAAGCCTTTTACTCCAATAGTTCCTTCCCCAGAAGTGCAAGTCTTTGGAACTCACTTCCGGGATTCTGCTTTCCCAACTGTACTGATATGCAGAAGTTCAAGTGTAATGTGAACAAACATCTTGCTACTCATCTCCCTTCATAATACCCCTGCAAATTATGTCCCCGATAGTAGCCCCCTATTTCAAAGTTGTACTGTGCCTTGTTTGGGGTGAAAATTGAATTTTAAAACAAAAAAAAAAGAAAAAAAAAGGGAGGTAATTTTCTGTTTCGATTTAAACAAGATGGCGGCAATTTTTAACCTGCTACCACGAATAAAGTTGTTTTTTTTTTTTATAATTCAGTAATATTCAGGTAATCCCGACTGCATAATTTGAAAGCTACTACTTCTAAATTATTAGGATTAACAAAAAAAATAAATTGAAACCATTTTTTTTATCTGAAAACTCCATTTATCGACTACAAAATCTCGTCCCAATAGTGCAGGAGCACCTTTTTTTTTTTCTCTTTTCTACATCAGTGAATTTTGGCCGAGTGTTTGTTTCCGGGACGGGGGGGGGGAGTTTTAAAAAATGTTATGGTAGGTAAGTAGGAAGGATCAAACCCGGAGTCATGAGTAAAAGTAGGAAAATAAAGTGTAAAAAAAAAAAAAAAAAAAACATCTGCAACGTTAACAGTTCGGCCACCAAGAAAAGCCCATTCCAGTTGTTTAGGAAAAAAAAAAAAACGACTACGGTAGGTCGGCGCGAACGTGAAAATATAATGTGAATTGTCCAGCACGCTAACCACTATGCCACAGAGCACTGCAGCTTAGTTTAGTGATTTTAAATAACTTCACATGAAAGAACTACGAAGCCAAACCGGTGTTCTCTTCTCAACTGTTCCTTGTGAACGATCCCCAAACGGTGTTAAGTGGTGGCAGGCGGAGGAGGAATTTATTAGAGAGAAAATATTTTACCACTTCCATTGATCTTAACCGATTTTGGCCGTGACTTCTCAGCAGAAAAAGTATAGAAATCTAAGATTATCGAGGAATTTGAGAAATAATAAGCCTATAACACACCTCAGATATTGTTCTGCCGTTTGTGCATATTATATTTGCATGAAATATCTTGATTTTTAATCCTATTAAGGTCAAAATCAGACGGGAAAACATGAGTTCATTTTATTTATATAGAGATGACGTTTCGAATCTACTATGTTTTGTCCAATGTCTAGTCATCAGGAAAACCGCTGTTTAGTGGCCGGCACTTCTGCATTGTTGGGATTAATTTTTCCCTGAAATAAAGTTCAATTCTCACACGCGAGAATGCAACAACAAATCGGCAGAAAAGTTCTTATCAGTTTGAAAGGAGGGAAAACAACCAAGCAATTGATTTTTTTTTTTTTACACGGTGGTCACCACTTATCAAGGCCCGGAAGCCACTCAGGGATAAAGGTTATTGCAAGTACAGTACGTTAGTGTGGAGATTTAATGAAGTGTTTACTTAAGAGGATGGTTCATTAGGAATTTGTTAACGTTGGACTTGAAGACGTCCAAGTTGTAGTTAGGTGGGGAGCAGGCAGATGGAACAGAGTTCCACAGGCGTGCAGTTCCAAGAAAGAAGCTTTGTTCATGGAATCCACGTTTTGATTTGAGCACAGATAAAGAGTGGGGGGAAATTTTTCACAGTGGATTCAGCTAGACGGGTGTTTTTTTAGGAAAGATTGGCGAGGGGGGACCAGAGATTGGAGTTCAGACGAGCACCTGCCATGGAAATAACGATAAAACAAGGATAGGCTCGCAACGTCTCTTCTGTGGGAGAGAGGTTGCAGGGTAGAGAAAAGGGCATCCCCCACTAAGCCACAAAGTCTATTTTGTACTCTGTCAAAACAGGATAGGCTGTTTTTAGCAGCTCCTGCCCAGATATGGCAGCAGTATTCCATCCTTGATATTTAAGCAATTTTACTGGGTGAATAAAATGAAATGTAATGCAAAAAAGAAAACGGACTATTGTACAGAATGATGAAGATGATTAAGGGTTTGCAAAAACGTGGTTCGCTAGAACCTATCTGAGTTCAGATAACGGATGGACTCATCCCTCAATTCTGGCTCTTTTCATGTGGACGGTTAACAGTTCTGGTTCGTTGTATAAACAGGGAGGAATACTGGCTAACTTCTCACTGCCGTCTTGGAATGTCCGGGAAGAAGACAACGTTCAATGGATAACGTGAAGTAGAAGTGGAGTGACTTTCAGTGACTGCCGTCGTGGGCTTCTCACCAAAGTGGCAATCTTCAGCTGGGTCGAAAAAGAGGCTGACGCAAAATCTCCCAAGGTGTTTGTAGATTAATGTGTTACAGAAAAAAGGGCTGTCCCCTTTTCCTGTAAGTAAGAACTTTAGATAAGTGGAAAATGAGATAAGGATAAGCCGAGATTCGAACCTGGTAAGCAAGGTTCAGAGATAGATTCAGAAAATGAAATGTTAAAATTTCGCTATTGTTAAATTCCATATAAAATAGTTTAGATATTGTTTGTTTGTAAAAAGAATTTAATTGTTCATTCTTTTATGAAAACTGAATTAAAAAGCTCAGCTAAAAAGAATGAACAATACAAATTAAAAATATATTGTAAAAAAAAAAAAGGTTAGGTTAAAAAATAGGTTAGTTGAGAATTCTGTTTGCAGAAGACATTCACTCCAAGACGATAATTTTTTATTATTATGTTCACTTTTCAAGATGACGCAGATGAACATGAAAAGGGAGTTCTTGTGGTCTTTAACAGTCTCCATTGTAAGACACGTCACCCCCCTCCCAAGGGGGTAGGAGACAATTCTTACCCCACCCGCTGTTCACCATGCCAAAATTCCAACTTATCTCCAGCTAAGCTGATCCACGTGACTAGCACACAGTTCCGGTCAGCTGATAAGATCTTCTGATAAACTTGTCTCTGATCTAGTTTAGTTATATTTTGACAGCTTTCATGAAATCATATCTACCTCTGTCTACCTCTCTAGATAGAGATGGACAGATAGCTAGATCGATAGATAGACAAATAGCTACAAATTTAAATAACCTTATCTGTTCTATCTATCCCATAACATATGTGATTAAGCAGAGAAGCCAACAAACGACTAAAGGGGAGGGGGATCAAATCTATCTATCTACTTATATATAAAAAAGCACTGTGTGTGTGAGTTCGTTCCTTGTAGATTCCAAAACGACTGGTCCGATATTTTTAAAATTTCACACACATGCACCTTATGTTACAGGAAAAAGGGCTGTCCCCTCTTGTAAGTAAGAACATTAGATAAGTGGAAAATGAGATAAAGATAAGCCGAGATTCGAACCTGGTAAGCAAGGTTCAGAAATAGATTCAGAAGATGGAATGTTAGAATTTTACTATTGTTAAATTCCATATAAAATAGCTACAAAGTTATCTGTTCTATCTATCCCATAACATATGTGATTAAGCAGAGAAGCCAACAAACGACTAAAGGGGGGGGGTTGTTTTATGGCATATCAACCCTTTTCAGGTTACTTAATGCCGAATCTAGTCATTTTGAAGAAAAGTATTTTTAATGGAGTATATTTGTTTTTTTCAAGTCGGTTTCTATTCAACCCATAGTTGGGACCCTAACAGTACTACCATTCCAAGTCAGAGTGGACCTGGGAGCAATGGCAAGTAAAGGGTGGCTCCACACTCCCCAAGGCCCGCAAGGCGAGGTCTCACCATCGGATATAGTTTCAGGTAATATCCAGGACCAACGGGGGTGGAGATCAAATCTATCTACTTATATATAAAAAGGCACTGTGTGTGCGAGTTCGTTCCTTGTAGATTCCAAAACGACTGGGCCGATATTCTTAAAAATTCAGACATGCACCTTATGTTACAGGAAAAAGGGCTGTCCCCTCTTGTAAATAAGAACTTTAGATAAGTGGAAAATGAGATAAGGATAAGCCGAGATTCGAACCTGGTAAGCAAGGTTCAGAAATAGATTCAGAAAATGAAATGTTAGAATTTTACTATTGTTAAATTCCATATAAAATAGTTTAGATATTGTTTGTATGTAAAAAGAATTTAATTGTTCATTCTTTTATGAAAACTGAATTAAAAAGGTCAGCTAAGAAATCATGAATAATACAAATTAAAAATATATTGAAAAATAGGTTAGTGAGAATTCTTTGTCTGCAGAAGTGTGTTTTGGGAACATGTGCTGAGCCACGTGATTTTGGTCACGTTTGGCGCCATACATATGACAATTGCACTTAAGGGAACAGCGAGGATACTAAAAAGAGCTCTCAGTTGGTTTCAATAAAAAAGCAGGGCAGTGTTGGCAGCTGGTTTGGCTGCCCCATACCCAGCATTACAATCTTCAAAGGAAGAAAAAAAAATAAATAAAAAAATAAAATGACATCATAGCAGAAAGGGAATTTCTCAATATAGGAGCCTTATCAAGGCCCGGAAGCCACTCAGGGATAAGGGTTATTGCAAGTACGTACATTACGTTAGTGTGGAGATTTGATGAAGTGTTTACTTAAGGGGGCGGTTCATTAGGAATTTGTTAACATTGGACTTGAAGACATCCAAGTTGTAGTCCGGTGGGAAGCAGGCAGACGGAACAGAGTTCCACAGGCGTGCAGTTCTAAGAAAGAAGCTTTGTTCATGGAATCTACGTTTTGATCTAGGCACAGATAAAGAGTGGGGGAAATTTTTCACAGTGGATTCGGCTAGACGGGTGTTTTTCGTGAAAGATTGGCGAGGGGGGACCAGAGATTGGAGTTCAGACAAGCACCTGCCATGGAAATAACGATAAAACAAGGATAGGCTCGCAATGTCTCTTCTATGGGAGAGAGGTTGCAGGGTAGAGAAAAGGGCATCCCCCACTAAGCCACAAAGTCTATTTTGTACTCTGTCAAGGCAAGATAGGCTGTTTTTTGCAGCTCCTGCCCAGATATGGCAACAGTATTCCATCGTTTAAGCCACGTGAGTTTGGTCACGTGAGTTTGGTCACGTTTAGAGCCATACATATGACATCATAGCAGAAAGGGAATATAGGAGCCAGGATTAGCAGATTAGTCAGACAGAGACAGTCGGGCAGACAGGTTCGAGCAGTCAGCAAAGGTAGTCAGAGGAGGGTCCCTTTAGAAGCGAAGGGAGAACATTTAACCATGTAGAAACGAATGTGAATTCCTGACGGCAATCATCATTTCGACCGGTCATATGAAATAAAGAACATCTTTGTGTTTTTGTAACTGTTTGTCTTCGTGTCGTCATTCAACAATTGAAGGTAATGTGTTAATCATCTTAATATGAACTTTGTATAACTCCCTTCCATGTAATGTGTCCCCTCCTCCATCATGAGTAATGATCCTCCCCCTCTCTCCTCTGTGTAAAAGAACAGTAATACACAATTCTTCGATCATGAATTCTTACTATCTCTCTCATAGTTATAAATGTCTCTCCTCTCTCTGTCTCCCTCATCATTGTGTAATCATCTTAATATGAACTTTGTATAACCCCTCCCTTCCAAGTAATGTGTCCCCTCCTCCATCATGAGTAATGATTCTCTCCCCTCCTGTGTTAAAAGACCTAATCACCCTTTCTCCTGATATATGTTATAAGAATCCATAGAACTGTAATATATATTAATGTCTTTCTTCTCTTCTTCATCACCGTCGTTAGTCCCGTTATATATGAACCCCATGGACAGGATCAAAGTGTAGTATCTGTTCTTCAGATGCTGCACTTCATTTTCTTGTTCTCTTTCGGTGGAGGAGAAATCATTCGCGACTGAGACAATTTTTATTTTTGTACCTTTTCTCCACGTTTCTCCACGTTAAAAAACGACCCTGGTGTCTAACTCTGTCCCGTAGGGAGGCATAGTAAATAGGTACAACACTTGATGCATTGTGGTTTCTTATTAATTCTCTTTAGATACGTGATACATCTCACTTTGTTAAATTCCTGAATTTAGTCCGAGATATTTCTTTTCTTAGTTGAATTCCCGTTTGACATTTTTTATTGATTCTTCGATGAGGGGTATACTGGGAGGCGTGACTAGGTGAGGATGTAACCCCCTTCCAAGTAATGTCTCTCTCCATCATGAGTAACGATCCTCCCCCTCTCTCCTCTTGTTATATAGGTGTTTCATTGAGAGTATTAGACGATACCACTTGTGCGCGTATGTTACGTGAGTTCTTATTAGTAAAGATATGAGTCTTAGTGAGAGTTCTTGTCTTATTACATATGATGTTGTATCTTAGAGAGAGAGATGTTGTTGTAATGACATTTTATAACACAGACATATAATAACAATACAATTTACCTTTTTGTAGAAATCACAAACACAAATATTAGCTTTATCACAAAACACATGATGAATTTATTTCTTTACGACCGGTCGTGATTTCCTCATTAAGAATTCAAAGTTTCACATTTTAGTTTCTGAAGTGACGTCTCGCTTCAGACGTCCACCTGTCTCTGAGTTTTCTCACTGACCGTCTCCCCTGACTGTCTCTCCTGACCGTCTCCCCTGACTGTCTCACCGACCAACTAACTCTCACTTCCTATATTGAGAAATCCATGCATCCCGGCCACGTGAGCAAAATTCACATGTTTCAACATGCGCGACTTTGCATGTTTCCGACATTGATTTCCCAATAACCTATTTTTTCTTGTGTTGTTTCCGCAAAGGAATTCAACCTACATATCTAATTTATTTAACCCATATTTTATTATCCACATTCTTTTAACAATTGAATAGTTTATTTATTATTTATTTCATCCGAATTAACAATTTACTGGACATTCCATTTAAACCTATTGTTCTTTAAAACTTATGTCCAGGGTTCGATTTCTGCTTTCTCTTATTTTCATTTTAACTAATCTCTCTATTTTCATACTTACATGAACAGGGGACAGCCCTTATCATGTAACACTCTGCATAAAAGAACAGGAATACACAATCCTTCAATAATGAATTCTCACTATCTCTCTCATAGTTATAAATGTCTCTCCTCTCTGTCTCCCGCATCATTGTTATATATATGCCCACCGTCTCTCTCCAACATGAATGTTATCATCATCTCTTTAATATGACCCCAGCTATACAACAAATACACGTGACCCCTAAGGGGGTGGGGGGGTAGGAGATCACTGCTAGCCAATCCACAGAACCTTAAGAGGGGCAAGCGCCATTAAGCAGGAGGAGCAACATAAATAAATTCCAATAACATTACACGGACGGCGCCATTGTTAGGGGGCGATAGTAGGGGTCAAAGATAAAAAAATTGACTGCTTTTTTTTCTTTTTTTTTTTTGCTCAACATACACCTCCAAACACCCGGGCAACGCCGAGCTGAAATGCTAGTGTGAGAAGAAAACGGACAATTGCGCAGAATGATGAAGATGATTAAGGTTTGCGAAAACGTGCTTTGCTAGAACTTATCTGAGTTCGGATAACAGATGCACTTCCCCCTCAATTCCGGATCTTTTCGTGTGGACGGTTAACAGTTCTGCTTCGTCATATAAACGGGGATGAATACTGGCTGACTTCTCACTGCCGTCTTGGGATGTCCGAAAAGAAGACAATAATGTGAAGTAGAAGTGCAGTGGCTTTCAGTGACGGCCGTTGTGGGCTTCTCACCGAGGTGGCAATTTCCAGCTGGGGTCGAAAAAGAGGCTGACGCAAAATCTCCCAAGGTTTTTTATAGGTTAATACACGTGACCCCTAAGGGAGTGGGGGGTAGGATATCACTGCTAGCCAATCCACAGAGACTTAAGAGGGACAAGCGCCATTAAGCAGGAGGAGCAACATAAATAAATTCCAATAACATTACACGGACAGCACCATTGATGGGGGGGGGCGATAATTCCAATTTCTGTTTGGTCAAATAACATGGCAAATTTATCAAGGCCCAGAAGCCACTCATGGATAAGGGTTATTGTAAGTACAGTACGTTAGTGTGGATATGTTAGAGTGTCTACCTAAGGGGGCGGTTCATCAGAAATTTGTTTACGTTGGACTTGAAGATATCCAAGTTGTAGTCAGGAGGAAAGCAGGCAGACGGAACAGAGTTCCACATGCGTGTAGTTCTAAGAAAGAAGCTTTGTTCATGGAATCTACGTTTTGATTTAGGCACAGATAAAGAGTAGGGAAAATTACTGACAGGGGTTTCAGCTAGACGAGTGTTTTTCGTAAAAGATTGGCAAGGGGGGACCAGAGATTGGAGTTCAGACGAGCACCTGCCATGGAAATAACGATAAAACAAATAATATAACAAATAAATAACAAATAACGTTTATTTCTTGAGCATAAGAATCTTTAAAAACTAAAATATTTATTAGATAAAACATGCGGAGAAGGCTCTGTTTTACGGTTGCTTTTTTTTTTTTTTTTTTTTACATAGGCATCACCACATTATCAAGGCCAAGAGGCCACTCAAGGATAAGGGTTAAAGAGTGTACAGTAGAAATTGGACAATATAGTAATCATTAGTAATGAAAATTTGGTAAATTTGATAACTTATATGGAACGGCTCATCAAGAACTTGTTTACGTTAGACTTGAACACAACCATATTGTAGTCAGCCGGAAAGCAGGAAAACGGAAGACAATTCCACAGGCGTGCAGTTCTAAGAAAGAAGCTTTGTTCATGGAATCTACGTTTAGGTTTAGGTACAGATAAAAAATGGGGGGGATTATTGATAGTGTTTACAGCTAGACGAGTGTTTCTTGTGAAACTTTGGCAAGGGGGGACCATAGATTGAAGCTCAGTCGAACACTTTCCATGAAAATAACGATACATCAGAGACAAACTCGCAACATCTCTTCTGTGAGATAGAGGTTGCAAGGAAGAGAAAAGGACATCTCCTAATAGGCTACGAAGTCTATTTTGAACTCTATCAAGGCAGGACAAGTCCTTTCTAGCAGCTTCTGCCCATATGTCGCAACAGTATTCTATCCTTGGACGTACCTGGCTCTTATATAGATAGAGAATAGCATCAGCAGTGAGATATCTACCGGATCGATAGAAAGATCCCACCATTTTTCCAGCGGCCTTGGCAACAGATTTGATGTACGTGTTCCATTTAAGATCAGGAGTAATGGTCAAGCCAAGAAGCTTGTCAAAACTTGAGGCCTCCTGAAGACGAGAGCCATTCATTTCAATTGATGCCAGATGTGGATCAGAATGTTGATGATGTAAAGAGAGAAGCTTGGTTTTAGATGCATTAAAAGTAACCAGCCACTCCTTACCCCATTGTACTACGTGCTCAAGATCAAGTGGAATGGAAATTTCACTGCTAGTTAATCCACAGAGCATAAAAGGGACAAACGCCATTAACAATAAATAAATTGCAATAATCCATGGAAAATTATCTAAAAGCAGTCTGAGATATTTCATACGTTTCTGTGGCATTTTTCAAAGTTTAAAACCATATCTTATTGCATGTCGTTCTTCTAAAGTGTCCTCGCGTCGAGATTGCATTTCTGAAATTCACCAACTATGGCAATCAGGCTTTAGTAGGGTGTATTCCAATTAATGCTCTAACTGTTCAGTTCAACCTAAAATCATAAAAACTGGGTAGGCATCAATAGCAATAACATTCTGAATTTTCAAGGGTCTACAACAATTTAAAGAAACCTTCTCTACCACCAATAGCAATGGCCAATGACTCTTTATCTGAAAGTACATCTTTTAAACTCCTCGGCCTAACGTCCACAGGAAACATGAGTTGGAAAAATTACATTGAGAGCATTGCCAGAACCGCTGTGAAACAGGTAGGTTCTCTCTACCGTGCTAGAAAGCTACTAACGCCCGAAAGTATCCTGTACCTCTAAAAGGCCACCATTCGCCCATGTATGGAGTATTGTTGTCATATTTGGGCTGGTGCATCTGCTATTTGTCTCTCGCTCCTAGACAAGGTTCAAAAGAGAGTCGCCAATCTGATAGACCCTGAACTGTCATCTAAACTTCAGCCTCTGTCCCATCGACAAAATGTTGCATCCCTCTGCCTGTTCTACAAGTACTTTAATGGTGAATGCTCTGACGAACTGCAAGCACTTGGATAAAACAAGCTTTGTTTTACAGTTGTGTTAAAAGGTGGAACGGAAATTTAAATTTCGTTCCGTTTTAATCTTTTCTTTTTTAAATTGCGCATGCGTGTTGCGGGACTGTGGGTTTCGATGTAAGTCCCGCAAACTCAAAAAAAAAAAAATAAAATGTAAGATGGAGTCAAACAAACAAAGCAAAGATGACCGAGGCGGAGAATAAATTTTATACAAAATTTATTTTCTCAAAATGGTAAATAAGTGGAAAGAGAAGACCAGAAAGTTTCTTCTTAATTGAGAGTCTCTTCCTGCGACTGAGGTAATAAAATGTTCTTTATGTAACGAAGTAGAAAAAGTTCCTGCGGCTGAGGTAATAAAATAAGATGAAGTAGAAAAAGTCAAAGTTTAAATGAATGTCGGTAACAACAATTCAAACGTAGTACATGAAAGGTTAGAAGTTTAAGTATGATAACTGGGATAAACGCGAACAATATTCATTTCTTCATTTTGAAAGTCACTCTGTTTTCGCTCCACTCTCTCTGCTTCCGGTCATTGATCGTGCAAGAAGTCGCAAGAATTTAAAGTTTAAGACTCGGACAAGGGAGGCAACTTTACCCATAGAAGTAAAGAATTACTCCCCTTGCATCATACTTTTGTATCGTTCTAATAGTCTCATATAAAGTCAAGAGCTCTGTGTCGGTTCATATTCAGGGACGTGTTCAAATGTGTCAGCCACTTCGGCGACAACAGCGGGAGGTAATGCTTGGACCACGTTGACTGAACGTTGGTAAGTGCATCTACATCAATGACCTCCCTAAACACATACTTAAATCATTCGCTGACATCTATGCTGATGACACGACCATCTACGGCAACACATCAAAGGCTGTAAATGACAAAGTTCTCTCTGATTCTATCTCCTCTGATCTCGAGCGCGTGGTTCAGTGGGGGAAGATGTGGCTGGTAACCTTTAATGCATCCAAAACCAAACTGCTATCCTTACATCATCAACGCTCTGATCCCCATCTGGCATCAATTGTGATGGATGGCTCTCGTTTGGGTGAGGCCCCGTGTTTTGACAAGCTTCTGGGTTTGACCTTTACTCCTGATCTGAAATGGAACACGTACATCAAGTCTGTTGATAAGGTCGCTGGAAAGATGGTGGGATCCTTCTACCGCTCCAGAAGATATCTCACTACGGATGCAATTCTCTATCTATATAAAAGCCAAGTACGTCCAAGGATGGAATACTGTTGCCATATCTGGGCAGGAGCTGCTAAAAACAGCCTATCCTGCCTTGACAGAGTACAAAATAGACTTCGTGGCTTAGTGGGGGATGCCCTTTTCTCTACCCTGCAACCTCTCTCCCACAGAAGAGACGTTGCGAGCCTGTCCTTGTTTTATCGTTATTTCCATGGCAGATGCTCGTCTGAACTCCAATCTCTGGTCCCCCCTCGCCAATCTTTCACGAAAAACACCCGTCTAGCTGAATCCACTGTGAAAAATTTCCCCCACTCTATATCTGTGCCTAAATCAAAACGCAGATTCCATGAACAAAGCTTCTTTCTTAGAACTGCACGCCTGTGGAACTCTGTTCCGGCTGCATGCTTCCCTCCGGACTACAACTTGGATGTCTTCAAGTCCAATGTTAACAAATTCCTAATGAACCGCCCCCTTAAGTAAACATTTTAGCAAATCTCCTCACTAACGTAATGTACTTGCAATAACCCTTATCCCTGAGTGGCTTCCGGGCCTTGATAAGTGGTGATCACTGTGTAAAAAAAAAAAAAAAAAAATCAGGGGAACAGCGACACTGATGGAGGGATTGTAGTTGGTGTTGTTGCTAGCCATTTTGATTGATTGAACAACTCACACCGGGGTAAATCACTTGTTGCAGGACTATGGGTGTGGATGTTCGTCCTGGAAATTAAAAAAAATTAAAATAAAATGTATAAATGGGGTCGAACAACCAAAACAAAGATGACGAGGCGGAGTATAAATTTTATACAAAATTTATTTTCTCAAAATGGTAAATAAGTGGAAAGAGAAGACCAGAAAGTTTCTTCTTAATTGAGAGTCTCTTTCTGCGACTGAGGTAATAAAATATATATTATTCCTTATTGGAATTTTTTATTTTTGAGATGAGCAGTGTATGTTAGTTTTTTATTTTATTTCGGACTATTAGTCTCATCTTATCTTTTTATTGGTGCACAACGTTTCGGCCAACTTCCTCTGGCCTTCGTCAGGTGGTAACCGCGACGGATAGGAACTTCGAATCTCCTAACTGCATTCTCAGCCATCACTGCCATCCGTAGTTATTGTCGTCTCACCACATTTTTTACCAATTACCTCTGGCACGCTTTGGGTGGGATTGAAACCGCTATCTTCAGACAATGCTCATCTGGAACCGTAGAGATTCAACGTCTCTATCAACTGCGCCACGGGCCCCGAAGGGCGATCAAGGTTGGATTCTTTGATCTTATAAATCCACATTTATTTATTATCTGATCTTCCATAGTCGGGTCCGTACCGATTGGTATATATATATTATTCCTTATTGGAATTTTTTATTTTTGAGATGAGCAGTGTATGTTAGTTTTTTATTTTATTTCGGACTATTAGTCTCATCTTATCTTTTTATTGGTGCACAACGTTTCGGCCAACTTCCTCTGGCCTTCGTCAGGTGGTAACTGCGACGGATAGGAACTTCGAATCTCCTAACTGCATTCTCAGCCATCACTGCCATCCGTAGTTATTGTCGTCTCACCACATTTTTGACCAATTACCTCTGGCACGCTTTGGGTGGGATTGAAACCGCTATCTTCAGACAATGCTCATCTGGAACCGTAGAGATTCAACGTCTCTATCAACTGCGCCACGGGCCCCGAAGGGCGATCAAGGTTGGATTCTTTGATCTTATAAATCCACATTTATTTATTATCTGATCTTACATAGTCGGGTCCGTACCGATTGGTATATATATATTATTCCTTATTGGAATTTTTTATTTTTGAGATGAGCAGTGTATGTTAGTTTTTTATTTTATTTCGGACTATTAGTCTCATCTTATCTTTTTATTGGTGCACAACGTTTCGGCCAACTTCCTCTGGCCTTCGTCAGGTGGTAACCGCGACGGATAGGAACTTCGAATCTCCTAACTGCATTCTCAGCCATCACTGCCATCCGTAGTTGTTGTCGTCTCACCACATTTTGACTAATTAACCTCTGGCACGCTTTGGGTGGGATTGAAACCGCTATCTTCAGACAATGCTCATCTGGAACCGTAGAGATTCAACGTCTCTATCAACTGCGCCACGGGCCCCGAAAGGCGATCAAGGTTGAGGTAATAAAATGTTCTTTATGTAATGAAGTAGAAAATGTTCCTGGTAATAAAATTAAATGAAGTAAAAAAAAAAAGTCAAATCCTTGGTTAAAAATAACCTGTCATTTTTAGAAATAATTAACATAAAAGTGAATTGCTTACTTTAGCAAAGAATAAGAAAAGGATAAAAAGTCCATTTCGACGTGGAGAATTAGATATCGGGTGCGCACGTGTTTAACGTCCTGTCGACGGAATCGGCATTGTTTGTTTACCACATGTGGCTCGACTGACTCTTTTGGGGTGTAATAAGTTTTTTTTAAAGATCCCAACCGACACCTGAAACCGTCAAAAAAAAACATTTACAAAAATGTGTTTATTTTCGAATAATGATTGGACAAAAAGTCAGGGCCTGTGTCACGTGGGGTGCTTACAACTATGTCGGTGCGAAAAAACAGAATCTTAGTTTTTATGCTCACAGAATTTGCGTGCATGTAGAAAGGAAATGTAAGCGTAGCTGGAACGATCTCCATACAGCTGTGCGCACAACTGGGTTTTACAGTTGGAGAGCGCACATCTGCGCACCATTATTCTGTTTGAGTAGATCTTGCTGTCGTTTGCCGTGACGACGGCGAGGCTACGATAAGGGTACTTGTTTAGTTTAATCAAGACATTAAAAAATGAAAATATTGAAAAAAAAAACTATATTGTACGTACCTGTTATAAAATTAAGTTATTATAAAAAAAAAATCACTTCATTTGATCGAACAGTTTTTTTTTTTACTGAGGAAAATCAAATGTTAATGAGATTGATCGTGTTGCACCATCTTGTTGATTTCATGGACGAGGAGAGGGGGGGGGCAGGGGGAAAAAACTCTAATCACTGCGTAAAGTTTGTCAAACAGAGACGTTGCGAGCCTGTCTTTGTTGTATCATTATTTCGATGGAAAGTGCTCATCTGAGCTCCAATCTCTGGTCCCCCCCTCACCAATCTTTCACAAAAAATATCCGTCTAGCTGAAATTACTGTCAGTAATTTTCCCCACTCGTTATCTGTGCCTAAACCAAAATTTAGATTCCATGAACAAAGCTTCGTCCTTAGAAGTGCACGCCTTTGGAACTCTCTTCCGTTTACCTGTTTCCCACCTGACTACAAGTTTTGACAAGCTTCTGGGCTTGACCATTACTCCTGATCTTAAATGGAACACGTATATCAAATCTGTTTGCCAAGGCCGCTGGAAAAATGGTGGGATCTTTCTATCGATCCGGTAGATATCTCACTGCTGATGCTATTCTCTATCTATATAAGAGCCAGGTACGTCCAAGGATGGAATACTGTTGCCACATCTGGGCAGGAGCTGCTAGAAAGGACTTGTCCTGCCTTGATAGAGTTCAAAATAGACTTCGTAGCCTCCTAGGAGATGTCCTTTTCTCCTCCTTGCAACCTCTATCTCACAGAAGGGATGTTGCGAGTTTGTCTCTGATGTATCGTTATTTTCATGGAAAGTGTTCAACTGAGCTTCAATCTATGGTCCCCCCTCGCCAAACTTTCACAAGAAACACTCGTCTAGCTGAAAACACTATCAATAATTTCCCCCCACTCTTTATCTGTGCCTAAACCTAAACGTAGATTCCATGAACAAAGCTTCTTTCTTAGAACTGCACGCCTGTGGAATTGTCTTCCGTTTTCCTGCTTTCCGGCTGACTACAATATGGTTGTGTTCAAGTCTAAAGTAAATAAGTTCTTGATGAGCCATTCCATATAAGTTATTAAATTTACCAAATTTTCATTACTAATGATTACTATATTGTCCAATTTCTACTGTACACTCTTTAACCCTTATCCTTGAGTGGCCTCTGGGCCTTGATAATGTGGTGATGCCTTTGTAAAAAAAACAAAAAAAAAACAAATTCCTGATGAATCGCCCCCTTAAGTAAGACACTTTATCAAATCTCCAATACTCACGATTACTACGATACTATCCCTTTGATTACTGTACACGCAATCACCTTTATCCCCATGTGGCTTCCAGGCCTCGATAAATGGTGACCTCCATGTAAAAAAAAAAAAAATACGGCCATTTTTAGCACTAACTTGGAATTTGTCTTCGTCTGATTTTTATGTTTATTCATTTGTAAAATAATATAGGAAATATATCATGCCGTCACGTCATTCATGAAAATGCTACTGGTAGCATGTAAACCAGTGCCACCTGTCCATGGTCAGGTTCTCAGCGACTAAACTGGCACCCCTCATCAAGCTTACTTTCTGAGGAGGGTGACTAGAAACCTAGCAGGACTGAAAACAAAACCTATTTAAGGGCGGATGAGCACCAAGTGCCAACAGCCATCTAGCAAACTCCTCTAGGTATGGGTTAAATACCCTTGCCAACTAGTTTGCTAGAAACCGCAAAAAGCCAGGTATGTCCAAGGATGGAGTACTGTTGCCACATCTGGGCAGGAGCTGCTAGAAAGGACTTGTCCTGCCTTGATAGAGTTCAAAATAGACTTCGTAGCCTCCTAGGAGATGTCCTTTTCTCTTCCCTGCAACCTCTATCTCACAGAAGAGATGTTGCGAGTTTGTCTCTGATGTATCGTTATTTTCATGGAAAGTGTTCGACTGAGCTTCAATCTATGGTCCCCCCTTGCCAAACTTTCACAAGAAACACTCGTCTAGCTGTAAACACTATCAATAATCCCCCCCCCATTTTTTATCTGTACCTAAACCTAAACGTAGATTCCATGAACAAAGCTTCTTTCTTAGAACTGCACGCCTGTGGAATTGTCTTCCGTTTTCCTGCTTTCCGGCTGACTACAATATGGTTGTGTTCAAGTCTAACGTAAACAAGTTCTTGATGAGCCGTTCCATATAAGTTATCAAATTTAACAAATTTTCATTACTAATGATTACTATATTGTCCAATTTCTACTGTATACTCTTTAACCCTTATCCTTGAGTGGCCTCTTGGCCTTGATAATGTGGTGATGCCTATGTAAAAAAAAAAAAAAAGGTCAAATCTTTTGACCTTTGTCCCCTTGGCAGCTCAAATTAATATTTCTTGTTACTTTTACTTTTAAGTTTACTTTTATGGGTACTTTTAAGAGTCTGTGTACTTGCATATATGGGCGTGTGTATGTTCTTACGTATCTTTCGTGCAGTTCACTGTTATATGTGTGTGTGTGTGTGTGTGCGTGTGCGTTCTATCCTTACACCGTTTCTTGCCTTGGACGGTTCCAAGACATGTATGTGCAAATGTATAATCGTACATACCTGCTTGCCTTGGCCAGCGGATGGTATCTTCTGGTCGCTGGTTTGCCATCTCGTGGGGACACTGCTGCTGCAGACAGATGCATTAATGAACACAAGATGGATTTGAAGCTTCAATCTTTTTATTTCAAGGCAAGCCTATCATCTCGAACCCTGATTGTCGGAGACCCGAGATTCCCCATCTGCATTCTCTGCTGCCCAAAACCAACCCTCCCCCATGTGGGTGTCAACCGGAAGGCCTCAACCACAATTCCTGTCACCCCTAATTTCAGGTGTATTCTCTCTAGGTTGAACCTGTCAAACCTAACCTTTTGTGACCCCCGCTGATGTGAAATCAAAAAATGCTAATATAACTTTCTATTTCTAAAAATATTATCACATTGACTACTGTACACGCAATAACCCTTATTCTTGAGTGGCTTCCGGGCCTTGATAAGTGGTGACTACCATGTAAAAAAAACATTTTTTTTTAATATTTTGAAACATGCACAGAAAAAATATGTAGATAAATATTTTAGTTTTTTTAACTTACTTTACAGAGTTTCTTTGTCTTTTTTTAAAATCCCTTTTTCATTTTGTTTAAAGGCACCTCCCTTCTTCGTCTGCAAAATAGGCAAGATGGTCACAACGCAATCGATCTTATTAAAATTTGATTTTCCTCTGTAAATGCATACATAAACAAATAATCAATGCGACAATAAAACGTATTGTTTTACTGTGTATGTTTTCAGTATCCCAATTGTTTTTTTTTCACATTTAAATCAACCAAATAAACAATTGTTAATACTTTCTGCTTTTTTTTACATCATTTATTTCTGCATTATGTTTAAGTTATTTTAACGGAATTTTCTTACAAATAAATCTACTTTAACCCATTGACAACCATAAGAGCATTTTACAACGGCGATTTACCCACCGCCTTCCTTTTTTTAAAAATTTACTCTCCATTTTTTAATACACCTTTCTTAAAAAACGTTCATACATTTTCTTCTACACTACCAACTCGCAAATATTTTTTTAATTTGCGTTACAAATAAATAATCAACGTGACAATAAAACGTATTGTTTTACTGTGTACATTTTCAGCATCCCAATTGTTTTTTTTTTTGCATTTAAATTATCCAAATAAACAATTGTTAATACTTTCTGCTTTTTTTTTTACATCGTTTATTTCTACATTGTCTTACTTAGTTTTATTGACATTATTAATATATAAATTAAATATTTGACCTAATAGGTTATGAATGTTTGTTTAAAATAAATGAAAAAAAAGTTACATTTGTTCATTTTCTATTTAAAAAAAAAGCCATTCTTAACATGGGGAGAGTGTTTGTAACAATTCTGCAATTTCAACTAACAATTTCATTTAAGAAAGATATATCAAAATTTGAATTTAACTTTAAGTATTATGGTATCTGTTCAGTGCACATTTGCCTATAAGTACGGCAAACCACTTATAATCCAATGGCTGTAAGTTTTTTTTTTTTTGAAAAAAAAAAAAACAATTATAAATGGAACGACTCACAGAAATCTATCTAACCTTTTTTAATTTTAATATACTTTCATAGAAATCTTTCTGTTTTTTTTTCGTTTTTTTTACATAAGCATAACCACTTATCAAGGCCCAGAGACCACTCGAGGATAAGGGTTAAGAGTGTACAGTAGTCAGTTGGACAATAAAGTAATCGTTAGTAGTGGAAATTCGGTAAATTTGTTAACAAGTGGAACGGCTCATCAAGAACTTGTTTACGTTGGACTTGAAGACAACCATATTGTAGTCAGCTGGAAAGCAGGAAAACGAAAGACAATTCCACAGGCGTGCAGTTCTAAGAAAGAAGCTTTGTTCATGGAATCTACGTTTAGGTTTAGGCACAGATAAAGAGTGGGGGAAATTATTGATAGTGTTTTTAGCTAGACGAGTGTTTCTTGTGAAAGTTTGGAGAGGGGGGACCATAGATTGAAGCTCAGTCAAACACTTTCCATGAAAATTACGATAAAGCAGAGACAAACTCGCAACATCTCTTCTATGAGATAGAGGTTGCAGCGAAGAGAAAAGGACATCTCCTACGGGGCTACAAAGTTTATTTTGAACTCTATCTAGGCAGGACAAGTCCTTTCTAGCAGCTCCTGCCCAGATGTGGCAACAGTACTCCATCCTTGGACGTACCCGGCTCTTGTATAGATAAAGAATTGCATCAGCAGTGAGATATTTACTGAATCGATAGAAGGATCTGACCATTTTTTCCAGTGGCTTTGGCAACAGATTTGATGTACGTGTTCCATTTAAGATGAGGAGTAAAGGTCAAGCCCAGAAGCTTGTCAAAACTAGAGGCCTCCCCAAGATGAGAGCCGTTCATATTAATTGATGCCAGATGCGGACCAGAACATTGATGATGTAAAGATAGAAGCTTGGTTTTAGATGCATTAAAAGTAACCAGCCACTCCTTTCCCCATTGTATAATGTGATCAAGATCAGAGGAGAGAGAATTGGAGAGAACTTGGTTGTTTACTGTCTTAGATGTGCTACCATAGATGGTAGTGTCATCAGCAAAAATGTCTACGAATGATGTAAGGATGTGATTTGGAAGATCATTAATGTAGATCATGAAAAGAGTTGGGCCCAGGATGGACCCCTAAGGAACTCCAGCATTAATACTGTGAACTCCTGATTTTTGCTCCTCAACTACTACTCTTATGAACCTATCAGAAAGAAATGATTTAATAATTGAGAAGACATTTCCAGCAATACCATAGCTGGAGATCTTGCGAAGTAAACCTTTATGCCATACCTTATCAAAGGCTTTTGATATGTCAAGCGCAATTGCTCTAGAAAGGTTGCCTCTGTCGAGAGATTTCCTAATCCTATGAGATATAACTGTAAGCACATCTGCTGTAGATCTAGCAGAACGGAAACCATATTGTGTCTCACTAAGAAGGTTATTTTTGTTGAGATGGTTGATTACTTCTCTATTTAATATGGATTCCAGCAACGTACTCATGATGCACAGGAGACTCATTGGCCTGTACGGAGAGGGGGATGAGCGATCACCTGAATTCTTAAATACAGGGCATACTGATGAAATTTTCCAGGGAGATGAAAAACTATTCTCCTTAAGACAACGTTTAAACAGTTTTGTAAGTATGGGTGCTAGTTCTGGTTGAAGGTTTTTGAGTACTATAATTGGAATACCGTCAGGACCGGTTGCTTTACTGGAATCAAGGTTTTTGATTAGCTTGGCAACAACACATACATATATTTGTATATCACATAGCGTGTTTTCTGATGCAGGAGGAAATATTGGAGTTTGGCGGCCTTGGTTTCAAAGGGTAGAATTAGCTGCAAAGTTCTTGGCAAAGAGTTTGGCTTTGTCTGATGCTGAGGACATTACCTCAGGTCCATTGATGATAGTTGAGATAGAGCACACGCTTCTGTTCATGATTCTGTTTGCTATTTGCCAAAACTGGTGGGAACCAAGCCGCTGCTCAGCTACTTTGGACTTAACAGATTGAGCATACAACTCTCTTGCATTCTTTATTACTTTCTTACAATAGTTGCTGGCAGTCCTGAAAGCGGCTTTAGTTTTCATACATCTATTACGTTGGAAACAATGGAAAAAGTGATTTCTGTGCGCAATGGCAGCAGCACATTCTGGAGAGAACCATGGCTGGCTGTAAGGTTTTTGCTGAAACTTTTTCGAGGGTATGAAACGGTCAATACCTAAAATTAACCATTCAGTCAGGTCTGATACTATAGAGGACACATCCTTTTTAAATATGGAACGCAGAGGTAGATCCGATATAAATGTACGGAAGCTATCCCAGTCAGCCATAGTGTATTGATATATTTTACGAGTGAGAGTTATGTCACAAAACCTATTTTCTTTACGTCACAAGTGTCACGCTCATACATTAATTCCATAGTTAATATAACATAAGTTGACCCAACGGGTCACATGTAGTGTAGTATAAGTTTTTTTTCTCAATATTTTTACTTTTACTTGTTTTGATTAAACTAAACACGAATAATACCCCCCCCCCCAAAAAAAAAGAAAGTTTGTTTTTTTGTTTTTAAATCAAAACAAGGACTGTTGTCACTTGGAACGTATGGGACAACTACAGGGGACTGCGTGAGGTTTAGCACTGAGATGTCTGTTCACATTACATTTAAACTTTTGCAGGCTTGTACAATTAGGGAAGCTGGAAATTTCCAAATCTAGAAGTCCAAGTTAAGAAACTTTTAGATTAGTAAAGTATGTTTGGATTTTTATATTGCGTTGCGTTCAAGGCTTCTGGAAATTAATATTTTTTGCATTTTGATTAGTTAAACTGTATCATTTTTATTCTCGATTACGTTTCTTATATTTCTTATCGATTAGTTTCATCTTATCGATTAAGTTTTTGGCGCTTCTACACAATTGGGACGAGATTTTGTAAATGGAGTTTTCATATAAAAAAACAATGGTTTCAATTGATTTTTTTTTTTTTGTCAATTCTAATAAATTACAATGTTAGCTTCTAAATTATGCTGTCAAAATTACCTGAATATTACTGAATTATTAAAAAAAAAAAACCCAACAACGTTAATCTTGTTAGCAGGTGAAAAATTGCCGCTATCTTTTTTATGTAAGAACGCAAAATTACCTCCCGGGTTTGTATTACTGTACACATAGATTTGAAAAAGTTGTCAAAAAACAAATATATAACAAATAAATGTTATCAAAGGCAAGATAAGTTACTTTTCTACCAAACTGGATATATTTTTTGTGTTTTTATTCAATGTAACATATTTATTCAGCTCGAAAAACATAGTGTTTACCGATGTACTGGAAAATTCAAGATGGCGTCTCACACCCTCTTTAACACCGAAAGTTTGGGAAAAGGTGTTATAAATAAAAAACTAGACAAAATACTTAAAAACTCGCCGAATATATGTCAACCTATGTCACGGTAACATATATTGAGCGAGTTTTTAACAGTATTTTAACCGGTTTTTTATTTATAACACCTTTTCCCAAACTTACCGTGTTAAAGAGAGAATCAGACACCATCTTGAATGTCCCAATACATCGGTAAACACTGTATGGTTTTCGAGCTGAATAAACATGTTACATTGAATAAAAACACGAAAAATGTATCCAGTTTGGTAGAAAAGTAACTTATCTTGCCTTTGATAACATTTATTTGTTATATATTTGTTTTTTGACAACATTTTCGAATCTATGTGTACAGTAATACAAACTCCATTTATTTGTTATATATTTGTTTTTTGACAACTTTTTCGAATCTATGTGTACAGTAAAACAAACCCTACCTCCCTTTTGAACTCTCCTGTGTATTTACGATCGTTTTCATCAAATAAATAATTTTCTACCTTATCGATTTTCGTAATTTTTGGATATAATCATCTTAAAAATACGAGGAAAATACTATTGTTTTCATGCGAAATTCAGTTTTAAGATTTCCGAAATTCGTCCCAATAGTGCAGAAGCGCAATTTAAAAAAATAAATAGTTTTGCTCATCTTAGCGACTAATTTATTCCCTTTTAGTAGATTTTATCGATTAGTTACGTCATACTTTTCTTATCGAAAACTTTTTTTATCGATTAGTTCTGTCTTCTTTTTTAACTGTTATTTTTGTTTCGTTTTTCTTATCGATTAGTTCTGTCTTATTTTTATCTTTTATTTATGTTTCCTTTTTCTTCGATATTAATTAATAATGTCTTTTTAAACTTATTTTTGTTTCTCTTTTCTTATGGATTAGTTCTGTCTTATTCCTGTTATTTTCATTTCCTTTTCTTATCGATTAGTTCTGTCTTATTTTTTATATATATTTCTATTATTTTTGTTCCCTTTTCTTATCGATTAGTAATGCCTTCGTTTTTACCATTATTTTTCTTGTGTACTTTTTCTTTTCGATTAGTTCTGTCTTCTTTTGATATACCCTTTAATTCATTAAAATATTTTTCTGATAATTATTTTTACGCTTAAACAAAAATATTAGTTTAAATAGTTAAATTGTTACAATTTTTGGTACTCTTGCATAATTTGACCCGATTTCTCGTGATTTCCCGTCAAGCCCGGATCGGGCGAGACCGGCAATCATCGGTGTCAGCCGAGCGCGGCGTAACAGACGCAGACAAAGGAAAAAAGCAAAACAAACCAAAAAAATAAAAAATAAAAAATACAAATGCAAATTATCAAAAAAATAACAAACAACCTACCTTTGCTGGTAAGCGTGAAGAAAGAGAGAGCCTGTTTCCTCCGTTTGACTATAGGTGGCGTTAATGTCTGTCCACCCAGTTACGGAAGCACAAAATGTATATAATGGCACCGTTGAAATAAAAATAAATGTTTAATTTTAAACATGTTTTTTTTTGTTTGTTTGTTTTTTGCACACATATTTAAGTTTGTTTTTGTTTTGTTTTTTCAAACATATTTACGTTTGTTTTTTTTTGTTGTTGTTTTTGCAAACATATTTAAGTGTTATTTTTCCAAACATTTACGTTTTGTTGCTAGTTTATTTTCAAACATTTACGTTTTTTTTTGTTTTTAGGTTTTTTTTGTTGTTTTTGCAGGCATAAACTAAATATTTTTGAAATATTTTTCTTTTAGAAAAGTTTGCTTATGCACTTATTGAACCGCGCTATTTTAAAAAAAAATTTTTTATAGTAGTTTCAAGTAATATTCAGGTTTTACAATATCCCTTTTCAAATATATATATAAATACTCGCGGAAAAAGTAAAATAAGTCCAGAAAAATTAAGAAAAAAGAGGGGGGGGTCCATAAAAAAAAAGATAAAAGAAAAAACGTTGACTTTTTTTATTATAAGAACGTAAAAAATACTCGCGGAAAAACGGTTGTACCCATAAATATGTTTAAAAGAAAAATATAGCAAAAACATTTAATTTATGCTTGCAAAAAAAAAAAAAAAAATTTAAATTAAAACAAAAATAACGTAAATGTTTGAAAATAAACCAGCAACAAAACGTAAATGTTTGGAAAAATAAAACTTAAATATGTTTGCGAAAACAAAACAAAATAAAACTTAAATATGTTTGCAAAAAAAAAAAAAAAAAAAAAAAAAAAACATGTTTAAAATTAAAATATAATAAAAACATTTATTTTTATTTCAACGGTGCCATTATATACATTTTGTGCTTCCGTAACTGGGTGGACAGACATTAACGCCACCTATAGGCAAACGCAGGAAACAGGCTCTCTCTTTCTTCACGATTACCCCTTTGCTAATGCAGAGAGTGATCCGCGCTATTTTTTACACATGGATTCGAAAAAGTTGCCAAAAAAACAAATATATAACAAATAAATGTTATCAAAGGCAAGATAAGTTACTTTTCTGCCAAACTGAATATATTTTTAGTGTTTTTATTCAATGTAACATGTTTATTCAGCTCGAAAAGCATACTGTATGTATAGGAAAATTCAAAATGGCGCCCGAACACGGTAAGTTTGGGAAAAGGTGTTATAAATAATAAACTAGACAAAATACTGGTAGCAATTAATTCGCTCACTATATGTTACCGTGATATAAGTTGACATATATTCGGTGTTTTTTTTAATAGTATTTTGTCTAGTTTATTATTTATAACACCTTTTCCCAAATTTACCGTGTTAAAGAGAGAGTCGGGCGCCATTTTGAATTTTCCAATCGGTAAACACTGCATGTTTTTCGAGCTGAATGAACATGTTAGATTGAATAAAAACACAAAAATATATCCAGTTTGGTAGAAAAGTAACTTATCTTGCCTTTAATAACATTTATTTGTTATATATTTGTTTTTTTGACAACTTTTTTGAATCTATGTGTACAGTAATACAAACCCGTTTTTTTTTTTTATTCAATTGTAAACTTAAAGTACAGAATAGGCACAAAAAACCCTCCCCTCCCCATGTTAAGAATGTTTTTTTTTTTTAAATAACGTTATTATTTCAGCACGGATCACTCTCTCCATGAGTACCATATGTTTATTTAATTTATTTTAGTATTTATTTTATTTATTTATTTTTTTTTTTTTTTGCAAAATGTCTATCATGTTTTTTTTTGTTTTTTTTTTCTTCTTCAAGAAATAGAGATTAAAAAAAAAAAATTTACGGTTGTTAAATGCCGGCGGAAGAACTTTCTTGAGATGAGGATATTTCCTTAGGAATCTTGGTATTGTAGCAGAAACAAATGGGACTTTTTTCTTCCTTGAATCAATGCCTCTGAGAGGCATTGCCTCTCCCCTGTGCTATTCGGCCACATCTTGACCAGTCAGGGGTACGGCGCATTGATACTTCCTATCCCCAAAGGAAATCGGCCAGCATCCAGTTTGAAGAAGAACAACTCATGTTTTACGCATAGAGACAGACACCAAACAGAACGGACCCCCTTTTCTTCTCTCCCCCTCGGTGTTATCTCTACGGTATCAATGATTCCACCAGAATAACTACCGCGATAATACCAGGTGCCGGAGTCCAGCAATCTACAAGGAAAATACCATATTCTCCTCAATAAACCTTTTCTGTGACCTTTTATGAAGTTCTTCCATCAGCAAATAACAACCGTTTAAAAAAAAAAAATTTTTTTTTTTTTAAATCAATATTTTTGATTAAAAAAAAAAAAATAATAATTAAACAAAAAATTGTTCTTATACCTAACAATTATACGGGTAAACAACCTTTTTTTTTTTGCAGATAAATTAAAAAAAACAAACTTGTTGCTGATAAATATTATGCAAAAAAAAATAAATAAATAAATAAAAAATAAATAAATAAAATGAAACAAAAAAGTATACTAACACCTAACAGTTATACCGGTAATCAGCCTTTCTTTGCAGATAAATAAAAAAAAAAAAAAACAACTTCTTGTTGATAATTATAAAAAAAGATACTACAATAAATTAAATAAACATGTTTTTTTAAAGGTAAGTTTCTTGTTATTATTGGAAAATTTTCAGTCTTTTTTTTTTCCCTTAGCCTGCGTCTTGTTGCGCTGCTCAGCTGTCACCGATGATTGCCGGTCTTGCTCGATCCGGGCTTGACGGGAAATCACAAGGATCCGGGTCAAATTATGTAAGAGTACCAGAATCTTTTACTTTGGTCGACTGTTGATCATCGACCAGAGATCACGCTAGCGTTTTAGCGTTCGGTATTATGATTATCGATCATATAGGTAGACAGTGATTGTGTCCGAGAAGCCCGACTGGCATAAGATGGATTGTAGCAGCAATCTCATTTTCACAAACGTTTTGGTCCATGTAACCTCCGACCTTCTTCATGTGTATCCTGTCGAACTCAAGAATATTTCTTGGGAATTTGGATGGAATTTCGAACGGAAACCTTACTTTACTTCACGAGAGTAACATGTTCTTGTTCCGTCAGCCATGACATCCTGTCATGGCTGACGGAACAAAGTAATAACTAATTGTAATCTTTGGTCGCCCACACTGCAAATCCGCGAGTTAGACAGAAACATTCCCTAAATTCGGAAAGATACGCCCGGAGAAGGTCGGAGGTAACATTAGCCGAAACGTAGTGAAAATGACGCCGAAGATGAGAATAGTAGCCCAATTAATTCAAACGACACAAATGATCAATCCTCATCTCCAAAGTTCAAGAATGTAATTTCGATCCTAATTAGAATTTTTGTTTCTTCAAGTTTGTAATTCGGTCATATTGGCCTGAAAACGCGTGCTTCTACGTGTTAATTCGATGGAAATTGTCCAAAAGATAAAAAAATACTATAATTGAAGAAAGAGGGAGGTGATGGGGTAGAGGAAATAGAAGGGTGCCCCCCCCACCAGGTAGCTTTCGGAAATGTGATTTATGATGGGGACAAAAGGATCGTTTCTAAATTTTTGTCCCCACACATAAATTCAAGTAAATATGTACCCAGAAGCTCCCGGGAAAGCAATTTATTTTCCTGACAATATGAGATTGTCTGCATCGGAGTTTCCATTTATTTTTCTAGCATGGACAGGTTTATTTCCTTGCCTGTCATTTTTTTCTGTTTGGCAAGTTTGAAAATATAGTTGTTTGTCAGCTTTTTGGGGCTTCAGTCGATTTCTTCCAATTCGAATGTCGCCTGCTTTCATTTACATACAGCTTTTAGATTGGCTAATCAAACTCCTAGAAATTGAAGTACACAAAAAAAAATATTCAAATTAAATAAATCATTTAAAATAACTAATCATAAAATAAAAAATTACTAAAAACATAAAAAAAAAAAATAACTATAAAGTCGAATTAGCGTTTCGACATTTGAACAACGCTCGGCTGACACTGATGATTGCCGTCTCACCCAATCTGGGCTTGACAGGAAATCACGAGAATTCGGGTCAAATTATGCAAGAGTACCCAATTTTCGGTAAATTTTTACGATGTGACGCAGCGTTGTTTAACCTCTAAAAAAAAATGAAGATACACATGTTTTTTTGCCTAATACGTTTAAATGGCGTTTATAAATAATTTGGTAAGAGAAATTTTGAAAAAAAAAAAAAAGAAAACATAAAATTTAACATTTTAGATTGGGGATCACTTTTCTATATAAATTTAACGTAAAATGAGCACCTACTTTTTGGCCACCTAGCATTCAATGCGACACGTCACCATTAGCATTTTTTTCAAGTTTGGCGATTGAAGGAGGTAAAGGAAGGGGGCGGGATGACAAATTCAAATTTTTTGTGGGCGACGGATTTCTCCTTTCAAATTATTTATAAATGCCGTTTAAACGTATTAGTCAAAAAAAAGAAAAGAAAGTAGATATTCATTTTTTTTGGTAGAGGTTGTTGGGTCACGTCGTAAAAATGTACCCAATTTTCAATAAATAGACAATCTACACATTTGTCTGATTTACTTAATGATAAGGCTCACCTGTACGAGAGTGCTATCCCTCTAAAAATGTGCATTTTTCACCTTTTTTTCTATAAAAAAATTTCTTTCCAGCCATTATCATAGACTTAAGTATCAGTAATTCTTTTTCAGCACGCCAAAAAGTACGCCACACGCCGAATTTCATTCTGTCATAAAAACAACCTTTTACAGAAAAAAACCCAACTTATTTTTACATTTTTATCTAGCGAATAAAC
>NC_136527.1:21094062-21149062 GCF_053919585.1 Euprymna scolopes
CATCATTCACCAACTGGCCGTACTTTCTTTACCTGTGAACTACGTAAAATCCCTGCAGCCTCGGGTATCCTCACTTCTTTTGGACAAGATTAGGGTTAGGCATAAGATCTGCAGGCAGGTCTATGTTCAATCTCTGTGTGAGGGAGGCTTGGAACTGCCCAACTTGAGGTTGTCACCGAGATGCTGAGAGGCTAGCCTTCCTGAGTTGAACCTTGACAGAAGAGTCTGTGTGGAACCCTGTGGTAAAAAGTACCTTTCCCGACCTCATCCTTGATAACACGGTTGAGCCATGTCACAGACCGTGAGGTGATACGCAGTTCTTGAGAGAGTGTAGAGCCGCGTTAAGGAACCTCCCAGGGTCTAGTGACTTTTTGTGGCTTACTAAAAAAGAACCATATAAGGAATTAGTGAGGGGAGCCGCTGCCGACCTGCTTGTGTAATGTTTCGGATTATCAAAGAAGTGGAGCTGGGCACTAGGTTTGAGTCATCTCAACAACTGATTTTTCCTTGACTTGCTAATTGGCTTGAAAGGCATTGCTCCTCAACTCTATACAGCACAGTGCCTGACTAGTGACTTCACTCAGTTTTTGACTTGTTTGGATAAGTATCTGGTTTGGTTGTGTTTATTATTTGTGACGTCATTTTTGTTTAATTTTTTAGTTAAAGCAGATGAGTTGGGCAAAGTGAACCAAATATGCACACACGTAAACTACAGGGTTGCCCACTTAAAAGTAACCCAGAAAATGGAATAGAAAGTAGGAACATTGTTTTAATGTTTAAATTAACTGTAGTGTTATAAAAGATGCTGAAAGTGCCCCCCATTTACATCTATGCATTTTTTTTTTTTACATAGGCATCACCACATTATCAAGGCCAAGAGGCCACTCAAGGATAAGGGTTAAAGAGTGTACAGTAGAAATTGGACAATATAGTAATCATTAGTAATGAAAATTTGGTAAATTTGATAACTTATATGGAACGGCTCATCAAGAACTTATTTACGTTAGACTTGAACACAACCATATTGTAGTCAGCCGGAAAGCAGGAAAACGGAAGACAATTCCACAGGCGTGCAGTTCTAAGAAAGAAGCTTTGCTCATGGAATCTACGTTTAGGTTTAGGCACAGATAAAGAGTGGGGGGAATTATTGATAGTGTTTACAGCTAGACGAGTGTTTCTTGTGAAAGTTTGGCGAGGGGGGATCATAGATTGAAGCTCAGTCAAACACTTTCCATGAAAATAACGATACATCAGAGACAAACTCGCAACATCTCTTCTGTGAGATAGAGGTTGCAAGGAGGAGAAAAGGACATCTCCTATGAGGCTACGAAGTCTATTTTGAACTCTATCAAGGCAGGACAAGTCCTTTTTAGCAGCTCCTGTCCAGATGTGGCAACAGTATTCCATCCTTGGACGTACCTGCCTCTTATATAGATAGAGAATAGCATCAGCAGTGAGATATTTACCGGATCGATAGAAAGATCCCACCATTTTTCTAGCGGCCTTGGCAACAGATTTGATGTACGTGTTCCATTTAAGATCAGGAGTAATGGTCAAGCCCAGAATTTCTGGGCACGTTTAACAACGTTTGCAGATACTGCCTGTAGATCTTCTCTGGTGATTCTCTTGATAACGTTGGTAATGTTCTCCTTTAGTTGGTCTAGATTGTGAGAATCATTTGCATAAACGTTTTGTTTTAAATTCCCCCAAACATATCCTGCCTTGATAGAGTACAAAATAGACTTCGTGGCTTAGTGGGGGATGCCCTTTTCTCTTCCCTGCAACCTCTTTCCCACAGAAGAGACGTTGCGAGCCTGTCTTTGTTTTATCGTTATTTCCATGGCAAGTGCTCGTCCGAACTACAATCTCTGGTTCCCCCTCGCCAATCTTTCACGAAAAACACTCGTCTGGCTGAAACCACTGTCAATAATTTTCCCCACTCGTTATCTGTGCCTAAACCAAAACATAGATTCCATAAACAAAGCTTCTTTCTTAGAAGTGCACGCCTGTGGAACAATCTTCCGTTTGCCTGTTTCCCACCTGACTACAACTTGGATGTCTTCAAGTCCAACATAAACAAATTCCTGATGAACCGCCCCCTTACGTAAGACACTTTATCAGATCACCATTACTAGCGATTACTACGATACTATCCCATTGATTACTGCACACACAATAACCCTTATCCCCAAGTGGCTTCCGGGCCTTGGTAAGTGGTGACCTCCATGTAAAAAAAAACAAACAAAAAAAACAAAAAACAATCACATGATGACAATGTTACGAAGTTGAATGCGAGATCTCATTCTGATTTGTGAAGCTTTCTCGCAAAGAAAACAACTAATTAGCAGAAGCAGCAAATGCATTATGGGACAAATAACAGCAACAGCAGCAGCTAAACAATAACAATATTTACAAATCTTTGCAAAATACCAAAATACTCAACTCTGATTGGTAAATTTCCAACAATTTGATTGGCTGTCAAAATCCAACTTTGACCAATAAGAAAAGACTTGCCATGGGAGCCGGGCACCTGCTATGTTTACTCTTAAATAGAGAGGAGCCCAGCTGATCCGGGAGACTGGCTTGATAGAGCCCGGTGCACGCCACACAAATCCCTATCAGTTGAGAATCCAACTTCAAACCCAAGGAGAGCAACCAACTTTAACCCTGGCCAGTTTGGCCACGGGTCTCGACTAAAACCAAGAGATGAGAAGTATAACGGACCAGGATATAATAACACCCTAACTCGCTACAAGAAAATAATGAACCGAATGGAATTGAAGGAAACAAAGACTCAATTGATGGATAAGATAAACGTCGTTTATTTACTGTTGAAAGAATGTTTTAGATATAACATGTGTTCATGTCCACGCGTGTGTAACCAATGTTCGTTGCGGGACTGGTGTTGTAGAAAGAAAAGGAAATGTGTGTTCATCTCAAGTTCGGGTCACTATCATTTGTTCGCGCGTGGGAAGAGAAAGGAGTAACATAGTGAAAATGAGAATGATAGTCCAGCGTGTAGACAAAGACAAAGAATGGAGAGTTGACATCAGTTAGCAGTCAGCTATGCAGTGGTATTCTCAGGGACCAGTAGTAGATAGAGAGAGAAAGAGTGAGAATGTGTACATACAGTCTGTTAGCTTTTTGCCCCACATAATAGCAAGTGGTGTGAGGTACGCGCCTCCCAAAAGGGAGGCGATGGTTCGTCGAACCTCTCAGCCCGAGAGCTGGTCCTAAAAGAAAGGAACCGCTTATTGCTCTTTGTTTTATACTTGTTTCCGGTGGTCTTTTGCGCATGTGTGGATTTCCTTTGAAAGAGGAAGTGATGTCGTCCTTGTGCGCGTACATGTGCGCGTGTGTGAGTACATGTGTGTACGTAAGCGTGTGTGTATATACATGTGAATGTGAGTGTATGTACGCGAACGTGAATATATGTACGTGTGTGGACGTGGGCGCTTATGTTTGTGTGTGCGTATGTATATGACATAGCTTGAAATGAGAACATGTGTTTTTGTGAGAGACTAGTTAGGGGTGTCAAAAATTCCTAACGTAAGAGGAACGACATTTCAAAAAACAAGCAGAGGACAAATCTGCTAAGTTGCTTCCCTCAACGTTTTCCATTGAAAAACAAATTCTTATTTCCCGAGATTATTATCAGAACCACCCGGTGCAAAGAATAATACATATTGACATATTTCGTCAACAGTAGACGACAAATCTGCTGTGTTGCTTTGCACGCCTTAGACGTTTCTTATTAAAAAAAAATAATAATAATAAAAAAAGCAAACTCTTATCCTTCGATATTGCTATCGAAAATAACACCACAAGGAATAACAAATAACACAGAAAGACACGAATCGCTGATAAAGACTATGCTAAAAATGAATAACCTTAACAGCAGAGTTAAACTGTTGTTCAACTGAAGCACTCTTTATTTTATTTACTTTTCTTAAGTGTTTTTTTTTTTTTTAAATAAATGATTGAGCAATCAATCGCTTAAAATTAAACGTACATTGTTTGTCTAGTTCTTTCCCGCCACCTAGCACACACCTCCAAACATTCGGGCAACGCCAAGCAGTAAGCACCTCCCACTATTATATATATAAAAGGCAAAAGGCTTTTTCGGGGGGGAGGGGTTCTGGGGTGTTGCATGAGGGACTGAACAAGAGTTTTCACCGGCTGGAGTTACGCCCCCTTACCGGTGTACTCATGTTTGTCAGCTGTAAATAAAGACGCCATTTTTATACAGGGCAGAGTACAGAAGAGATATGTAACTCAGAACCACCTCAATATGAAGGTGAAATAAGAGAAAACCTCAACCCGACCCCATCCCCAACAAAACCAAGTCCGGAAAAGTTGCGGACAACACGGTCAGGAAGAATAATAAGAGATCCTGTGAGATTCAAGGATTTCACAACATAAGTGAAAGGGCAGAATAATCCCTGTTAGGTAGGAGGGTAGTCAGCCCAAGGAATGCCTAGATCACTGTGTTTTGTAGACTGTTTTAATTCTTATCAGACTTTTTGTTGTGTTTTTTTTGTTTTTGTTTTTTTGTCTTTATCTTCTGTTTTTATTATTGAGAAAAGGGAAGATGTTGCATGAGGGACTGAACAAGAGTTTTCACCGGCTGGAGTTACGCCCCCTTACCAGTGTACTCATGTTTGGCAGATGTAAATAAAGACGCCATTTTTATAGAAGCTGATCTGTCGTTATGTCTTATTCAATCTATTGACATCCTCAATAATGACACATGGGGCGTTAGAACTTTTTATATACTCCTTAGATTGTAATATCTATGATTTATGAACAGAGGTCACATCTATCTTTTACTTGAGCGACTTTTACAAAATTCTTGCTATTTTGTCCATCTGCGTGTTTGTACATGTTTTTGATATAAAAGTCAAACTAATCAAAAAGGAAAGGCAGTTTCCCGGCCTCTCATGCCAGGGACGCCCAGAAAGCTTTGATCACTGTGGGGAAAATCCCTCATATCAGACAATTGCTATTCATTTGGACACTTCCTTTTTGTTGGGAGTTGGGAACGACCTTGTGGTGAGGAAAATAAATACCACGAGAGAAAGCTGAAAACTTAACTAGCCCCTAGCAGTTGGTAACTGCGACGGATAGAAACTTTGAATCTCCTAACTGCATTCTCAGCAATCACTGCCATCCATCAACTACGGATGGCAGTGATTGTCGAGAATGTAGTTAGGAGATTTAAAGTTCCTATCTGTCACGGTTACCACCTGACGAAGGCCAGAAGAATAGTTGGCCGAAACGTGAAACAACAACTAATAAAGATGAGAATAATAGTCCGCAATAAATAAATTAATATAAATAATACTCATCTCAATAATGAAATTCCAATTAAAATAATATGTATAGCCCTTGGCACTTTCATTTCTTTGTCGACTCCTGACCTAATTAGCAGTGAGTCAACAACTTTTGATTGACATCGCTAAATTTAAAGGCTTTTCGTTTCCTTTGTTGTCGTAATGCAGTGGTAAGATCTCACGTTTTCTTTCACCGCTTTCTTTTCTGTCTTTGCATCACAGGTTCGAATCTGCATCCCTACTAACATGTTTTTTTTTTCTTTTAGACCTCCAAACACTCCGGGCAACACCTAGCACCCCTGATAGTCTATAATATAAATCTCACTTGTCTGTTTAAATTTATGCATGTATGTATGTATGTATGTCTGCATAAAAAGATTAACTTTGTATGTATGTATGTATGTATGTATGTTTGGGGTGGAGAGGGCTCCCGTAAGCCGTGGTGAAGGCAACCTTTCTAGGAGAAGCAAATCTCTGATTTAAAAAACAAAGCGGGAGACCAGTACCCGCATTAAGCCGGTCTGCAGTTTAATTTGTTGCTGGCTATCTTGCTCTTGCTTGTTGCTGGATCTCAACATTTTGAACCGAGAGAGAGACTTAGCTGTCGTACAAAGCTAAGACTCTGTAACATCATCTTTGTATAGATACTCCCTCAGGCATTTGGGCTCATGGATTTTAAATGTCTGAGGGAGTGGCACTCGTCTGACAAGACGTTGCAATCATCATGTATGTATGTATGTATGTATATCTGCCTAAAACTTTCGACAAAGGTGACGGATTTTCACGAGGTCAGTATCATTTTGAAGCTCGACCCTTCAGACAACAAATATCGAAAAATTGGCTAAAAACATTAATTTCTTAACCTTTAATAGGGCACTTTTTTACAAGAAGGGGTCGCTATTTTCGAAAGTCATCCCCTCTTTTTTGATTGACTAGCCTTAATTTAAACCTACGCTACTTCCAGTTTGGCAATCAACGCAACTGCAAAGAGTCACGTTTTTATTCACATTCTTTTCCTCCTTCGAGGAATGGGTTCAAGTCTGCCTGCCTACTGCCACTTTTGTTTTTTTTCCTCAACACACACCTCCAAACACTCGGGCAACACCGGGCACTCAAGCTAGTCTATGATATAAATCACACCTGTCTGTTTAAATGTATGCTTTTTTTTTTATCACATTTTCACCCCAAACAAGGCACATTGCCACTTTTGTGTAGGGGGCTACTATCAGGGGCAACAACTACTGGGGCACTATGTAGGGATTTGGGCAGCAAGATGTCTATTCACGTTGCACATGAACTTCTGCACGTCAGTACAGTTGGGGAAGCAGGGACCTGGAATGGAATTCCAAAGTCTAGCGGTTCTCGGGAAGAAACTACTGGAGTAGAAAGATCTTTTACATCTAGGGATCTCTACTGTGTGGGAGTGGGATTTTGCAGCCTGTCGGGTTTGTCGAGGGTGTCTACGTCGTGGGGGCACAAGTGCTTGCAGTTCGTTAGAGCATTCACCATTAAAATACTTGTAGAACAGGCAGAGGGATGCAACGTTTCGTCTATGGGACAGAGGCTGCAGCTTAGATGCCAGTTCAGGGCCTATCAGATTGGCGACTCTCTTTTGAACCTTGTCAAGGAGCGAGAGACTAGTAGCCGATGCACCAGTCCAAATATGACAGCAATAATCCATACATGGGCGAAGGGTGGCCTTATAGAGGTATGTTTGTATGTCTCGCAAAACATTTAGTCAGAGGTGACGGATCCTGACAAGATCAGTATCATTATGAAGCTTGACGTCTCGGATGACAAATATCGAAAAATTGGCCAAAAACATTAATTCCTTCACCTGAGACTCGGCCGGTTTGTACAAGGGCGATTTGTTTCGGCGGCATTTTAGAAAGTCACCATCATCGTTGGATTGACTTCGCTTAATTTTAACGCTTTTGACTTCCGGTCGCGTCATAGAGACATCAGCTAAGACGTCAGGTTTTCTTTCACTTTCTTTTCTGCCTTCACGGCATGGGTTCGAACCTGCCTGCCTGCCTACTATCACTTTTTTATCACCTTTCTTCACTTTGGCTACCTCGTGTTATTTTGATGCCCTTTATATATTTATGTGACATAAAATAATTTTTTTTATGGTAAATTTGATGAGAGATGAAGTTCATATGGCCGCATATATAGGGTAATTTGAAAATCAATAGGGTTGAATAAAAATTATTTTTTTAAATTTCTGTATTTAATAAAAATCATTTAAAAAATACATTTAATAAAATTAATTTAATAAAAATCTTCTATATGTAATAAAAATCATTTATTAAAACAATTCTGTATTTAAAAAAATCATTTAATAAAAAACTTCTGTATTCAATAAAAATCATTTATAAAATAATTTTTGAATTAAAAAAATATTTAGAAAAAAATTTCTGAATTAAAAAAAAAATCATTTAACAAAAGATTTCTGAATTTAAAAAAAAAATAATTTCACAAAAAATATCTGAATTAAAAAAAACATTTAAAAAACAATTCTGAATTAAAAAAAAAACATTTAACAAAAAATTTATGTATTTAAAAAATCATTTAATAAAAAATTTCAGTACTTAATAAAAGCGATTTAATAAAAATTTTCTGCATTTAATAAAATTATTTAGTAAAAAATTTCTATAATTCACAAAAACCATTTAATAAAAAAATTCTGTATTCTGTATTTAATAAAAATCATTTATAAAATAATTTCTGAATTAAAAAAAATCATTTAACAAAAAATTTCTGTATTTAAAAAATTGATAAAATACTTCTGTATTTAAAAACCATTAATAAAAATTTCTATAATACACAAAAATCATTTAATAAAAAAATTCTATAATACACAAAAATCATTTAATAAAAAATTTCTATAATACACAAAACTCATTTAATAAAAAATTCCTATATTAAAAAAACATTTTATAAAACATTTCCGTATTTAGTAAAAACCATTTAATAAATATTTTTGTATTTAAAACGTATTCAATAAAAATGTCTTTATTTAATAAAATCATTTCTGTATTTAAAAAAATCATTTAATAAAAATTATCTATTTAAAAAATTAAGTTGAAAAAATTTTCTGTGTTTAATAAAAATTATTCGATATAAATTTCTATGTTGAATAAAAATCACTTCAACTAAAATGTTTGTATTTAAAAAAATCATTTAATATAAAAATCATTTAAGAAAAATGTTTATATTTAATGAAAATAATTAAATAAAAAATTATTTGTTTTTGAAAAATAATTTAATAAAAGTTCCTGTATTTAATAAAAATCATTTAATAAAAATTTATGTATTTCAAAAATTATTTAATAAAAATTTTAAATATTTAGTAAAAATAATTTAATAAAATATTTCTGTATTTGAAGAAATCATTTAATAAAAAATTATGCATTTAAAAAATTATTTAATAAAAAATTAAATATTTAGTAAAAATAATTTAATAAAAAATTTCTCTATTTAATAAAAATCATTCAATAAAAAATTATGTATTTCAAAAATTATTTAATAAAAAATTTAAATATTTAATAAAAATAATTTAATAAAATATTTCTGTATTTCATAAAAATCATTTAATAAAAAATTTTCTGTATTTAATAAAATCATTTAATAAATTATTTCTGTATTTAAAAAAATCATTAATAAAAAATTGCTGCATTTAATAAAAATCATTAATAAAAAATTGCTGCATTTAATAAAAATCATTAATAAAAAATTCTGTATTTAATAAAAATCATTTAATAAACAATTTCTGTATTTAAAAAATCATTAATAAAAAATTTCTGTATTTAATAAAAATCATTTAATAAATAATTTCTGTATTTAAAAAATCTTTTAATAAATTATTTCTGTATTTAATAAAAATCATTAATAAAAAATTCTGTATTTAATAAAAATCATTAATAAAAAATTTCTGTATTTAATAAAAATCATTAATAAAAAAAATTCTGTATTTAATAAAAATCATTAATAAAAAAAATTTCTGTATTTAATAAAAATCATTTAATAAAAAATTCTGTATTTAATAAAAATCATTTAATAAACAATTTCTGTATTTAAAAAATCATTTAATAAATTATTTCTGTATTTAAAAAAAATCACTAATAAAAAAATTCTGTATTTAATAAAAATCATTTAATAAAAAATTCTGTATTTGATAAAAATCATTAATAAAAAATTCTGTATTTGATAAAAATCATTTAATAAAAAATTCTGTATTTGATAAAAATCATTTAATAAAAAATTCTGTATTTAATAAAAATCATTTAATAAAAAAATTCTGCATTTGATAAAAATCATTTAATAAAAAATTCTGTATTTGATAAAAATCATTTAATAAAAAATTCTGTATTTAATAAAAATCATTTAATAAAAAATTCTGTATTTGATAAAAATCATTTAATAAAAAATTCTGTATTTGATAAAAATCATTTAATAAAAAATTCTGTATTTGATAAAAATCATTTAATAAAAAAATTCTGTATTTAATAAAAATCATTTAATAAAAAATTCTGCATTTGATAAAAATCATTTAATAAAAAATTCTGTATTTGATAAAAATCATTTAATAAAAAATTCTGTATTTAATAAAAATCATTTAATAAAAAATTCTGCATTTGATAAAAATCATTTAATAAAAAATTCTGTATATATAAAAATCATTTAATAAAAAATTCTGTATTTGATAAAAATCATTTAATAAAAAATTCTGTATTTGATAAAAATCATTTAATAAAAAATTCTGCATTTGATAAAAATCATTTAATAAAAAATTCTGTATTTGATAAAAATCATTTAATAAAAAATTCTGTATTTGATAAAAATCATTTAATAAAAAATTCTGCATTTGATAAAAATCATTTAATAAAAAATTCTGTATTTGATAAAAATCATTTAATAAAAAATTCTGTATTTGATAAAAATCATTTAATAAAAAATTCTGTATTTGATAAAAATCATTTAATAAAAAATTCTGTATTTAATAAAAATCATTTAATAAAAAATTCTGTATTTAATAAAAATCATTTAATAAAAAAATTCTGCATTTGATAAAAATCATTTAATAAAAAAATTTGTATTAAAAAATCATATAATAAAAACTTCTGTATTAAAAATATTATTTAATAAAAAATTTAAGTATTTAATAAAAATATTATTTAATAAAACATGTAAGTATTTAATAAAAATATTATTTAATAAAAAAATTAAGTATTTAATAAAAATATTATTTAATAAAAAATGTAAGTATTTAATAAAAATATTATTTAATCAAAAAATTTAAGTATTTAATAAAAATATTATTTAATAAAAAATTTAAGTATTTAATAAAAATATTATTTAATAAAAAATTTAAGTATTTAATAAAAATATTATTTAATCAAAAAATTTAAATATTTAATAAAAATATTATTTAACAAAAAAATTAAGTATTTAATAAAAATATTATTTAATAAAAAATTTAAGTATTTAATAAAAATATTATTTAATAAAAAATTCAAGTATTGAATAAAAATATTATTTAATAAAAAATGTAAGTATTTAATAAAAATATTATTTAATAAAAAATTTAAGTATTTAATAAAAATATTATTTAATAAAAAATTTAAGTATTTAATAAAAATATCATTTAATAAAAAATTTAAGTATTTAATAAAAATATTATTTAATAAAAAATTCAAGTATTTAATAAAAATATTATTTAATAAAAAAATTAAGTATTTAATAAAAATATTATTTAATAAAAAAATTAAGTATTTAATAAAAATATTATTTAATAAAGTATTTAATAAAAATATTATTTAATAAAAAATTTGAGTATTTAATGAAAATATTATTTAATAAAAAATTCAAGTATTTAATAAAAATATTATTTAATAAAAAATGTAAGTATTTAATAAAAATATTATTTAATAAAAAATTTAAGTATTTAATAAAAATATTATTTAATAAAAAATGTAAGTATTTAATAAAAATATTATTTAATAAAAAAATTAAGTATTTAATAAAAATATTATTTAATAAAAAATTCAAGTATTTAATAAAAATATTATTTAATAAAAAAATTAAGTATTTAATAAAAATATTATTTAATAAAAAAAATTAAGTATTTAATAAAAATATTATTTAATAAAAAATTCAAGTATTTAATAAAAATATTATTTAATAAAAAATGTAAGTATTTAATAAAAATATTATTTAATAAAAAATTTAAGTATTTAATAAAAATATTATTCAATAAAAAATTTAAGTATGTAATAAAAATATTATTTAATAAAAAATTTAAGTATTTAATAAAAATATTATTTAATAAAAAATTTAAGTATGTAATAAAAATATTATTTAATAAAAAATGTAAGTATTTAATAAAAATATTATTTAATAAAAAATGTAAGTATTTAATAAAAATATTATTTAATAAAAAAATTAAGTATTTAATAAAAATATTATTTAATAAAAAATTTAAGTATTTAATAAAAATATTATTTAATAAAAAATTCAAGTATTTAATAAAAATATTATTTAATAAAAAATGTAAGTATTTAATAAAAATATTATTTAATAAAAAATTTAAGTATTTAATAAAAATATTATTCAATAAAAAATTTAAGTATTTAATAAAAATATTATTTAATAAAAAATTTAAGTATTTAATAAAAATATTATTTAATAAAAAATTTAAGTATTTAATAAAAATATTATTTAATAAAAAATTTAAGTATTTAATAAAAATATTATTTAATAAAAAATTTAAGTATTTAATAAAAATATTATTCAATAAAAAATTTAAGTATTTAATAAAAATCCAGTAATAAAAACTGTATTTAATAATTAGCATTTAATAAAAATCATTTAATGAAATATTTCTGTATTAATGATGCGTTGATGATGTAAAAGATAAAAACTTGGTTTTAGATGCATTAAAAGTAACCAGCCACCTCTTTCCCCATTGTACCACATGCTTTACTTTTGACTTAAAACTTTTTTCAGTGCAAATTATTCTGACAGTTTTTTTTTTCATGGTAACATAGATGCATAAGTACCCGCCATTGTTGGTCTAGGCATACAAGACATTTATGTGAAATCCAGTTCATAATAGGCAACATTAATGATATCCAGCTCACAGTACCTGGATTTTTACGGATGAAGTAAAAATTATATTTTGGTGAAATCAGTATGAAATAATAAACGTAAAAAAACAAATGAAAAAAAAATTAAAACTAAAGATCAATTGTAATGGCATCACCACTTATCAAGGCCCAGAGGCCACTCGAGGATAAGGGTTAAAGAGTGGACAGTAGAAATTGGACAATATAGTAATCGTTAGTAATGGAGATTCAGTAAATTTGTTAACTTATATGGAACGGTTCATCAAAAACTTGTTTACGTTAGACTTGAAGACAACCATATTGTAGTAGAATGTTTCTGTCGAACTCTAGAATTTGGACAGAATATCGTGACTTGATAGAGGTCCTAAGTATTTCACAATTCTACACTGAATATTGAATCTTCAACCTTCAGGAGATTTTTTTTTTTCCACGTAGTCTAACTACTGTGCCACGGGTCTTCCGTTTAGACGACCGAAAAATACAATTGCCAAAATATATTAACGTATATTTTTATATATATATATATATATATATATATATATACGAGCAAACAGTTAATAAAACATGTTAAAAAACACTTTGAAATGAGTTAAAAACATATTTAATCTGAAAAGGAAACACTAGATAAGTGGATAGTCCTTAATCCGCGGAGTTTCAAAGAAATACTTTCCTTCTCATCAGAGGGTAGGAATTAGCAAAATGCGGGATCGGATTTTGCATGCAAAAGTATTTGATGAAGCAACAAGTAAGTCAAAGATCTTACTTGAAAACAAAAAAAGTGAAGCAGAGGGAATATGGTGAAGAAAAAGGTGAAAACATGAATGGATAGTTTGGGGGAAGATAAATAATGCAGTGACGGTAAAATTCAAATATATAACTTCAAGAAAGTTAATTGAATTTCGATTTTCACAAGTAAAATCCAAGGAAATATATATATATATATATATATATATTTTTTTTTTTTTTTTTTTTTTTTTTTTTTTTACAAAGGCATCACCACATTATCAAGGCCCAGAGGCCACTCAAGGATAAGGGTTAAAGAGTGTACAGTAGAAGTTGGTCAATATAGTAATCATTAGTAATGAAAATTTGGTAAATTTAATAACTTATATGGAACGGCTCATCAAGAACTTATTTACTTTAGACTTGAACAAAACCATATTGTAGTCAGCCGGAAAGCAGGAAAACGGAAGACAATTCCACAGGCGTGCAGTTCTAAGAAAGAAGCTTTGTTCATGGAATCTACGTTTAGGTTTAGGTACAGATAAAGAGTGGGGGAAATTATTGATAGTGTTTACAGCTAGACGAGTGTTTCTTGTGAAAGTTTGGCGAGGGGGGACCATAGAGTGAAGCTCAGTCGAACACTTTCCATGAAAATAACGATACATCAGAGACAAACTCGCAACATCTCTTCTGTGAGATAGAGGTTGCAAGGAGGAGAAAAGGACATCTCCTATGATATATATATATATATAGATAGATAGATAGATATACATTAATGGTTTCACTTATTACTTGTATATATCAATATGGTCGACCGAAAAATACAATTGCAAATTACTTAGGACCTCTATCCAGCCATGGCTGATGGGACAGGAGCATGTTAACTCCGTGAAGTAAATAAAGGATTCCATTTGAAATTCCGTCCAAATTCCCGAGTTTGACAAGATACACCTGAAGAGGGCCGATTTATGTCAGGACTTAAAAATTACTTAAAAAATGAATGGAGTGATGGTGGCTAAATGGTTAACGACATGGGCTTGCAAAGTTTGAGTGCATTTCATTTTCAGAAAGTATGCGGTGCCTTTAATAAGTTTCCAGACTTTTTTGGTGTGGGCACTTTTACATGAAACTCTAGTCACAGGGAGTAATATCTGGACCATAGGGATGATGAGGAACTGTCTTGATGACCATCTTGGTCAAATAGTTTGTGATGAGGATGGAGTTGTGGACTGCACCTTGAGGACAAACTCTGTTCCGTCTGCCTGCTTCCCACCTGACTACAACTTGGATGTCTTCAAGTCCAACGTTAACAAATTCCTAATGAACCGCCCCCTTAAGTAAACACTTCATAAAATCTCCACACCAACGTACTGTACTTGCAATAACCCTTATCCCTGAGTGGCTTCCGGGCCTTGATAAGTGGTGACCACCTTGTAAAAAAAAAACAACTTTTTACTATTCTTTATTTTATTTTATTTATTTATTTTTTTATTTAAATTATATTATGAAGTCTTTGAGTCTGGCTGAGGGCAGTCTTTTCCGAGATGGATTTTGTCTCAGTAACTGGTCTGCTATTTGTGTTTTGCGCGCTTCCAGGTCTCCTGGGATGTGTGTATTGTACTTCAGAGTCAGAACGGCTGAATGAACACGTGTACACCCAAGACTTTCATTTCTCAACAGAAAATAAGCGACATGTTTATTTTATTCCAGCATTTGAGTTCTTTGTTTTCTTCATTCAATTCGTTTCATTATTTTTTCTGGCTGAGGGCAGTCGTTTCCGAGATGGATTTTGTCTCAGTAACTGGTCTGCTATTTGTGTTTTGCACGCTTCCAGGTCTCCTGGGATGTGTGTATTGTACTTCAGAGTCAGAATTGGAGTCAGGGTTTTCATCCCTAAGTGTTATGCGTTTTAGCAAAGACGAGTTTCTAGTCACTTGGTGATTTCCTCTCTGAACCGCAAATCTCGGCATCTTTGGTTTCTCACGAAAAATTGTGTGTACAGTTCCCACACTGACATCAAACTGTACAATTATTGTCTCTATAAACATGTGGCGTGACCGCTTCTGGGAGCGATAGAGCTCCCCATTGGGGGGAGATTGAGACCACCAAAACACTGAGTAAGGCCAGGCAGCTAGGCTGATATTAACTATTAAGCATTATTGGGTGCCCAGGCAGTGGCGGGTAACCTTGCTGAAAGGATGAATTTATTGTGTTTTTGTGAAACAGACATATACTTTTATTGTTTGGGAAAAATGACAAGAGATGTCATTTGAAAGTAAGAACAAAATATAATTTCGTTCTTGGCCCAGCAAAACCCAACTCAAGGACGTCTGACTTTTTGAGTACGAGGTTAGCCGGGGAGTGGGGGGGGTCAACCTGTCAACCTCTTTGAGTGTGTGAATGGGATTGAATTGTGATCACAGATTCTCAAACTGTGCAAGGCATCGGAACTTCCCCGGAACGACGTGCTGATCGATGATTGGTTTAGCGCCTTACCCCAACCAACCCTTCCCTCGAAATATAAGCAAATGCCCACGCAAAAAATCTCAGATTGGAGCCAAATCTCAAGAGAAGTAGACACTACGCAAGGAGATGCCACCCTCCTCAACCACTGCTGTGTTTTTTTGTTTGTGTGTACTGAGATCGAACTGAACAACTGTACATATGTAACACACTTGTAAATTTTGTGAATTAATTTGAGTTGATTAGAAACATCTGTGTTGGTCTTCTTTTGGCTTTCATGAGAAGCTAATTATTTTCGGCTGACACTGGCATATCAACCTGATAATGAGGCCTGCGCGACGCAGAAGAATCCTATAAAGAACTCTCAGAGGAAAGACGATCACAACTATTGCGACTTCGATGGGGTCAGAGGTCACAGACACATGACAGTCCTTATCCATGAAATTCTTTATTTCACCAATTAACTCTAGTGTTCTGCCTTCCTCACTCCTCTCACAGCTGTGCCCAACAATTTTGGGTTTAAACACTTGAAATTTTAGATGTAGGTAACTTGGACATAGGTAAAACTTTTTATTTTGATTTGAGACCAAAATAATTAATGTTAAGGTGTCAAAATTTGGGTCCAGTTTATAAAAAATTTACCTCTGCTGGCTCTACAAAACTACTCAGACAATTTTTGGTCTAAACATTTTAAAATTTTACATAAAGTGTATTCACACATAGGGCAAGTTATGAACAGTACATAGGGCCCGAGCAAAGCCGGGTTGAACTGCTAGTAGATTATTAAAACTGAACTTTGCAGTGTTTTACAATAGACATTACTATGAAAAAGTAGTAAGAAAAATCAAATATATAACAAACAAATGTTATTAAAGGTAAGATAAGTTACTCTTCTACCTAGCTGAATAAGGTTTTTACTTAAAACGTTTATTTGCTTCAAAAAACAAATAGTGTCTAGCGTTAGGTGAGAACAAGAAAAATGGCCGCGAACTGACACCTAAATATTTGAAGTTTGGTAATGACTTAAAAAAACAAAATAAAACAAAATAGTGTTAGGAACAGAAAATGTTACCGTGAAATTTATTGGATGAGTTTCTAACAGAATTTTATTTTTTCTTGACAGATTTTCACACCGACAAAGCAGCTTTGGTGAATTCCACCAACCTTTCTTTCATCAATCCTGACCCAACAGCTGAGCTTATTCTTTTGATAGATGCTTTTGCTGTCGCTATTAGTGCTATACTCCACCAGTGCATGGTCAAAGAATACCTAACAATTTTAATCTGATATGTTGCGGACCAGGATATAAATACCCTAAACTCGCTACAAGAAAAAATAATGAAACGAATTGAATGAAGGAAACAAAGAACTCAAATGCTGGAATAAAATAAATATGTCGTTTATTTTCTGCTGAGAAATGAAAGTCATGGGTGTACACGTGTTCATTTGGCCGTTGACGACTACGTGCGTGGAAGGAAAGGGGAATGCAATAGAGAAACGCGAAGTGGCAAGCCGGCCTGTAGAAAGAGAGGGTTAAGCTTAGTAGAGAGTCATGCACATGTCTGTATTGATGGACCAAGACGAAAGGGGAGATAAAGTGAGAAAGTCAATCCAGCATATAAAGTGTACGTACGGTCTGATAGCTTTTTGTCCCACATAGTAGCAAGTGGTATGAGGTATGCGCGTGTGCGCTCTGGCTGAAACGGCGGTGGCTAGTGCGCCGACCAACCAGGTCGGAAAAGAAAGAAGCCGCTTATTACTCTTGCTTTTATAGTTGTTTCCGGTGGTCTTTTGCGCATGTGTGGATTTCCTTTGAAAGGGGAAGTGACGTTGTCCATGCATGCGTGTACGCGTGTGTGAGTGTACACGTGAATGTGAGTGTATGTACGCAAACGTGAATATATGTACGTGTGTGGACATGGGCGCGTATGTTTGTGTGCGCGTATGTATATGACAAGTAATATAGCTTGAGATGTGAATGTGTGTTTTTGTGTGAGACTAGAAAAGGCTCACGCAAGTGTTACCACTGTCTTTCTTTTCTAACAAGCTGAGCACTTCTCAGCATAAATATAGTGTCTTTATGTACTCCCTATTTATATTTTTAATTTAATTTATTTATTTATTTTATTTTATTTTTTTTACAAAGGCATTACCTCTTATCAAGGCCAAGAGGCCACTCGAGGATAAAGGTTAAAGAGTGTACATACAGTAAACAACTGGACAATAATAAAGTAATCGTTAGTAACGGAAATTCGGTAAATTTGTTAACTTATGTGAAACGGCTCATCAAAAACTTGTTTATGTTAGACTTGAAGACAACCATATTGTAGTCAGCTGGAAAGCAGAAAAACGGAAGACAATTCCACAGGCGTGTAGTTCTAAGAAAGAAGCTTTGCTCATGGAATCTACGTTTAGGTTTAGGCACAGATAAAGAGTGGGGGAGAATTATTGATAGTGTTTTCAGCTAGACGAGTGTTTCTTGTGAAAGTTAGGCGGGGGGGCATAGATTGGAGCTCAGTCGAGCACTTCCCATGAAAATAACGATTTAGCAGTAAAACATTTTTGGGTGGTTCTACAGAATTAGGACGAGATTTTGTAGCCGATAAATGGAGTTTTCAGTTAAAAAACAATAGTTTCAAAAACTTTAATCATGTTTGCAGGTGAAAAATTGCCGCCATCTTGTCTGAATCAAAACGGAAAAATACCTCCCTTTTGAACCCTCCTGTGTCTTACGATCGTTTTCATCAAATTCTATTTTTTATTTTCTTTAATAAATAATTTTCTACCTTATCGATTTTCGTAATTTTTGGATCTTGAAAATACGAGGAATACGTAGATACCATTGATTTCATGTGGAATGCGGTATTACTGAAATTTCGTCCTAATAGTGTAGAAGTGCCCATTTTTGTTTTAGGTTGGAAACAAGAAAAGTCACTATTTTCTATGTACCAAAAGCCTCCGTTCACCTCATTGATCATTTCAGGGAAACATACCACAAGAGAATTACGAACAATGAATTTTGTTATGCAATTTTCTGCAAATATCTAGTATTTACCTGGTGAATCGAAAATTGTGGCTAGAGATACCTTAACAGAAAGCACTTCATTCAATCTCCTTGGCTTAACGTTCACAGGAAACACGAGTTAGAATAGATACATCAAGATCATTGCCATGGCTGCTGCAAGGAAGGTGGGCTCTCTATACCGTGCTAGAAAGTTACTTACACCTGAAAGTATCCTGTACCTCGATAAAGCAACCATTCGCCCATGTATGGAGTGCTGTTGTCACATTTGGGCTGGTGCATCTGCTACTAGTCTCTCGTTCCTGAACAGGGTCCAAAAGAGAGTAGCCAACCTAATAGGTCCTGAATTGTCATCTAAGCTTCAGCCCCTGCCCCATCGACGAGATGTTGCATCCCTCTGCCTGTTCTACAAGTATTTTAATGGTGGATGCTCTGATGAACCCCCTCGACGAAAATACCCCCGACAAACCCGACAAGCAGCAAAGTCCCACCCCTTCACAGTTGAAATTCCTAGATATAAAAAGGCCTTCTACTCTAATAGCTTCTTCCCCAGAACCGCAGGACTTTGGAATTCTCTTCCAGTTTCCTGATCCCCAACTGTACTGACATGCAGAAGTTCAAGTGTAATGTGAACAGACATCACCCCTACATCAAAGTGGCAATGTGCCTTGTTTGGATTGTAATAAAAAAAAAAAAGATATTCTCTCTTGGTTTTGCAATCTTAATGGTCTTGATCAACCACTTAACTATGATTACATTGTCTTTTTTTTATCACTTATCAAGGCCCGGAAGCCACTCAGGGATAAGGGTTATTGCAAGTTAGTGTGAAGATTTAATGAAGTGTTTACTTAAGGGGGCGGTTCATCAGGAATTTGTTTACGTTGGACTTTAAGACATCCAGGTTGTAGTCAGGTGGGAAGCAGGCAGACGGAACAGAGTTCCACAGGCGTGAAGTTCTAAGAAAGAAGCTTTGTTCATGGAATCCACATTTTGATTTAGGCACAGATAAAGAGTGGGAAAATTAATGACAGTGATTCCAGCTAGACGGGTGTTTTTCGTGAAAGATTGGCAAGGGGGGACCAGAGATTGGAGTTCAGACGAGCACCTGCCATGAAAATAACAATAAAGCAAAGATAGGTTCGCAACATCTCTTCTGTGGGAGAGAGGTTGCAGGGTAAAGAAAAGGACATCCCCCACTAAGCCACGAAGTCTATTTTGTACTTTGTCAAGACACCATAGGCTGTTTTTATCAGCTCCTGCCCAGATGTGGCAACAGTATTCCATCCTTGGACGTACTTGGCTTTTATATAGATAGAGAATTGCATCAGTAGTGAGATATCTTCTGGAGCGGTAGAAGGATCCCACCATCTTTCCAGCGACCTTGGCAACAGACTTGGTGTACATCATGTGACACGTCATTGACCAAGTATATGTGAACTTCCACTGTTCCGCTGAAAAAAATACCAATTCCATTTTTGAACAAGCTCATCTTGTGCAATAAATCTTTTACACATTCAAGACCATTCCCACCTCCTTCGTGCTGAAAGAAAATTTGACTGCATTTTCACAACTTAACGCACCCTGGCAATGAATCGGAAAAGTCTGAGTTGCAAAACGATGTTCACTCTGCACAGGTTTGACTACTTCTTTCTTAGAACTGCCCGTCTATAGAACACTGTTCTGCTGGCTTGCTTCTTGACCGACTACAATATCAGTGCCTTCAAGTCGAATGTAAACAAGTTTGGAAAATTCTGACGATATTCACCCACTCCGCCCAGCAACCTGCTTTTATGGTGCTTGGGCACATCTCAAAATCGTGTGAGATGCAATTTTTCGAGAACTGGTTGAGACCATGGCCATTAAAAGACCAGTAATTAATCGCCATCTTGGATTTTTTCGTTTTTACTTCTCAGCCGGCATGACAGACAAACACGAGCACATTTTTGCAGTAAGCCTTCTCTATTTTCCCCACAGCCAAGTGTGCAACAGTGAAGCTTGAAACAACCGATTTTTTTTGGAGTGGGGGGGGGCTAATATGCATGTGGGCATATGCCAATAGACCCAGGTATTTATTTTCTGCCAAACAACAAAAATACTTCATCACAGTAAGTCCATTCTTGGCAACTTTCCTAGATCTGACAAAGGGAGGCAACTCCCACTGCTGCAGGATAACTGCAAACGTGTATGAACGGTGTACATCTGGAATAATAGTACTTGTACAGTTTAATCAAGACATCAAAATATGAAAATATCGAAAAAAAGGTTATATTTTACGTATCCGTTATGGACTGAAGATCTCCGAAAAAAAATTTCACTTAATTTGCTTGAGTAGTTTTTTTTTATAGCAGAAAATCATGTTTAATGACAGCACGTTTAAGGTAGCCATCTTTGAATTTATTGAACATGCCACAGGGAGATAACTCAGTTTAAAGCGCCGACACTCCCTCCCCATCTTTAATACTAGCTTTTCTTCCTAAAAATACAAACATGACTGCCTTTTGCTCGGTATCATAACAAAGTGTTTTTTCATTGTAAAAAAAAAAACTACTTGATGAAATTAAGTTAAATTTTTTTCCGGAGAACTTCATTCCATAACGGATACATACGATATAAGTTTTTCCCGATATTTTCATTTTTTTTAATGTCTGGATTAAATTATTCAAGTGCCAGAATAATAATGTTTATATTTCTCGAAAGCATTTTATATATCTCACTACTGATGCAATTCTCTATCTATATAAAAGCCAAGTACGTCCAACGATGGAATACTGTTGCCATATCTGGGCAGGAGCTGCTAAAAACAGCCTATCCTGCCTTGACAGAGTACAAAATAGACTTCGTGGCTTAGTGGGGGATGCCCTTTTCTCTACCCTGCAACCTCTCTCCCACAGAAGAGACGTTGCGAGCCTATCCTTGTTTTATCGTTATTTCCATGGCAGATGCTCGTCTGAACTCCAATCTCTGGTCCCCCCTCACCAATCTTTCACGAAAAACACCCGTCTAGCTGAATCCTCTGTGAAAAATTTCCCCCACTCTATATCTGTGCCTAAATCAAAATGCGGATTCCATGAACAAAGCTTCTTTCTTAGAACTGCATGCCTGTGGAACTCTGTTCCGTCTGCCTGCTTCCCTCCGGACTACAACTTGGATGTCTTCAAGTCCAATGTTAACAAATTCCTAATAAACCGCCCCCTTAAGTAAACACTTCAGCAAATCTCCTCACTAACTTAATGTACTTGCAATAACCCTTATCCCTGAGTGGCTTCCGGGCCTTGATAAGTGGTGATCACTGTGTAAAAAAAAAAAATACGTGTGGAATTAATGTTTAGATCTTCTGCCAGATTATGTGGCTGTCGCCATATTCGTGTTTCCATATGATAAACGGGCTTTGGTTTTAGGTCCTTTACAAATCACAATGTTGAAATGTCAAATCGGTCAATAAGTGAAGCATGCATGGTCTCCGTGAGTGCATTTAAAAAAAAAAAATACACCGCCGGAACTTTTTATCGAAAGAACATTATCACCGGTCACTGGTTGTGAGAGCCTTCCCTGGGCGGGAACACTTAAAAAATGTGACATGCTGTCTCTGTAAATATTCTCAATAAACTTCTCTATTTCTTTATTACTTCAGAACCTCTTTATCCATTTATTTTCCTTGTGGAATACCTTTCTTGAATATCCTTTTATTACGGTCACCCACCGCAGGATATATCAGAAGCCATCAAAGATCTTATCAGAGATGCCCCATGGGGAAATATTTTTTCTCTTCCTGCTGAACAGTGCGCAAATGAGACCACTGAATGGTTCAAAATTGCAATCGAAGCACATGTTCCCATGTGGAAATTTTATAGCAAGCCCCCACTCTCCCCAATGGTTTACTTATACTTGCGCAACTGCCATTGCTCAAAGGCAGCATGCATACCGCAGATTTAACCGACATAAGTCCAGTTCAAACAAACTGAAGTATATAGAAGCTAGAAGTAACTGTAAGAAAAAAATAGCAACATCTAAGAGAGAATTTACTGAAACCACCCAAAAATGCATCGAAGCACAGAAATTAGGAACGCGTGATTTCTGGAAAATCTACAACAGTGTAGTAAATAATGGGCAATCAACAATTCCCCCACTACCCAACAATCAAGAGGTTGTCTCCTCAGCAACTGAGAAGACTAACATGCTTGCCAATCGGTTTGTCTCAAATTCCATACTGAACCATTCATACCCCCTCCCTGCTTTTCCTTTGCGGACAGACATCTTTGCGGACAGACATCTGAAATCTGAAAATTGCGGACAGACGATCTGAAAATCACCCCTGCTCAGGTGCATGCTATTATAAAAAACCTTGACACTTCAAAAGCATGTGGACCCGATCTCATCCCGGCTGTGCTATAAAAAAAATGCTCAGACGAAGTAGTTCCAGTTCTCTCCAAACTCTACAACAAATGCCTTAATGAATCTTGCTTTCTGGGCTGTTGGAAAACTGCTTCTGTGGTGCCAGTTTTCAAGAATTCTGGCGAAAGAACTGACCCATCAAATTATCGCCCCATTAGCCTCCCCCCACTCTTCGCCAAAATATTTGAGACCATAATTAATCAAGCTCTAGTCCATCACCTTACAGATGCTAAACTTCTGACTGACCAACAATATGGATTTAGACAAGCCCATTTCACAGCAGACATCCTAACTGTAATCTCAGAGCGTATATACCATTCACTGGAAAAATCAGGGAAATGTAGAGTGGTAGCTTTAGATATATCTAAGGCTTTTGACAGGGTATGGCACGAGGGTCTCCTCAGGAAAAATCACTGGAAGAATACATAACATAATTAAATCCTTCTTAGATAAGAGAAAACTCCAGGTTGTCCTCAATGGTTGTACATCTAAACAATATGATATAAATGCAGGAGTTCCCCAAGGGTCTATCCTTGGACCTCTATTATTCCTAATATTCATAAATGACCTCCCCGACAAAACTGCCTCTGAGATGGGTATATATGCTGACGACACCATGCTCTATAACAGGCACGACAGGAAAACAAATGAACACATATCTAAAGAAATGGCAGAAACACTAGAGAATGACCTCAGATCTGTAGTGGAATGGGGACAAAAATGGATGGTCACATTCAATGCTGCTAAGACTAAACTTGTTTCCTTCAATAATTACAAGAAACCTCCTTTACCACCAATAGCAATGGTCAAAGACTCTTTACCTGAGAGTACATCTTTCAGACTGCTTGGCCTAATGCTCACAGGAAACATGAGCTGGAAAAATTACATTGAAAGCATTGCCAGGACTGATGCGAAGAAGGTAGGCTCTCTCTACCATGCTAGAAAACTATGAACAACCAAAAGTATCCTGCACCTCTATAAGGCCACCATTCGCCCATGTATGGAGTATTGTTGTCATATTTGGGCTGGTGCATCTGCTACTAGTCTCTCGCTCCTAGAAAATGTTCAAAAGAGCCAATCTGATAGGTCCTGAACTGTCATCTAAACTTCATCCTCTGTCCCATCGACGAAATGTTGCATCCCTCTGCCTGTTCTACAAGTTCTACTAATGGTGAGTGTTCTGACGAACTGCAAGCACTTGTGCCCCCACGACGTAAACACCCTCGACAAACCCGTCAGGCAGATAAATCCCATCCCCACACAGTAGAGATCCCTAGATGAAAAAGATCTTTCTACTCCAGTAGTTTCTTCCCCAGAACCGCTAGACTTTGGAATTCCATTCCAGGTCCCTGCTTCCCCAACTGTACTGACATGCAGAAGTTCAAGTGCACCGTGAACCGACATCTTGTTGCCCAACTCCCTACATAGTACCCCAGTAGCTGTTGACCCTGATAGTAGCCCCCTACACCAAAGTGGCAACTCATCTTCCTTCATAATGTCCCTGCAATTTAGGTCCCCGATAGTAACCCCCTACTGCAAAGTGGCACTGTGCCTTGCTTGAAAATTGAAAAAATAAAATGAAAATTATAAAAATTAACCTGTCTTTTTAAATGCATGTATGTATGCATGTTGGTGGTCAAGGTCTGGTGTGGACGTGTGTTAGAAGCACACAGATGTCTTACTATCATACTGTGCTTCTCCCAGTCAAATCAACCTCACGTGCATGTCGTGACCACTGCCATGCAGGCGGGGCTCTGATGAACGGCGAGTGTCCTGTGCCGTGTAACTGGACCTCCACTGCCTTGTGGGCCAAGGTTCTTTTAACCAAAGGCTAAGGGTGAGGCAACCCTGACAGAAACCTCCAGAGGAGCTTAGGCCCTGTCAACTGTGGCATAGATGACCCACTGGTATGTGGAGTATGCTCTAGTGCCTAGCAACCTAACTCCAAGTCATGGATCAAATGGCATGGTGGGTGGAGAGGGCTCCAGTAAGCCGTGGTGAAGGCAACCTCTCTAGGAGAAAGAAAACCCTGATATAAAACCTGCGGCGACTGCTGCTTCCAATGATGTTGACTTGCTCTTCTTTTTTGTTTAATGTGGCAGTTGTTTAGAGAGTGGGATTGTCTCAGTGCAAAGTCTTTCCTCACTATAAAAAGCTTCAAGCACAGGCATTACTTGATATGCAATGGAATACACATTTTGCAATCCGTGTGTATCTCGATAACAAAAAGGCTAGCTGTAGCCTGAAACGGCAAACGGACACTCAATGAAGACTGATGCAAATATGAGCTTGAATAGCAATAAAGGCTTTGGAACTTCCAGGGTTTGGCCTGGTAGGTGTTCAGGACACAACAGCTTAGACCCAGTCATCACATGATGTGCTGGACTATAGAGGGTTCATGGAGGTAATCATCTGGCACATGCTGCTAGTTGCGCTCATGTTTGCGTCATTTGCGTCTAAAACTTTCGACAGAGACGACGGATTTTCACAAGATTAATTTCATTTTGAAGCTCGGCCCTTCGGACGACAAATATCGAAAAATTGGCTGAAAACATGAATTCTTTCATCCTCAACTGTACACTTTTCTACAAAGAGGGGGGGGTCACTTTTTTTCGTCGCTATTTTCGAAAGTCTTACCCTCTTTTCGATTGACTATCCTTGATTTAAACATTCGTCACTTCCGGTTTGGCGATGGGCGCAAGAGCAAAGACGTCACGTTTTTTTTTTTTTTTTTTTTTTTTTCACGTTTTTTTTTTTTTTTTTTTTTTTTTTCACGTTTTTTTTTTTTTTTTTTTTTTTCACGTTTTTTTTTTTTTTTCCTTTGCGGTATGGGTTCGAGCCTGCCTGTCTACTACCATTTTTTTTTTTTTTTTGCTCCTCACACACGTCCAAACACTCGGGCAACGCCGGGAACCCAGGCTAGTTTTATATAAAACATTATTAGACCCTAAGACCGAAATAAAACCAGAAAAAAAAATTTCATTTTTATTTTTACTGTTTTTTCAGAAGGAATTAAAAACTGATTACACCGGGTTACGATGACCTACATTTATTGTTGGTTTAAAAAGTACGTTTGAATCGTGTGTTTCATTTTAAAAAATTTGATTACTTTATATCTTCATGCGTGTTATTTCTTAATAATTTTGATACGTAAAACAGAAACTTTATAAAATCCCAACAAATCTACAAAATTTCCTGCTTTGAAGACAAAATAAAAAACAACAATAACAACACAACAAAAAACAAACAAAGAAATCATCAGTTTTTTTGTTGGTTTTTTGTTTGTTATTTTTTTTAGCTCTTCTTTGTCTTCTGTATTTTGACGACTGAAATTAACGGTAAGCCTTTTTCCTACTATTTTCCTAAAAAAAAAAAAAAAAAAAAAATTGCGGTACTTCTACAGTAGCACTCAGTGCCAGAAATTTCGTGAAAACTATTGAATAATTCCACCCGCTATCTTTCGAAGCTTATAACTCCTCGAAAAATGTAATTCAAGCCCTAATTTTTTTTTCAGTTAAAGGAGCAAGGACCAAGGTTTCATTAAAAAAAAACAACAACAAAAAACAGAAAACAACGTGTTTAAAAAAAAAAAAAAGGTTTTAAACTTCGGACTTTACAGGTAAATTTCTAAAAAACACTACTTTTTTGTTTTAAATTTGAATATATTATTTATTGACCTTTTCTCTTCAATTTGTGATATATAAAACTTTGGTGAGTAAATTAATTATTTACTTTTTAATAGACACTTGAAAATGGGGGGGGGGCGTGAATTTAAAAAAAAAAAAAAACGTTTGTCTAAAATATTATATTCGGTTTATTGGAAAGAGCATAAAATTTCACATTGACCCTGAAAATATCGTAAAAATAGAATCAATAGAAAAATTTTGATAGATTTTTAAAGTTTAAAAATTGAAAAATATTGAGTTCGTAAAATTCATTACTGTTTTTTTAAAAAAAAAATATTTCTATTACTTTTTATACAACTTTAATAGTTTATTTTGAAAGTATAATCCATAAAGAAAATAAACAACCCACTTTTAAAAGAGAAATTACGGGTTTTTTTATATTTTATTCGCAGTTTCGTGTTAGGGGTGTCAAAAATTCCAATAAAAATTCTGATGCACCTACTTCTACAGTCGCCGAAAACGGAGACGCCATTATTTCGGGCACCTGTCGTCAAAATAGAAGGGAGGAATAAGTATTTTAAACTATGACCGAAAACATAAATTAAAAAACAAAAAATTAAACTCAATAATGATTACGGTACTTCTACAGTTTATCGCCGAAGATGTAGACGCCATTTTTTTTTCGTGTACCTGTTATTAAAAACCGAGGGATGACTGATGATGCAATGCATGAAATAAAAATAACAAAAAATTAAACTAGATAATGATTTTTCAGTTTCATTTAAATTAATTTGTTGTTGACCCTTCAAAGTTGCTTTAATCCAAAAAAACGTTTCATTAAAATTATTGGCACTTGTACAGTTTAATCAACACATTAAAAATGAAAATATCGAAAAAAGGTTTATATTGTACGTATCCGTTTTTGGACTGAAGATCTCCGAAAAAAATTTAATTTAATTTGATCGAGTATTTTTTCAAAAATTTTTTTTTACAGCGGAAAAACACGTTTTTATGAGAGGGCGTTGAAGACAGATATCGTGTTTTTTTTTAAATTTTTGTTTGGAGTTTATGAACGCCACGGGGAGATAACTCCATGTAAAGCGCCGACACCCCCTCTCCATTATGAGATCGCATTAAAGTCAGCCATCATGGAACTTTTGAACACGCCATATGGGGTAGGTGTATCAGAATTTGGGAGGAAATTTTAGACACCCCTAACACAATACTGCGAGTAAAATATTTAAAAAAAACTCGTAATTTCTCTTTTTAAAGTGGGTTGTTTATTTTCTTTATGGATTATACTTCCAAAATAAACTATTAAAGTTGTTTAAAAAATAATAGAAATATTATTTTTTTTAAAAACCGTGCTTACAAAGTGCCGGCGCACCATCATGCAGATTTTTTTTTTTTATGTAATGAAATCAATTGAATTTTACGAGTTAAATATTTTTCAATTTTTAAAATTTAAAAATCTATCAAAATTTTTCTATTGGTGCAATTTTTACGATATTTTCAGGTTCAATGTGAAATTTTATGCTCTTTCCAATAAACCAAATATTATATTTTAGACAAACGTTTTTTTTTTAATTCACCCCACCCCCATTTTGAAATGCCTATTAAAATTTTAATAATTAATTTACTCACCAAAGTTTTATATATCACAAATTGAAGATAAAAGATCAATAAATAAAATATTCTAATTCAAAACAACAAAAAAAGAAGTGTTTTTTGGAAATTTACCTGTAAAGTCCAAAATGTAAAACCTTTTTTTTTCAAACCACGTTGATCTTCATTTTTTTTTTTTAAGTGGAAGCATATCTTATGCTTAGATTGTCAAGTACATATTGGACGCTGACGACAATTTTTTCTATTTCAGTCAATGTTTTCTTTTTTTTTAGATATTAAAAAAAAATTCACTCGATAAAGAAGAATTAAAATGTATTAAATCAAAAATTCATGTATTTCTTTAAGAGAATAAAAAAAATCAGTCGAGTGGGTTTTTATAAAGGCAAAATCTTATAAGTGAATGTGTTCATTTTTTAAGTACGGATGCACCAAAATACTAATTTTGGTTTACAGCACGCAATAGAAAGAGACATTAATTGTGGCCCTTTGAAGCCACTGGAAGATAAACACAAAGAAAATCAGAAATTTGTCTCCTTTTATTTAAACAGTGAAAAACATCTGAGTTCGCATTTTTTTTTAATCCTTGTTTAAAAAAAGTATTTTATTTAAAAAGGACATGGAATAAAAGTATAAATATGGATAAATTCTTAACAATGAACAATGGAAGTATCCATTGAATAGTATTTTTTATAGATAAGTAATTTTTGGAATTTATATATATTTTTTATAATCGAAGTAAGTAAAATTTCGTTGATTTTCTTTAAATCTTTTTTAAAGAAAACCGATTTAAAAACACAAATATTACATAATTTGCTATTAAACCGGTCATTTTTTAAATTTTTTGGTCTTTGCTCTTTTAATTGAAAAAAAAATAGTGTTTGAATTACATTTTTCAAGTAGTTATAAGATTCGAAAGATAGTAAGTTGAATTGTTCAAATTCTTATCACGCATTTTTAATGGCGATTTCTGATACACCTAGCCATGAGGAGATAACTCCATGTAAAGCGCCGACATTCCATCTCCATCTTCTTTAAAACGAGTTAAAAATAACCAGACTTTTTCAATTTGATAAAAGTTCCATTATAGCATATTTATTATGGGGTGGTTGAACATTCTGGCATTAGATAGATAATTCAATGTTGAATTTAAAAGAAATAAATAAAAATACAAAACTCACCAAGACCCCTCCCCTCCCACCACCACCCAACCTTTAAATATCGGCATAAAAACAGACTGACCGACTGGCTGGCACTCGTCCTCTTTAAGCTATCACCTCCAAGCCAAGTCGAATACTAGGGTCATAAGCTAAGAAACTTTTCTGTTCGTAACTTTTGCAGCCTATTAATCTAAAAAAACTAACATGTCTAGTTTTTTTTTTATTTTTCCTTATTACAGGTTTGACTCTAATCCTGAATATTTGTCTTGTGTTCTTATCTTTCTCCTAAATCTTTTTTGTCAAAAATACTATTATTAACCAATATTTTTTTCTTATATTTAAAACGAAAAAAAAAAAGAAAAAAAAAATGTCTCCCATGAAACTGAACATTTCCCAAGTTATATTTGCATATTATCTGAACTCAAAAACACGTGGCTTTTTTTTTTTCTTTTTTTAATTTATTTCTTCTCTAAAGTATACATTACTTCTAGCTAAAGTTAATACATAACCCCAAAGGTATTACTTCTTAACCAGCTTTTTAAACGAGTTAAAAATAACCAGACTTTTTCAATTTGATAAAAGTTCCATTATAGCATATTTATTATGGGGTGGAGCTGGAACGGTTTAATATCCCAGCTCGACCTAGATAAAGGCAAAAAGTATCCATGCATTAACATGGGAAGGGAGACTATCTTCAAGTACTATCCTAAGCCGGGAATGGGTAAAGGACTTATACTACGTAGATATTAATAAGTCCTTCTCACCTTTTTTATTTTATTTTTTATTTTAGTTTATTTATTTATTTTTTATTTTTTTTCAATGGAGAGTAGATAATGCATGTCGATGTGTTATCGGCAGCTCCAGTAACTCTCGCTTCTCCTTTTTTGTCCTTCAGTCCCCATTTCCAATGAGTGATTTTTCTGACAAAGGGTGAAGAAAAAGCTGCTTTCTAGGTCGGTAGTACTTTGTAAAGAGTAGCCTGAGATGTCGGAAAATTTCTGTTTCTATGTCTATCCTTGTGGTCATGTCACTAGTAAGGTTGCTGGAGGTAAACGTTTCATCTGGGCTGATGTTACCCGCCTGATAGTCAGGGACCGAACCTTGGATTAACCACTAAGGAGGCTGTCCTATCAGCAGGTGCAAAGTACCGGGGTTGCTGTATTGCCATTTGGTGAATGGATTCTGGACCATACAGTAGTTTCTGGTAGGGCCTCTCGATGCCATACTAGTGGGTAATTGTTACGGCTTTACCTTATGTGCCACAAAAAAAAAAATTCTTGTCTTTTTCTCTCTTATTTTCCCTCTCTGTCCTGCTTCAATCAAGTCTACCGACCTGCTCCACAAGCCCAAAAACCTCAATCTCCAAAAAAGAAACACAAATAAACCTAGAACCCCATCCACCAACGTAAACCCCTCTACCAGGTCTCCTTCTCCAACATCAGGGATCTACGTTCCAACCTTCCATAGGTTGAAACAATTATAGGAGACGAAACCGGACATATTCTTTCTAAGTGAAACTGGCATAGGGCGAATCACTTCTCTAGACGAATTCATAATTAATGGATACTTCAACTTAACATCTAAATCTGACCCTCAAGATCGCCATGGGCATGGAATATGTGCCTACATCAAAGATGGCTTTCCATGTGGTAGGAATATCTCCAGAGAAGACCCTAATTTACCTTATATGTGCTTTCGGGTTGCACTAGCTTACACCACTGCATTTATATTTCCCCTCTATCGCCCCCACAACAGTGGAGTTACTATCTTTAAGAGCATATCCGAGAAAATTGACCACATCCTGTCTGCTCATTCTTCGGCTAACATTCACATTTCCGGTGACTTCAATGTCCATAATGTGGAATGGCTGAGCCACTCAAATAAAACCGATGATGTGGTAAGGTTTTGTCATGATTTTGCCATTGCCTATGACTTCACTCAGATTGTTCACGAACCCACCCATGTACCCGATACACCCGGTCAATATGCAAGCCTTCTAGACCTTTTCCTCACAACTTCCCTTGAGCTGTGTTCATGTTCCATTCTATCTCCTCTGGGATCCTCCGACCACTCTGTTGTAGCAGTTAAGATAAAAATGAAATGTAATAAGTCTTCTGACGTACCTCTCCACCGTACTGTATATCGATACTCTATGGCTGACTGGGATAGCTTCCGTACATTCATATCGACCTACCTCTGCATTCCATGTTTAAAAAGGATGTGTCCTCTATAGTATCAGACCTGACCGAATGGTTAATCATAGGTATAGACCGATTCATACCATCCAAAAAATTCCAAGAAAAACCTAAAAGCCAGCCATGGTTCTCCCCTGAATGTGCTGCTGCCATCACGTACAGAAATCACTTTTTCCATAGCTACCAACATAATAGATGGACTGAGACTAAAGCTGCTTTCAGGACTGTCAGCAACCACTGTAAAAGAGTAATAAAACATGCAAGAGAGCTATAAATCCAAAGTAGCTGAGCAGCAGCTTGGTTCCCACCAGTTCTGGCAAATAGCAAACAGGATCTTGAACAGAAGTGTGTGTTCTATCCCAACTATCATCAATGGACCTGAGGTCATCTCGTCAGCATCAGACAAGGCCAGACTATTTGCCAAGAACTTTGCAGCTAATTCTACCCTATGCGACAATGACAGTCAACTCCCTGTATTTCCTCCTATAACAGACAACACGCTATGCAACATACATCGTGAGGGCGCCAAGGTAATCAAGAACTTGGATTCCAGTAAAGCAACTGGCCCTGACGGCATTCCAGTTATAGTGCTGAAAAAGCTCCAACCAGAACTTGCCCCCATACTTACAAAGCTGTTTAAGCATTGCCTTAAGGAGAAGTTCTTTCCAACACACTGGAAAACCTCATCAGTATGCCCTGTATTTAAGAATTTAGGTGAAAAGTCATCTCCCTCTCAGTACAGACCAATAAGTCTTCTGTGTGTCATGAGTAAGTTGTTGGAATCCATATTAAATAGAGAAATAGTCAACCACCTCAACAGAAACAACCTTCTTGGTGACATGCAATATGGTTTCCGCTATGCAAGATCTACAGCAGATGTGCTAACGGTTATATCACATAGGATTAGTGAATCTCTTGACAAAGGTTTCCTTTCCAGGGCAATTGCTCTTGACATATCGAAGGCCTTCGATAAGGTATGGCATATGCGCCTACTTCACAAGATTTCCAGCTACAGTATTTCTGGAAATGTTTTCTCCATCATTAAATTATTTCTCTCTGATAGGTTCATAAGAGTAGTGGTTGATGGGCAGAAATCAGAGGCTCACCGTATTAATGCTGGAGTCCCCCAGGGGTCCATCCTGGGTCCAACTCTCTTCCTGATCTACATCAATGATCTCCCAAAACTCATACTTAAATCATTCATTGACATCTATGCTGATGACAAAACCATCTATGGCAACACATCAAAGGCCGTAAATGACAAAGTTCTCTCTAATTCTCTCTCCTCTGATCTTGAGCACGTGGTACAATGGGGGAAGAGGTTGCTGGTCACTTTTAATTCATCCAAAACCAAGCTTCTATCTTTACATCATCAATGCTCTGATCCCCATCTGGCATCAATTGAAATGAGTGGCTCTCGTCTTGGAGAGGCTCCATGTTTTGATAAGTTTCTGGGTTTGACCTTTACTCCTGATCTGAAATGGAACACGTACATCAAATCTGTTACCAGGGACGCTGGGAAAGATGGTGGGATCCTTCTACCACTCCAGCAGATATCTCACTACTGATGCAATTCTTTATCTGTATAAAAGCTAAGTACGTCCAAGGATGGAGTACTGCTGCCACATCTGGGCAGGCGCTGCTAAAAACAGCCTATCCGTCCTTGACAGAGTACAATATAGACTTCGTAGCCTAGTGGGGGATTCCCTTTTCTCTTCCCTAAAACCTCTCTTCCATAGAAGAGACGTTGCAAACTTTTCGTTATTTATCATTATTTCCATGGGAAGTGTTCGTCTGAGCTCCAATCTTTCACGAGAAACACTCGTCTAGCTGTAAACACTATCAATAATTTCCCCCATTCTATATCTGTGCCTAAACCTAAACATAGATTCCATGAGCAAAGCTTCTTTCTTAGAACTGCACGCCTGTGAAATTGTCTTCCGTTTTCCTGCTTTCTGATTGACTACAATATGGTCGTCTTCAAGTCCAATGTAAACAAGTTCTTGATGAGCCGTTCGACTTAAGTTTACAAATTTACAGAATTTCCATTACTAACGATTACTATCTTGTCCAATTGACTACTGTACACTCTTAACCCTTATCCTCGAGTGGTCTCTGGACCTTGATAAGTTGTTATGCCCATGTGAAAAAAAGAAAAACATGGCTGAAAAAGATGTGATGTCATTTGGCAAATGAAAAATGCAACATTCGGATGCATGAAATGAAACGTGCGTCATGCGTAAGTTACTGGAATCTGTGTTAGAGAAGTAGTCAACCACCTCAGCAAAAATAAACTTCTTAGTGACATGCAATATGGATTCCGTTCTGCTAGATCTACTGCAGATGTGCTTATGGTTATATCTCATAGAATTAGTGAATCTCTTGATGGAGCCGTCCTTTCTAGGGCAGTTTCTCTTGACATATCAAAGGCCTTTGATAGAGTATGGCATAAAGGTCTACTTCACAAGATCTCCAGTTACGGTATAGCTGGAAATGTCTTCTCAATTATTAAATCATTTTTGTCTGATAGGTTCATAAGAGTAGTGGTTAATGGGCAGAAATCAGAAGCTCAGAGTATTAATGCTGGTGTCCCTCAGGGGTCCATACTGGGTCCAACTCTCTTCCTAATCTACAGTAATGATCTTCCAAATCACATCCTTACATGATTCATAGACATTTATGCTGACGACACTACAATCTATGGTAGCACATCAAAGACCGTAAACGACCAAGTTCTCTCTGATTCTCTCTCCTCTGATGTTGAGCATATGGTACAATGGGGAAGAAGTGGATGGTTACTTTTAATGCATCTAAAACCAAGCTTCTATCTTTACATCATCAACATTCTAATCCCCATCTTGCATCAATTGAAATGAATAGCTCTCATGTTGAGGAGGCTCCATGTTTTGACAAGCTCCTGGGCTTGATCGTTACTCCTGTTATGAAATGGAACATGTACATCAAATCTGTTGCCAAGATCGCTGGGTAAATGGTGGGATTCTTCTATCGACCCAGTAGATATCTCACTGCTTTATCGCTATTTTCATGGCAAGTGCTCGTCTGAGCTCCAATCTATGGTCCCTCCTCGCCAAACTTTCAACTTAAACAAGTTCTTGATGAGCCATTCCCCTTAAGTAATCCAATTTACCAAATTTCCACTGCTAACAATTATTATGACATTGTCCCATTGACCAGTGTACGCTTATTAATCTTTATCCTTGAGTGGCTTCCGGGACTTGATAAGCGGTGACTCCTTTGTAAAAAAAAAAAAAATAACAACCTTTTAACTCACGTTTTGATAGTTGTTTCGGTTTATAAGGTGTGACTACTTTTTTGAAATGTAACAATGTTTACAAAACGCAACAACTATTAAAAAACATGAGTCAACTATTAAAACGTATTGCGTTTCATTAGGTACGTGCAAAGGCATAAACATTTTGGGGTTTATATATTATTTTTAATTGGAATTCATTATTGAGATGAGTATTATTTATATTAATTTATTTTATTGCGGACTATTATTCTCATCTTTATTAGTTGTTTCACGACGTTTTGACCAACCATTCCTCTGGCCTTCGTCATATTATTATTATTATTATTATTATTATTTATAACAAATAATAAATAATAATTATTATTAATAACAAATAATAAATAATTTTTATTAATAATAATAATCTCTATATATAAAAGCGAAAATGTATGTATATACGTATGTACGCTTTTCCTCAATGTCCACAAAAGACTTCTTTCAGAGAAGCGCTCGCTCGCTCGCTTCACAACTTCTTAAAACTTTTTATATCATCTATAAATTGTAATATCTCACAGTTAACCACGGAGCTCGCCTGTTTATTTAATTTTATTGACTTTCAAACGTTTATTATTCAACATTTCCCGCATCGGCACGCGTTACATTCGGTTTTTGGTATAAACAAAAAGCGAAACTCGACTCTAATCACAGGCCCAAAGCCAGTAAGTAACGTTTGGTCAATGTCGACTTCGTCATATCAGATGGGGGAGCGGGTTTTTAAAAACAAACAAACCGATTTATTGACCTCATTAAAAACTGTCCCGCACAAAATGCTAACTGCTGAATAGCTATCGCCGTCACGTCAATCAAAAACGCGCACCTGTTTTTTTTTCACACTTTACTATTTTCCAACTGTGCGTCGTCCAGGCTTTTTTTTTCACACTTTACTATTTTCCAACTGCGCGTCGTCCAGGCTTTTTTTTTCACCGGCACCTGTTTTTTTTTCACACTTTACTATTTTCCAACTGCGCGTCGTCCAGGCTTTTTTTTTCACCGGCACCTGTTTTTTTTTCACACTTTACTATTTTCCAACTGTGCGTCGTCCAGGCTTTTTTTTTTTTCACACTTTACTATTTTCCAACTGTGCGTCGTCCAGGCTTTTTTTTTCACCGGCACCTGTTTTTTTTTCACACTTTACTATTTTCCAACTGCGCGTCGTCCAGGCTTTTTTTTTCACACACACCTACAAACACCCGGGCAACGCCAGGTACCCCTCGCTAGTAAATAATAATATTAATCTTAAAGAATAATTCTGTTATATGTTAGTTTACATTAATTATCTACATGTTTATAAAAGTGAGAATGTGTGTGTGTTGGGACTATTCTCAACCTTAATGAATCTTTAATTCACAAAATTCTGATCCACATCTGGCATCAACTGAAATGAATGGCTCTCGTCTTCAGGAGGCCTCAAGTTTTGACAAGCTTCTGGGCTTGACCATTACTCCTGATCTTAAATGGAACACGTGCATCAAATCTGTTGCCAAGGCCGCTGGAAAAATGGTGGGATCTTTCTATCGATCCGGTAAATATCTCACTGCTGATACTATTCTCTATCTATATAAGAGCCAGGTATGTCCAAGGATAGAATACTGTTGCCACATCTGGGCAGGAGCTGCTAGAAAGGACTTGTCCTGCCTTGATAGAGTTCAAAATAGACTTCGTAGCCTCGTAGGAGATGTCCTTTTCTCTTCCTTGCAACCTCTATCTCACAGAAGAGATGTTGCAAGTTTGTCTCTGATGTATCGTTATTTTCATGGAAAGTGTTCGACTGAGCTTCAATCTATGGTCCCCCCTCGCCAAACTTTCACAAGAAACACTCGTGTAGCTGTACACACTATCAATAATTCCCCCACTCTTTATCTGTGCCTAAATCTAAACGTAGATTCCATGAACAAAGCTTCTTTCTTAGAACTGCACACCTGTGGAATTGTCTTCCATTTTCCTGCTTTCCGGCTGACTACAATATGGTTGTGTTTAAGTCTAACGTAAATAAGTTCTTGATGAGCCGTTCTATATAAGTTATCAAATTTACCAAATTTTCATTACTAATGATTACTATATTTTCCAATTTCTACTGTACACTCTTTAACCCTTATCCTTGCAGTGGCCTCTTGGCCTTGATAATGTGGTGATGCCTGTGTAAAAAAAACAAAACAAAAAAACTTGAAGTTTGGTATATAGGATAATCAGACATGCAGAAAACTTGTTAGACGATTGTTATCCGACAAAAGAGCTGCTAAAGGCTCAAAATTAAAAAATTAGTATATTGGGTCATCGGATTTTTATCTATTTGTCAAGTGTTTCATGAAGGCGCATGTGTGAATTTGTCACATGACAGATTCCTTATGTTAAGAATAAGTAGATTTGAATACATTTTTAAAAGATCGTGTCAAGCTGGCGTAATGGCTATCGTTCTTGATTAACTGTATTTAGGTTTTAGTTTTTATCTCAGCTCCAGTATTTTTTACTTACAAGAAGTGAACTGTTTAGAAAAAAACATAATACTCGCTCGTACATATCTCAGCTTCATTCATGAATTAAAATATTATATTTATGCATATTTTATGACAGGGATACGCTGGACGGCCTGCTAGTATAGAAATAAAATGCATCAAGCAAGCTTAAGTACCTTAAAGACTAAATTCAAGCAGAAAACGACTGCACATATACACATACATATATATATACTAGACTACCCATGACTGGTTGGGTCAGTATGGTATCTTAGCTATGGAATTAATGTATGACAGTAAAACCTGTGACGTAAAAAAATAGTTTTTTTTGACATAACAGAAACATTTCTATGAAAGTATATTAAAATGAAAAAAAGAATATAAATAGATTTCTATGAGTCGTTTTGTTTATTATAATTGATTATTTTTGAAAATTTTTTTTTACAGTTACTGAATTATAAGTGGTTGGCCATACTTATAGGTAAATGTGCCCTGAACAGATACCATAATACTTATTATAGTTAAATTCAAATTTTGATATATCTGCTTTTTTTTAAAATTGTTAATTTCTGTATTACGTTTAAGTTATTTTAAACCCCACTCTTCCCATGTTAAATAATAATTTCGAAATAATAACCTTAATATTTCAGCGTCCCAATTGTTCTTTTGTTTTTTTTTCACGTTTAAATTATCCAAATAAACAATTGTTAATACTGTCTGCTTTTTTTTTAAATTGTTCATTTCTGTATTACGTTTAAGTTATTTTAAACCCTCCTCTTCCCATGTTAAGTAATAATTGCGAAATAATAACGTCAATATTTCAGTGCGCAAGTCATGCGCAACCAGATGTTATAAACCAGAAAGTGGGTTACATACATCGTTACAAGGTCATTTGAGTTTTATAATTATATAGATATACACATACATTAGTGTTGGAACGATCAATCGGAATCGGGATCAGGAATTGGAAAAATCAGAATTTTCCAGGGTCTCGGAATCACTATTGAAATCGGAAACAAATACCCTAATTTCCGATTCCGAAAATGGGGGTAGCATGCTCTTACGTTAAAGAAAAACACTAAAAAATTATCCACTTAGGTAAGAAACGTAACTCATCTTGCCTTTGATAACATTTATTTGTTTTTTGACAACTTTTTCGTACCTCTGTAAATAGTAATACAAACCCCAAAATGTTAATTTATTTATTGCGGACTATTATTCTCATCTTTATTAGTTGTTGTTTCATGACGTTTCGGCCAACTATTCCTCAGGCCTTCGTCAGGTTGTAACCGCGACGGATAGGAACTTTGAATCTCTTAACTGCATTCTCAGCAATTACTGCCATCCGTAGTTGTTGTCGTTTTGGCCAAGTAAACCTCTGGCTGGCTTTGGGTAGGATTGAAACCACTATTTTCAGACAATGCTCATCTGGAACCATAGAGATTCAACGTCTCTATCTACTGCGCCAAAATAATATAATAATCTGTATTTCATTACAGACTGGTTTTCCAGGGATTGCTTCCAAGTATTTCTTCAGGTTCTTTTTCACTAAGCCAGTTGCTCCTATCACAACTGGTATAATGTCTATCTCATTTAGAGACCATGTTGATGTTGGATTGTGTAGTGGACTTTCGGTCAGCGTTCAAGTTGTGGATAACTTGACAAAGACTAAAGTTACTTCTCATGAAAGAGGAGAACTATTTATGGCACAATGGGAGATTCCATTGTGCACACATGGGCCAGTCTATTCCTTGGATTGTGATTGGCTGAATCACCTGATTGGATATGCTTGTACATAAATACAAGCCCTCAGTCCAGCTCAATCTGATGTCTGTCTTGTGCATAAGCTGGACCCTTGGTAAGTGTTGCTGCTATTATTATTATTATTGTTGTTGTTGTTGTGTGTTATTGACTAACACAGTTCTTTTGATTATTCTACAGTTGACTTTTGCAATCATTGTTAAGGTCCTAATATATTAATTAAAAAAAATGAATTCCAATTAAGGAATAATATATGTATATACCAATCGGTACGGACCCGACTATGGAAGATCAGATAGTAAATAAACGTGGATTTATAAGATCAAAGAATCTAACCTTGATCGCCTCTTGGGGGCCCGTGGCGCAGTTGATAGAGACGTTGAATCTCTACGGTTCCAGATGAGCATTGTCTGAAGATAGCGGTTTCAATCCCACCCAAAGCGTGCCAGAGGTTTAATTGGTCAAAACGTGGTAAGACGACAACAACTACGGATGGCAGTGATTGCTGAGAATGCAGTTAGGAGATTCGAAGTTCCTATCTGTTATTATTATTATTATTATTATTATTATTATTATTATTATTATTATTATTATTATTATTTATTACTATTTTTGATCATTTATTATTATTTATTATTATTTTTATTTATTATTAGCTTTTATTAATAATTATTTTTTATTAATTATTTTTATTTATTAATAATTATTTTTTATTTATTATTTGCTTTTAATAATAATATTAGTATATTAGTATATTAATTATTATTAATGTTATAATAATAATAATTATTATTATTATTATTTCTTATTATTTATTATTATTAATAATAATTATTATTTATTAGTTATTAACAATAATAATTATTATTATTATTTATTATGTTTTATCATTTATTATTTATTATTAATAATAATAATTATTATTATTTATTATGTTTTATCATTTATTATTTATCATTAATAATAATAATAATTATTATTTATTATTTTTTTATCATTTATTATTATTATTATTATTATTTATTATTTATTATTAATAATAATTATTATTATTTCTATTATTATTTATTACTATTTGTTATTAATTATTATTATTATTATTATTTATAATTTTTTATTATTATCTATTATTATAAATAATAATAATTATTATTTATTATTAATAATAATAATAATAATAATAATAATAATAATAATAAAACTATTTATTACTATTTTTTATAATTTATTCGTACTTATTATTATTAATAATAATAATTATTTATTTTTTGTTATTGATAATGATAGTTATTATTAATTATTTGTTATTAATAATAATAATTATTATTTATTTATTATTATAATTAATAATTATTATTTATTATTATGATTAATTATTATTATTTATTATTTATCATTAATTATTATATATTATAAATAATAATAATAATAATAATCTATTATTATTTATTATTAATAATAATAATTAGTAGTAGTAGTATTGTTTTATCATTATTATTTCTGCTACTACTAATTATTATAATTTATTATTTATTATTAATAATATTATTTGTTAATAATAATCATTATTATTAATATTATTTTTTCATTTATTATTTATTAATAATAATAATAATTATTATTATTAATATTATTATTTTATCATTTTTTATTATTATAACTACTACTAATTATTATTATTTATTATTAATTATTTATTATTATTTTGTTATCATTATTTTTATTATGATTATTGTTTATTATTATTATTTTATTATTATTATTTATTATTAATTTTCAGTTAATATTATCTATTATTAATAGTTATTTATTGTTTATTATTATTTTTAATAATAATAATTATTATTTATTATTATTTAATATTATTATTATTATTAGTTTTTATTTATTACTGCTTATTATCATTATTATTTATGTTTATTATTATGATCTATGATTTTTATTTATTTTCTCGTTATCAATAATAATTAATTGGTATAATATTAAATAATAATAACTATTATTATTTAATATTATTACTATTTTTTATTTATTAATAATAATAATTATTATTTATTATTATTAATATTATTTAATCTCATCATTATTTTTTTAATTATTATTATTAATTTCTATTTTTTATTATTATTTGTTATTATTTATATTTTTATTTAGTATTAATTATTAATAATAATTATTATTTATTAGTATTATTATTTATTATTATTAGTATTATTATTATTATTATATTTTAGTTTTAACTTTTATGTTTTTCGTTAGATTATATCCTTTTTTGAGCATCAGGTCAATTTCTTTGAGTTGAGACAATTAAACTGAGCTACACAATTTCCTTGTTCCTATTAGACAAGTTTTTTTTAACAAGATTATAAAAGAAATTTTCTCATATGTTTAAGCCATTTACGGTGACTAATCTGTATGCTTCCAAGCCTTCCAGTCATAATTACAGCATTCGAACATTCTCAGTCCCAACCCATTCAGTCCGGTTCTCCCGAACTCGAGTCCCACCATCTTGAAATTCTAAATAATAATGTTTATACATGAAATGGTTAAACTTTAAGTTAGGAAAAAATACTTCAACAGAAGATGGAATACTGTTGCCATATCTGGGCAGGAGCTGCAAAAAACAGCCTATCATGCCTTGACAGAGTACAAAATAGACTTCGTGGCTTAGTGGGGGATGCCCTTTTCTCTACCCTGCAACCTCTCTCCCACAGAAGAGACGTTGCGAGCCTATCCTTGTTTTATCGTTATTTCCATGGCTGGTGCTCGTCTGAACTCCAATCTCTGGTCCCACCTCGCCAATCTTTCACAAAAAACACCCGTCTAGCCGAATCCACTGTGAAAAATTTCCCCCACTCTTTATCTGTGCCTAAATCAAAACGTGGATTCCATGAAAAAAGCTTCTTTCTTAGAACTGCACGCCTGTGGAACTCTGTTCCATCTGCCTGCTTCCCACAGGACTACAACTTGGATGTCTTCAAGTCCAATGTTAACAAATTCCTAATGAACCGCCCCTTTAAGTAAACACTTCATTAAATCTCCACACTAACGTAATGTACTTGCAATAACCCTTATCCCTGAGTGGCTTCCGGGCCTTGATAAGTGGTGATCACTGTGTAAAAGAAAAAAGATAGACAATCTCTGATAAGGAATTGCCCGGATATATGTCTTTTGTTACACGGATATTCTGTTTTTAGTTGAGAGCACAATCCCCATAAAAAAATAAGACAATGTTTTAAAAAATAATAACCCTCATTCATGTTATGCATCTGGTCCAAATTTTTCACGAAATCAAATTCTAAAAAATAATGTTTATACACCCTGATTAACTGTAAGAACCATGAATATAAACCAGTTTGGAAAAAGAACAGTCCAGTTGAAGATATAGAAACTGCCAAATGAAACCGCTACGATATGTGATTTCTGTTACATAAAAACCCAGAGGAAAAAAATAAGAAATGGTTAAACTTTAAGAATAAGTTAGGAAAAACACTCCAACAGAAGACAGATTACCTCATTCCTGTGTGTAACCTAATTGGTATGCAAATTACTACATTTACCTTGCTACCAATTTACTACCTTACATTTACATACCACCAACTGCATTGGAAATCACATTTACATTTCTATAGTCAAACTAATTCTCATTTGAGATCTTGATACGAGGGGCGTGTAATAAGTAATGCCCCTGACCCACTTCCCATAGCAGTAGAGCAACGAAACTTGGCACAGTTTCTCTATATAGGAACTACCCAGAGTTATGCATTTCTCCCATCGTTTGATGCAGCTCTGGAGACTGTTTTTGTAGAACACCCCAGGTTGGTTCTCCAACCACGACGTTGTGGACCGGAGCGTTGTCCTGCAGGAGGAGGGTATCTTTGCTGATCTTGCCCCGCCTCTTGATTTTGATAGCTTCCCTTAATTTCCTCAAAAGTGAAGCATAATAGGCTCCTGTAATTGGGGTGTCCTTTGCCAGGAAATCTGTCATCACTACTCCATCCTGGTCCCAGAAAACTGTGAGCATGACCTTGCCAGCAGAGGGCTGCACCCTTGCCTTCTTTGGAGGTGGTGAGTCCAAGTGCTTTCACTGCATTGACTGGGCTTTGATCTCTGGATCATAGTGATGGACCCAGGTTTCATCCTGTGTAATCAGTCTTTTGAAAAACTTTGACTCCTCTTCTTGGCACATCTCCAAATTCATCCTCAAGCACTCAACGCATTCTCGCTTCTGGAATGGTGTGAGCAACCTGGGAATCTATCTGGCAGACATCTTATGCATATGCAAATGGTCATGACTGATAGTTTCCATAGACCCTGTACTAATCTTGACATCTTGGGCTATTTGGCGAATAGTAATGCGCCGATCTTCCAAAATCTCAGCCTCAACTTGACGGACAGATGCCTCATCAATGGCAGAAGGGGGGACGACCATGTCTAGGAGCTGTTTCCACAGACTTCCAGCCATGTTTGAATTCACAATGCCGGCGTTTTACAAGGTCATATGATGGGGCATTATCACCATAAGTTTCTTTCATTTCATCAAAAGTCTCCTGTTGTGTGCATCCTTTCAAATGCAAAAACCGGATCACTACTCGACATTCAACAAGCTCCATTTCACACCTGACTCAGTTCAAACACTTGTAAAACAGAAATCACTATTAGTTCAGAGCTGTAATTTGCCACATAACCCGTAGGGATATATATCATTGCACATGCAAAATTTCAGCTAGATCAGATAACTGGAAGTGGGTTAGGGCCATTACTTATTGCACGCCTCTCGTATTTATTTATTTTTTCATGTTCTTTCTCTTCCACTTCGGTATCGAAAGATCAAGCTATGTAAATAATTGAGCAAGTTCTCATGTTTGATTTAGAAAAATTATGTCAGGTTTTAAGGCATGATCCCAAAGAGGTTTTTCTGCACCACTTCCGGTTCATGTTCACTTCTCATTATATAGAATTTGTATATTTTTGGATCAAGTAAAGATTAGATACCCCATAGCAGAAGACAAAGATTGTCAATCATTTCAAGCGGCACCAGTTGTTCGACCTTGACATTGTCAGTGGTTGTTTGTAAACACGTCAGACAAAAGTTTTGTAAATGTTTAATACTAAAGAAAATGTTTTGTAAAAATATATTTTTTCTTTTAAATCTTTAAAAGTTTTGTAAACATATTTTTGAAAAATCTTGCTCGAGAACATTTGACCCAGTTTGCTATTTGACGTGTTTACAAACAACCAACGGCAATGTCAAGGTCAAACAACCGGTGCCACTTGAAATGGTTGACAATCTTTGGCTTCTGCTACGGGGTATGTAATCTTTACTTGGTCCACATTTTTTATAGTGATGTTGAGATAGGATAGGCACTAATGTTTCTTCCATTTATAACACAATCTGTACATCGGCGATTCTGCAGTTGTTCTTATGCTAACTATTTTTGGAATTATTTAAATATTAATACGATAGTGTGTGTGTTATTTTGTGTGTCACGCTTACTGCTTTTTTTCTTCTGAGTGACTGTCGTTTAATTGTTATAACCTTCCATTTCTTGTAATAAATAATTTTACCGAAAATTTTTAATAAGTTTTGGTTTCATTTTTGATTATAGCTGAAGGAACTCAAGTTATATATATATATATATATATATATATATATATATATTTAGTAATGTGATTGATAATTTAAAAATCAAATTATAATTAAATTAAAAATCCGTTTCATAAGAAGGAACAACAACAAAATCAATTATTTGTACGATCGTTTCGGAAAACAATGTTTTTATTGTGGTAGACATCAAGTTACGGACAATAATTATTACATATAGTTTTTTATCAAACAAGGTTCCCTCATCAGCAAATATTGGGAAAGGTTTTTATTAAATATAAAAGATACCATAAATAAACCTGGCATTAAAGTAAGGCAGATGTATCTGCCCTCCCCCCAGTTTTGGCGGTGCCTAATTAATTCTGTTTTCCTTCTTTTTTAATTTGATCATTCATTCTATTTTCCTTCTTTTTTACATTTTCCTTCTTTTTTACATATATATATATATATATATATATATATATATATATAGCATGGATGCCCAGCATTGCCTGCGTCTTTGGAGGTGAGTGTTGAGCAAAAAAAAAGTGGTAGTAGGAAGGCTGGCTCGAACCCGTACCATGAAGGAGGAAAAGAACGGGGAAAAAAACGTGACGTCTTTACTGTTATGACCACTGCCAAACCGGAAGTGATGTAGGTTTAAATTAAGGCTAGACAATCGAAAAGAGGGGATGACCTTCGAAAGTACCAGTGAAAAAAGCGACCCCTCTCTGTATAAAGTGCTCAGTTGAAGGTGAGATATTAATGTTTTAGCCAATTTTTCAGTATTTGTTGTCTGAAGGGTCGAGCTTCAAAACGATACTGATCTTGTGAAAATTCGTCACCTGTGTCGACAGTTTTAGGCAGACATGCAACCATAGATACATACATACATTTATATATTGGTAGCTCAAATTTTCGACCTAAACCGATTAAAAAGCTTGCCCTATCTCTGAATATCCTTTATGTAAAATTTCAAATGTTTAGACCAGAAATTGTCTGAGTAATTTGGTAGAGACTGCAGAGGTCAATTTTTTTTAAAATTTGACCCCTATTATGACCCATTAACATTTGTTGTTTTGGGCTCAAATCAAGTTAAGTTAGATCCATGTCCAAGGAACCTATATCTTAAATTGCAAGTGTTTTTTTTTTTACATGGAGTTCACCACTTACCAAGGCCAAATGGCCACTCGGGGATAAGGGTTATTGTGTGTACAGTAATCAAAGGGATAGTGCAGCAATAGTATTGGAGAATTGATAAGGTGTCATTACTTAGGGGGGGGCGGTGCATCAGGAATTTGTTTGTGTTGGACTTGAAGACATCCAGGTTGAAGTCGGGAGGGAAACAGGCAAGCGAAACAGAGTTTCACAGGTGTGCAGTTCTAAGAAAGAAGTTTGTTCATGGAATCTACGTTTTGATTTAGGCAGAAATAGGGAGTGGGGAAAATTATTGACAGTGGTTTCAACTAGTCGGGTGTTTTTTGAAAAAGATTGGCGAGGGAGGACCAGAGAATGGAGCTCATACGAGCACTTGCCGTTTAGGCTCAAAATTGGCGCAGGAGGAGTTTGGTAGAGTTCTCAAAGGTCAAATCGTTGAACTTTGACCCTTTAGCAGTCAAATTTCTGGCCGAATTCCTTCCCAAATCTCACTACCCTGTATATCAAATGTCGACTCTGTAGACTGAAAATTGACAGAGTTATTGTGTAGAATAATGTACACAGACAGACACACACGCAAACAGACGGACAGACACTTCCACTATATATATAAAAGGATAAAAATTCTACATTGTTGTAAATGCAATCAAAAATGCATATTCAAATAATGAAATTTTAATTTTAATTATTTTTTTTTTGCAGAGATTGCGGTCAAAATTTTGAAGAATCATTAGTTTCTTTGGGATTTACTATAAGCATAGATATTTTCTATGGAAAATAAAACCGAAATTTGTAGCAAAGAAATATTTCTCTGGATTCTGCCATTAGAGAAAACTTTGGCCATATTTGAAAAAAATTTACAACTCTTGAATGCAATTATCTTATTTAAACAAATGTCAAATTTAATGCACCATTTTTCAAAACAAACTATGATACAAAAATATAATTGTTGATTGCTTTAGTAAAATCATGTTTGAATGATATACGAACTCGACAACTACAATGAAAAGACTCAATATTAATTCCTATCAATGAGAAAGATATATTCCTATGACAAATGGAATTCATCAACTTTAATTAAACGTGAGATCACACACCGGAGGAAAAAAATACATTCTTATGAAGTCTGCTGTGGTTGTTTACTCGGAAATATAATTAAATTTAACATTCCTGAATTTTTTACATAAGGATTGGTTATTCGTATTATTAGGATTCTTTGGACTACTGTTCTCATCTTGAGTGTGATTTTCACAACGTTTCGGTTGATATAACCTCCGACCTTCTTCAGGTGTATCTTGTTGAACTCGGGAATTTGAATAGAATTTCGGGGTACGATGTTGAATTTTTGTATCTACGTTGATCTAACCCTAACCCTATCTCTAAAATAGAACGGTGTTGTGCTTTCAGTGTCACTTTGAATGTCCAGTAAAATGAACTCACAATTTTATTCTTCAGGTGTATCTTGTTGAACTCGGGAATTTGGATGGAATTTGGAGCGGAACCCTTTATTTACTTCATGGGGCAAGCGTGCTCTTGTCCCATCAGCCATGACTGGATAGAGGCCCTAAATAATCCACAGGGAACCATGGTGCAGTGGTTAGAGTACTTGGAAAAATCAATTGTAAAAAGTTATATTCTACTGAAGGTTGAAGGTTCAATCCTCAGTGTAGCCGACTGAAAAATACAACTGCAGATTACTTACGACCTCTACCCAGTAGTCTGATGAATCCAAATACGAATTAAATTTAAATTGAAAAATTCACGCTGGATATATATTGTATTGTGAAACCTATGCTTGTGTTGTATATGTATATTGTTGTTTCTTTCATTTGACGTTTCTGAATTTTTGAGATAAGGATTGGTTATTCGTATTATTAGGATTCATCGGACTACTGTTCTCATCAAGGACCCGTAGCGCAAATATGCTATTAACCAATATTGTCTTGTTACATGTAAAACGGAAAGAAAAAAATTCACCTATGAAAACGAGAACCTCCCAAATTAAAACCTTGAATAATTATCCAGACTCAAATGTAAATTAATATTAAGCCGACTTCACAAATTGATAAAAGTTCATTATTGGATTTTAATTATAAGCTGAAGCTCGAATAATTCAAACTCGAGATAGATAACGCCAAAAACATCCACCCATTAATATGGGAGGGGAGATTATCTTCAAAAGTGTCCTGAATTGATAATTGAGCACCGGACTTACGTATATATTAATAAGTCCCTTGTACCCATTCCCCCCCTTTAAAAATATTGTCCAGGTAGTGTCACTGCTTATCTGAAAATAACTTCTACTGGCGCGCTTTGCAAATCTTCTTTTATCGTGTTTCAAATCATTAAAAGAATTAATGGAAAATGCACAACTTTCTCACAGAAATCAAATAATCTAATTTTGAGCGGAACCCTTTATTTACTTCCAGAGGCGAATGTGCTCTTGTTTCATTAGTCATGACTGGATAGAGGTCCCAAATAATCCACAGGGAACACAATGTGATACCTCTGACTAAATGTTTGTTTCTCTCCAAGATAGTTTTATGAATCCAAATAATACGAATTTCATTTAAGTTGAAAAATTCACGCTGGATATATATTGTATTGTGAAACCTATGCTTGTGTTGTATATGTATATTGTTGCTTGAAATGTAATTTTGTGACATATTTGGAAGCATTGTAGAAATCAACCATTTACATTTATGAAGATAATTATTCTTGAATCAAGTTTGATGATGGAAATGCACAGTGGAGCTTAAAGTGCGAAAGAAAGGTCACATGTATGATATGAAATGAAATTAGAATCTTAGGGAGATATCAATCAACGGAGTGATTATAGGTGTCACATGGCTTATGAAGAAGAACTTTCAGACCTATCTAACCAGTGAACCAAGTGTAAGAGACAATTGCACTAAAGGGGATTATGAGGATCCTGAAAAGAGCTCTTGGCTGGAGTCAATAAAAGCAAGTGAATGTTGGCAGCTGGTGTGACTGCTCTGTAGTCCACCTTACAAAATGAGCTTGTCGAACTTTCAGGGTTTGGGATTTGTTAACAGACTCTTCAATGACGCAGTTGAAAAAGGTATGTTGAATATATGTATGAACGCCTATGAGCATTTAGATGATCATAACATTGGAAAGAACTCAAGTGTCTAAGATCTCTGTGTACAGGGGTTTATCAGAAAAACCTGGTATGAGGATACTTTTTCCCTAGAAGTAAACCCTGACCAAATATTCAAGATCACATAGTATTCACTTTCCAAATAGAATAGCTAACTCACTATAACACAAAATCACATATTTACTGTCCAAATAGAATCGGTAACTTACTATAATACAAAATCACATAGTATTCACTGCCCAAATAGAATAGCTAACTCACTATAACACAAAATCACATAGTATTCACTGGCGAAATAGAATAGCTAACTCGCTACAACACAAAATCACATAATATTCACTTCCCAACTAGAATCGCTCACTATAGCTAACTTACTATAATACAAAATCACATAGTATTCACTGCCCAAATAGAATAGTTAATTCACTGTAGCTAATTTACTACAACACAAAATCACATAGTATTCACTGCCCAAAATAGAATAGCTAACTCACTATAACACAAAATCACATAGTATTCACTGGCGAAATAGAATAGCTAACTCGCTACAACACAAAATCACATAATATTCACTTCCCAACTAGAATCGCTCACTATAGCTAACTTACTATAATACAAAATCACATAGTATTCATTGCCCAAATAGAATAGTTAATTCACTATAGCTAATTTACTACAACACAAAATCACATAGTATTCACTGCCCAAAATAGAATAGCTAACTCACTATAACACAAAATCACATAGAAATAGAATAGCTATAGCTAATTCACATCAGCTTTTACGAGGAATGGGGCACATTCTCCAAGTAATATTATCTCAAGTAATAGCAAAAAGCTGGATACTCCACCAGACTAGATAAATTCTTGTCCTGGAATCCAGTAAGATCAAGAGACCAAAACGTAAAGTATACTACAACGTATAAAAATGGTTAATTGGGGAGAGGAAAATTATGTTCTCAATTTCTTTACTTAGTCAATGTTTGAGAAATAAAGAACTTTAATGGAACATTCGAATATCTATGTATCTCATATAGAGTTCAAGTGTTAGGCCCAGGTAGGGGGTCCCTTGATTTTTGAGAACTTTGAAGTAAAATAAAACAAAAAAAATGGAAAGACCATATTCCTGCATAACATGTGGCCTTTCGTTTACCATGAAATACATTTTAGAGCGACATATGATCACACACACTGGTGAGAAGCCATATTCTTGCAAATTATGTGAATATTCTTGTGCTAATAAATTCCATTTAGTGATACACATGAGAACCCATACGGGCGAAAAGCCATATTCTTGCGAAGAATGTGGCCGCTCCTTCACTGTGAAATCGCACTTAAAGTCACATAGCAGAACTCATAGTGGGGAAAGGCCCTACTCTTGTGACTTGTGTCAATATTCTTGTTCTGAAAAGTCAAATTTGGTGATACATATGAGAAGTCACACCAGAGAAAAGCCATACCATTGTAAAATATGCGGCTCGTCTTTTACAACGAAAGCGAATTTAGAGACACATATAAAAACTCACACTGGAGAAAAACCATATTCATGTGAAGTATGTACCTATTCTTGTACCCAGAAAGCGAATCTAAAGTCACACATGAGAACTCATACCGGGGAAAAGCCATATTCTTGTGAATTGTGTAAATTCTCTTGTTCCCAAAAATCAAATTTAGCGATACATATGCGTACACATACTGGCGAAAAACCATATTCTTGTGAAATGTGTGGTTGTTCATTTACGATGCAATCGCAGTTAAACTCGCACATGAGAACTCATACTGGAGAAAAACCATATTCTTGTGAATTATGTTTATACACTTGTTCTGAAAAATCACATTTAGTGGTCCATATAAGAACACACACAAAAGAAAAACCATATTCGTGTAAAGTTTGCGATTCTTCTTTTACTGTGAAATCAAATTTAAGGAGACATATGAAAACTCATGCTAAGGCCCCATAAAAATCTTAAGAAATACTTAGAAAAAAATCCAGATGCATAAAAGACAAGGCCATTAAACCAGACATAAACCAGTGATTTATAATATAAATCTCATCTATCTGTTTAAATGTATGTATGTATGTTTGTATGTCTGCTTAAAACTTTCGACAGAGGTGATGGATTTTTACATTATCGTTATTGTTTTGAGGCTCAACCCTTTGGATGACAAATATCGAAAAATTGGCTAAAAACATTAATTTCTTCACCCTCAACTGGGCACTTTTCTACAAGGAGTGGGTCGCTTTTTTTAAAGATATTTTCAAAAGTCATCCCCTCTTTTCTATTGACTAGCCTTAATTTAAACCTTCGCCACTTCCGGTTTGGCAATGGACGCAACAGTAAAAATGTCACTTTTTTTTGTGGTACAGGTTCGAGCCTGCCTGCCTACTACCACTTTTTTTTTATTGATCAACGTACACCCCCAAACACCCGGGCAATGCTGGGTACCCAGGCTAGTATGCAGTAAAGCCTGAAAGAACTGTGCTTATTATTGATGTCTCTGTTCCAAATGACTTTGAACCTGGATGTCTTCAAATCCAATGTAGACAAATTCCTAATGAACCGCCCCCTTAAGTAAACACTTCATTAAATCTCCACACTAACGTACTGTACTTGCAATAACCCTTATCCCTGAGTGGCTTCCAGGCCTTGACAAGTGATGACCACCATGTAAAAAACAATTTTTTAAATGCACTCGAAGAGCAGCAAACAGAAATGTGAGGAAGGCTTGCATATTTTTTGTATAATAAGATATTTGTAAGATACTACACGTAGAGCTAATACAATATGAACAATCCAAGACTTATAATTAAGCTATATATCGCTCGTGTAAAATATGAACTATAACCTCTATTTGTGCACACTTCCACAGAGGTCAACATATACAAGCCACAATCACACGTCCTTACGTGCCTACCAAATCATTGCACCAATGTATGAATTTTACTTTGTTTTGTTTTGTTTTAAATAAATAATGTAGTTTTATATATATACTTGTATAATGGTTTTCTTTATTACTAAGTTATAAACATGCTTTATATGGCCTCTCAAAATAAAGGGGACAACATTTATTCTAAAAAAAGCCTTTGAATATAAACCCAAATCGTAATGATATCAAGAGTTAGCTCCCTTGATCTCTTAAAAGTAAAAAAATAAGATAAAAGGAAAAGCTACGGTATAGCTGGAAATGTATTCTCAATTATTAAATCATTTCTCTCTGATAGATTCATAAGAGTAGTGGTTGATGGGCAGAAATCAGAAGCTCACAGTATTAATGCTGGAGTTCCTCGGGGGTCCATCCTGGGCCCAACTCTCTTCCTGATCTATGTTAAAGATCTTCCACATCACATCCTTACATCATTCATAGACATTTATGCTGATGACACTACTATCTATGGCAGGACATCAAAGGCCGTAAATGACAAAGTTCTCTCTAATTCTCTCTCCTCTGGTCTTGCGCATGTGGTATAATGGGGAAAAAAGTGGCTGGTTACTTTTAATGCACCTAAAACTAAGCTTCTATCTTTACATCATCAACGTTCTAATCCCCATTTGGCATCGTCTTGAGAGGCTCCATGTTTTGAAAAGCTTTTGGGCTTGACCTTTACTTCTAATCTAAAATGGAATACGTACATTAAATCCATTGCCAAGATCGCTGGAAAAATGATGGAATCCTTCTATCGATCTTTACCTGCTGATGCAATTCTCTACCTATATGAGAGCCAAGTACGTCCAAGGATGGAGTATTGCTGTCACATCTGGGATAGAGCTGCTAGGAAGACCTTATCCTGCCTGGACAGAGTTCGTAGCCTATTGGGGGATGACTTTTTCCCTTCAATCTCTTTGTCACAGAAGACATGTTGCGAGCTTGTCTCTGTTTTATTATTTTCATGTCTATGGTCCCTCTCGCCAAACATTCACGAAAACGTAGATTCCATGAAATCTGTTGCTAATGCCACTTGAAAAAATGGTGGGATCCTTCTATCGATCAAGTAGATATCTCACTTCTGATGCAATTCTCTATCTATATAAGAGCTAGATACATCCAAGGATGGAGTACTGTTGCAACATCTGGGTAGGAGCTGCTAGAAATGACTTGTCCTGCCTTGATAGAGTTCAAAATAGCCTTCGTAGCCTCGTAGGAGATACCTTTTCTCTTCCCTGCAACCTCTATATCACAAAAGATATATTGCGAGTTTGTCTCTGCTTTATGGTTATTTTCATGGCAAGTGCTCGACTGAGCTTCAATCTATGGTCCCCCCCTCGCCAAACTTTCGCAAGAAACACTCGATTAGCTGAAAACACTATTAATAATTCCCCGCACTCTTTATCTGTTCCTAAACCTAAACGTAGATTCCATGAACAAAGCTTCTTTCTTAGAACTGTACATCTGTGGAACTCTCTTCTGTTTACCTTCTTTTCAGCTGACTACAATATGGCTGTCTTCAAGTCCAATGTAAACAAGTTCTTGATGGGCCGTTCCCCTTAAGTAATCCAATGATATTGTCCTTTTGACCACTGTATATTCTTTTACACTCATCCTCGAGTGGCCTCTGGGCCTTGATAAGTGGTGATTCCTTTGTAAAAAAAAAAAAATCACTGTTCTTACAATATGGACGCACACATATATTCACTTATATGGATTATGGACTGCTTCCACAAGAAAAAAAAAAGCCATATTTACTCCAAGCCCTCCTGCGGTACCTCTATCATAAAAAGCAGTAATTTCAAGCCTTGTGCCATACATACAAAAACCGCACACCAATAATCATTCATTTAAAACACTTTTGTTGCAACACTTTATTTTAATACATCTTTCATGTGAATAAATGTTATTTATTTTATGCAAACTCGGTGATTCTGCTCAAAGAAAAAAGACGAGACGAAATGCAAAAAATAATTAAGAAGAAAAAGAAAGAGAAAAACGCACATACGCACAGAGAAAAAGAAAAAAAATGACTAAACGAAATACACACATATACAATAACAACACGTATACATTCTCACAAAAGAAAAATGTCGATATTCCGCAAAGAAAAATAATGCAGTTTATACACACAGTGTAATGAAAAGGGCGGACTTGTTTTAGTCATCTGTCAATGAATATTTTGTGACATCATGTATCACACTGAAATGTACTTTTAATCGTGTTTGTTATTGTTCTGAGCGAACTACTTTTATTGTTAAGAAATGAAAAGCATTTTTCTGTCCACAGTTGAACTTTTCAGCTCTTAATGTGTGTTTTCTTTCGAAAAGAAAAGGGATAATTTTTTTGACGGACTTTGTTTGTAACAGAATTTGTTTTATTCTCGAAAACTATCGATACAAATTTTAGTATAAATCATAATTTAATATATTAATGTATTTTTTGAAAATGTTTTTATGATATCGGGTGCTGACTTTTCCTGAGTTTATTTTTATTTCTTTATTTACGGATGTAAATTGATAACTCTTGCTATGAATTGGCAACCCTGTTTAATTTATTATTCAGAGTCTCGAAAATGCATCCCATAAGATGTTCGTAAGTAAATTCATGGGATATCCAAATGCTGGACGTGAAACATAACAGGAAAAAAGTTTTAAAAATTATTATTTTTTTTTTACATGGTAGTCACCCCAGGCCTGGAAGCCACTCGGGGATAAGGGTTATTGCATGTACAGTAATCAATCGTAGTAATCGTTAGTATTGGAGATTTGATAAAGTGTCTTACTTAAGGGGCCGGTTCATCAGGAATTTGTTTATGTTGGACTTGAAGACATCCAAGTTGCAGTCGAATGGGAAACAGGCGAACGGGAGAGAGTTCCACAGGGGCGTGCAATAATTAATGCCCCTGACCCACTTCCCATAGCAGTAGAGCAACGAAACTTGGAACAGTTATTAGTCTTTCTCTACATAGGAACCACCCAGAGTTATGCATTTCTCCCATCATTTGATGCAGCTCTGGAGA
>NC_136527.1:21154062-21169062 GCF_053919585.1 Euprymna scolopes
ACACGTTTATCTTATTCAGCAATTGAGTTTTTGTTTCCTTTATTTCATTATTTCCTTTTGTAACGGGATTAGGATTTATATACCCTAGTCCTCTACATAACTTATAAAGAATCGATTTTTTAAAAATATAATTTTGGAGGAAGGGTAGCCGCTTTTTAAAAAGACTCTCAAGTTATTTTCAATCAATATTTATTCAATAATTGTCCTAATCCTCCATAAAATAATTTTGTTTTTAGTGGGTTCAAAAATATCGCACAAAAATGTAGATTATTATTTTAAATGTAGATATACTTCCTTTTTTAATTTGACAACCTTGTAAATGCTTTCACTTTATGTATTTTATCCAAGACTTTGATAAATTAATATTTAACAGAAAAAATAAAATAAAAACTTGGCCATTCGTTTGATACACCCGCGCGGACATGAACACGTTGTTGGTACGGGTTTAGATTCTTCCAAGTCCCAAAACTACCGACCAGCTTGTACTCTGCCTGTCCAACATTGCCTTTTAGGAGAATAACTTTTTGTGTCCGTGTATCATGTGTACGGACTCTCCTCTCCTTTTTTCAAGGGACCTCACTCCTTACCCTACACCGGTAATCCGGTGCTCTTATTTATTCCCCTACACTGCCATTGAAAACTTGAGTAAACATCTGATTATATAGACTGTCTCTGTTTGGAAGCTTATAATCTATTATATATATATATATATATATATATATATATATATATATATAAAAATGCCAAAAAATCACTTACCTGTAAAAAAAAAAAAAAACTAAGCAGTGGCTGCTTCAATTCTTCATACTTATATTGCACTAGGAATATCAGAAGCCGCTGTTGGTACGGGTTTAGGTTCTTCCAAGTCCCAAAACTACCGACCAGCTTTAATAATTACTAAACGTACAACAAGTATAAACGACAAGAATTTATTAACAAACATGAAAACATGACAACACTGCAATTCAGAACATTAAGGTAAAAAGATTACTCACTTCAATAGTGGGGTTTACGGGAGGAGTGGGGACTGTATTCTAGAGTTGTACTCTGCCTGTCCAACATTGTCTTTTAGGAGAACTTTTTGCGTCCGTGCCTCATGTGTACGGACTCTCCTCTTCTTTTCTCAAGGGACCTCACTCCTTACCCTACACCGGTAATCCGGTGTTCTTATTTATTCCCCTACAACGTGTTATATCTAAATGATTCATTCTTTCAACAGTAAATAAACGACACGTTTATCTTATCCAGCAATTGAGTTTTTGTTTCCTTCAATTCATTATTTTCTTTTGTAACGGGATTAGGATTTATATATCCTAGTCCTCTACATAACTTATAAAAAATCGATTTTATTTGGTTTTAACATTTTAAGATATTTTTTTTAAATATAATTTTGGAGGAAGGGTAGCCACTTTTTAAAAAGACTCAAGCTATTTTCAATCCAAGGCTTTGATAAATTTATTGTTGTAGCAGAAGTAGCAATAACTAAAATGAGGGGAAAAAGAGCTTACCTCGGGTACGTCTGTTGTGTCACCGGTTGGGGGGAAAAGAGAATTCCAAGATGGCGTCCGGGGGTTTTTAATAGCGTTTACCCCATGCAACTCTCGGAAAATCACGTTTCTTTCTCATGTGATTATGCAAATGGATAATTCCCGGCCACTATAAAAGCATGAGGCTAGAGACGAGTCGGCAGTGTCCTGCAAATTGTGTGTGTGGGTGTTTCTGGCGATTGGAGTGTGTCTTCTTTTACCACGGTTATCACGGACAGGAATTCCCTCTCTTCTGGAGGTGGGCGATATTGACTATTTTGAAGTTGTACTGTTGCTGACAGAACATTTATTTTTTTTTGCCTACTATATTTGTTTCAAATGTGAAATATTCCTGTATATTTTTAACAGAAAAAACGGTTCGTTCCAAGAAAATAAAACTTCGTTTGATATCTTTTAACTGTGAACTTTCTGAGAAGTGTCATCTAGACATTTGGCAAAAAAAAAAAAAAAAAAAAAAAAATACTTGAACATTTGATCGTGATTCAAACGGCATCTGAATCGCTAAATCTGAATATAAATAAATGATGGCAGAATCAAAGAAAATTTGATGCTGAAAGTTTTTCACGTGGAAGTATGAAAATTCACAAATTCACTTCAAAGCTTAGCTTTGTCCATTCCTTGTCATATTTGTCAACGCTGAGTGAGGGAGCAAACAAAAACCTACCGGACAAAACCCAACTGGACAAAAGCGTACATCAAATCTGTTGCCAAGGCCGCTGGAAAAATGGTGGGATTCTTCCATCGATCCAATAGATATCTCACTGATGATGCAATTCTCTATCTACATAAGAGCTAGGTACGTCCAGACATGGAATACTGTTGCCACATCTGGGCAGGAGCTGCTAGAAAGGACTTGTCCTGTCTTCATAGAGTTCAAAATAGACTTCTTAGCCTCGTAGGAGATGTTCTTTTTCTCATCTCATAGAAGAGATGTTGCGAGTTTATCTCTGCTGTATCGATATTTTCATGGAAAGTGTTCGACTTAGCTTCAGTCTATGGTCCCCCCTCGCCAAACTTTCACAAGAAACACTCGTCTAGCTGAAAACACTATCAACAATTCCCCCCTCTTTATCTGTGCCTAAACCTAAACGTAGATTCCATGAACAAAGCTTCTTTCTTAGAACTGCACGCCTGTGGAATTGTCTTCCGTTTTCCTGCTTTCCAGCTGACTACAATATGGTTGTGTTCAAGTCTAACGTAAATAAGTTTTTGATGAGCCGTTCCATATAAGTTATCAAATTTACCAAATAGACTTTGTAGCCTCATAGGAATATGAGGAATACGTAAATACCATTGTTTATATATCTATATAAGAGCCATTAAAATCAACCCTAACCGTAACTCCAACCCACCTCTCTTCCCATTGCATCACGTTGTTATATCACATATACCTCCATATTTTCATAAACAAACCGAAAACCACTAAAATCAAGAGTCCTCACCACAACAAACAGAACTCCAGGTTATAACAGTAACAAACTATTTATTGTTTTCATTACTTCATAACAACTATTGTCTAATTTGAGGCGACTGACTATAGCAGTGAACAATATAAGATCAGAGTTCCCATTAACACAGGCTAGTTCCCATCATAACATCAGGCCCTGAAGAACTTCCAAACTGGGAGCGCTTGACTAGTCAAGCCGTTCAGTTTGCTGGCCACGACACTTTTCCGTTTAGAATTCCTTTTTCTAAATCCAACCCCTTTTTCCCACCTCTCCTTCAGAGAGTGGTTACAAACACCTTTCTTTCTTTCTCTCTCTTAGAGCTTGCCTCTACCGAACCTCAACCCCCACCTTCACTGAGGTTTTTACTTATTACCAATTAGGCGGGATTAGTCACCCCAATTCGAACAATGCTTGGCGGCGACCCCTACCCTTGACCCCCGTTCTTCATACCCTCAACAGAGGGTTTAAAAACAACCTTTTCGTTGTTAACAGATATATAACAGCAATGAGATAAAACAATTATTAGACATTTCTGTTTGGTCCCAATCAGACATCAACACCCTCCTCTTCTGCCCTCTCTTCCTCTATTTGAAAAACAAGACCATCTCTTTTGACATGTAGATAATTCCAAATCTGTCTCCCTTTTTGAGGCAACACAACATCTGCTTTGCGTCTAACAAGCTTACAATGACACTAGGACAAATCTGTTCGTCAGTACAACGCAAATGAACACAATAAATACACATGACAACTTCAAATCTAGCTTTCCCCGCCTCTTATAAAAAACCAGAGATCCAATCTTAAAATCTACAAAAAATTCTAGTTCATTTAATTCAAGTAAACGCGTTGTTCGTTCCTTCCTCAAAGCAATTCATTTTTCCTTTCTCAAAGCAAATCATTTTTCCTATTTTATACGACTGGGGGATATATATAATATATCCACCAGTCTACCACAAATTGGCAACACCCGAACATGAGATGAACACGCATTTCCTTCTATACACTAGACCACTACAAATGTTTCCAACATATATCTAGCTTTCCCTGCCTCTAGTGGTTCTTATAACAAACCAGATCTCCAATCTTAAAATATACTGACTTTATTTTCTTATTCTTGTTCTCTATCAGTTTTTTCCTTGTTATCCCTTACAAAAGTAAGACATTGATCCATGTCTTGTAGAGTGATCTCGTGTTGCTCATCACCATAGTATGCTCTACAAGGAATTGTTATATTCGCATATCCCTCAGCTGCGCGGCAACAACAATGGCGACGATAAGAAAAATCTGTTCGTTGAGTCAATATAAATGAACTCAATAAATACACATGACAACTTTAAATCCCATTTCTTTAGATACACACATAATTAGAATAACTCGCACCTTACTTCAACAAAGAAAACCGCCACAGAAAACCGCACAGCAAAAGACAAAACCAAAATACAAAACACAAATATCACAGCAAACGCAACTCTGAAGCATATAAACACCAATATATAATTCACATAACAATGCAGCCGTACAACACCGACTAGATTACATTCACAATTTTATTAGCTTCAAATCGATATAACACACGCATACATACACCAAACAGACGGTTCGGTTCACTACAACACATTATAGCACGATAAACAAACACAATTAAGATAGCAAAATATAAGCTAATTATCAATTTGCCCTGTGTCTTCACCTACGTCCGCAACACCACTATAAAAACAGTAGTCGTCGCGACAAAAAGGCAGTCGAGCCCAGAGACCAACCCTAGCGTGGCACGCTGTGAACGCGCTCCGTCGTCAGCCAGCACCGGCCCCTCTTCAGTGACATCAGACTCGGAGCGTACTACACCAGCATCGCCCGCCGCTACCATCTCGCCTGCGATCTTGATACAAGCCGCTTTCCTTCTTCGGCTGATACCGAATCATCACCTCTCACCAACCCAACTCGTGCTACCAAAACTCGAAGCTTACAACGTACAGCCAGCATCGCCCACTGCTACCATCTCACCCACGATCCTGATACAAGCCTCTTTCCTTCTTCGGCTGATACCGAATCACCACCTCTCACCAACCCCGCCAAGTGACATCAGCTAACGTTCCTGCCATCATCGCCCCGCACCCAACCGAATCCAAAGAACTTTGATCATTGACGAGTTTATCTCAACGCCCGACCGGCTATCATAACAACGACGCCTTAAATCTTTAATTTGGTGAGAAATAAAATATATATTTATTAACCTTACTCGGTCGTCTGTATTTTTCTTGCAAACATACGCTTGTTTATTATGTGATCAAGAGCAAGGATGGAATACTGTTGCCACATCTGGGCAGGAGCTGCTAGAAAGGATGTGTCCTGCCTTGATAGAGTTCAAAATAGATTCGTAGCCTCGTAGATGTCCTTTTCTCTTTCCTGCAACCTCTATCTCACAGAAGAGATGTTGCGAGTTTGTCTCTGCTGTATCGTTATTTTCATGGAAAGTGTTCGATTGAGCTTCATTTATCTGTACATAAACCTAAACATAGATTCCATGAACAAAGCTTCTTTCTTAGAACTGCACGCCTGTGGAATTGTCTTCCGTTTTCCTGCTTTCCAAGCTGACTACAATATGGTTGTCTTCAAGTCTAATGTAAACAAGTCCTTGATGAGCCGTTCGACTTGTTAACAAATTTACCGAATTTCCATTACTAACAATTACTATATTGTCCAATTTCTGCTGTACACTCTTTAACCCTTATCCTCGAGTGGCCTCTTGGCCTTGATAAGCTGTGATGCCTATGTAAAAAAAAAATTTGGTCGTTTATAGCCTTTGAGGTGTTGCCATAGATGGTAGTGTTGTCAGCATAAATGTCTATAAATGATCTTAGGATGTGACTTGAGAGATCATTAATGTAGATCAGGAAGACAGTTGAGCCCAGGATGAATCCCAGCATTAATACTGTGAGTTTCTGATTTCTGCCCATCAACCACTGCTCTTATAAACCTATCAGAAAGAAATGATTTAATAATTGAGAAGACATTTCCAGCTATACCGTAGCTGGAGATCTTGTGAAGGAATTTATGCCATACCCTATCAAAGGCCAGATTGATGCCAGATAGTGATCAGAGCGTTGATGATGTAAAGATAGAAGCTTGGTTTTAGGTGCATTAAAAGTAACCAGCCACTCCTTTCCCCAATTGTACCACATGCTCAAGATCAGAGGAGAGAGAATTAGAAAACTTGTGTCATTTACGGCCTTTGATGTGCTGCCATAGATAGTAGTGTCATCAGTATAAATATCTACAAATGATGTAAGGACGTGATTTGGAAAATCATTAATGTAGATCAGGAAGAGAGTTGGGCCTAACATGAACGCCTGAGGGACTCCAGCATTAATACTGTGAGCTTCTGATTTCTGCCCATCAACCACTACTCTTATAAGCCTATCAGAGAGAAATGACTTAATAATTGAGAATACATTTCCAGCTATACCGTAGCTGGAGATCTTGTGAAATAAACCTTTATGCCATACCCTATCAAAGGTCTTTGATATATCAAAGGTCTTTCATATATCAAGTTACCCTAGAAAAGAAGCCTTTATCAAGAGATTCGCTAATCCTATGAGATATAACTGTTAGCCGTTCTGAAAGCAGCTTTCGTCATAAAAGATTTATTTGCATATATTTTCCTTTGTAACACAGACGGTTACGACAGCAGCAACTGTATGCAAATGACCGAGCCATATGTGTATATAACGTCACAGTGATGAAAAAGAAAAGAAGACACATCCTAAACATGGTCGGACAAAAACATATAGTCGATACAGCAGTCTCGTTAAGCACATTGGAGTAGGATAAGACTTTTGAACAAGAAAGTACCTGTAAATAAATGTCTGTTGTTTGACTGCAACAAAAAAAATACGAGTCAAATTCTTTCAATCTTCTTGTTCTTTTGCGACTGTCCTCATACAATGTGTGGGTCCCAACGTTGACATGTAAGCTATGTTACACATAGAAAAAGTTGTTTTTTTTTAATAATCACAATTATGGTTTCTGGTTTTACAATGTTTTTCGGTGGATAAAAGAAGACAGGAACTTTTAAACACTACAGAAGTTGGCACATAGTCTCTCAATTAAGCTATGGAAGCACAGAATCGATACAATTTTCAATTATATTTTATGTTTATTTTTTTAATTTCTTATAATAAAAATATATAAACATTTTTATCAATTATTTTTTTATTCTTTAAACACATAAAAAATATGCGATTACAAAATAAAAAAACAATTGATAATATTTTTGTATTTTTATATATTTTTATAAATTTTGTAAATTTTTTGTTAATATATTTTTTCAAACATATTTAGGTTTTGTTTTTTGGTTTTTGCAACTATAGTTAGTTTTATTATTTAAACCTGCGTAATCTATTACGATCTTTGCTGCCAAGTAAATTCTATCTCCAACCCTTGCCAAAACACATAATGGATGAATATGGTGAGGTAATTAATAAAAAAGATATGTGATTTAAAAAAAATGGTACTCTTGCATAATTTGACCTGGATCCTCGTGATTTCTCGTCAAGCCCGGATCAGGCGAGACCGGCAATCATTGGCATCCGCCGAGTGTTGTTCAAATGTTGAAACGCTAATCCGACTTTAGTTTGTAATTGTAAGCAGACGACAATCTAATTGGAAGAAAGTAACTACTGAAAAAAAATGGCAGCGATGGGAATAAATCTGTGCATGCTTGAAAAATACATGGAAACGCCTATGCAATGCAGACAATTTTCTTTTGTCGGGAAAAGAAATTGCTTTCTCAAAGAATGAGATGCAAAAAATGTAATCATAAATGTTTATTAAAAAAAAGAAAAAACTGCATAAAGGATGGCTTCTCCTGGCGGTGTACCAGTGGTCAGTGTAGACAGTGGGTGTCATTGCGCACAGGATCGTTTTTTGCACGTTCCAATTTGGATATTGCAACTATAGTGAAAATAATCTATTTATGGGCCTTTGAAATGGCGACACTAAAAAATATTAAAAGAGAATGCTATGTTATATCCGAACACACGTACACGGATTGGAAGAACTTTCTGAGGGAAATTTGCCAGGAGTATTTCCTGAGGAATCCCCGGCAGATAGGATGCCCAGGGGCACCCTGTAGAAATTGACGAATCCTTATTCAACCGAAGAAAACATAATGTTGGGAGAATCCTAGGAGGGTCTTTTGGTCACCGTGCCAAATCGAAATGCCGAAAACCTCCTTCTAATAATAAAAAAAATATATTCTGCCGGGTACAGCAGTCGTTTTCGACTAAAAAAAAATCAATATTTTTAATCATAAAAATAAAATAATTAAACAAAAAATTATACTTACACCTAACAATTTTACAGGTGAACAACCTATTTTTTTTTTTGCAGATAAATTTTAAAAAAATAGGTACGGTGCAAGTCTATAAATGGGCCACAAGTAATATTTGTTACTAAAAGAATCTGAAAAAAATCTTCATAATGTACATACTTGTCACTGCATGAAAATGTCATACTCCAAAAATTACGTAAATCGATCAAGTAGTTTTTTTTTATTTAAGAAAATCAAATATTATCGGATATAATCAAAGTTTCACCATTCCGCCACTAACGACACCTAGCGGATATATAGGTCAACAAGGGCAGAACATGCAGACCATCGAATATTTTATCAATCAAGTAGTTTGTTTTTTTGTTGTTTTTTTTTGAAGAAAATCAAATTTTTTTTTAAGGAAAAACAAATTTTACGATTTTTAGGGATAATAAATAAATAAATTGACTTCTTTTAATAAAGAGAATGTGGAAAACACTAGTTTTTTTTTGTTCGTCTGTAAACAAACTTTAATAAGCGAAGTACTTTTTTTTTTTGAAGACAAAACAAATTTTACGATTTTTAGGGACAATAAATAAATTGACTTCTTTTAATAAAGAGAATGTGTCTTTTAATAAAGAGAATGTGGAGGGCAGACCATCGACTATTTTTAGTATTTTTTTTTTCGTAAATGTCGAAAACACTTTTTGATTGATAAAATATTCGGTGGTCTGCATGTTCTGCCCTTGTTGACCTATATATCCGCTAGGTGTCGTTAGTGGCGTTATCTCTCAAACAAGATGGCAGAATGGCGAAACTTCGATAATATGTCCGATAATATTTGATTTTCTTAAATAAAAAAAAAACTACTTGATCGATTTATGTAATTTTTGGAATATGACATTTTCATGCTGTGACAAATACGTACATTATAAAGATTTTTTTCAGATTCTTATAGTAACGAAAACAAATATTACTTGCGGCCCATTTATAGACTTGCACCAAAAAACTTGTTGCTGATAAATATTATGCAAAAAAAAAAAATAAAATAAAATGAAACAAAAAATTATACTTACACCTAACAGTTATAAATCAACCTTTTTTTGCAGATAAATTTAAAAAAACAAAAACTTCTTGTTGATGATTATAAAAAAAAAATACTACAATAAATTAAATAAACATATGTTTTTTTAAAGGTAAGTTTCTTGTTATAATTTAAAAATTTTAAGGTTTTTTTTTGTTTTGTTTTGCTTTTTTTTCCTTAGCCTGCGTCTGTTATGACACTCAGTTGTCGCCGATGATTGCTGGTCTCACCCGATCCGGGTTTGATGGGAAATCACGAGGATCCGGGTCAAATTAAGCAAGAGTACCAAAAAAAAAAATTGATAAAAAAGATTGTAATAGATTACGCAAGTTGAAATAAAAAACTAACTATATTTGAAAACAAAACAAAAAAAAACCGTCATGCCATATATTTTTAAATAATTGTTTAAGTTAAAAAAAAAACAACAAGTGTGGCAAGTGGGAGGTGTGTGAGTACGTTGCTAACTATTTTGGGGAGTTTATGAAGTTTGAGGATAGTGTAGAAAACAGCTAGGTGTTGGGGTGATCTGGCACTAATTTATCGATCGTCGGTTCTAGTGTTGTGGTCTAGATTACTAATTAGGTTGATAAGTTCGGATTTGAATGTGAGAGTGGGGTCAGTGGGAAGTAGTTTGTAGAATTCCTTGTTTCGCATGTGTTGTATCAAACTTGGTTTTATAACTAAAAGACGAATAATAAACTTTACAAGTATAAGGTTTCTCTATCTTAACGTGGAGAAAAGGTACAAAAATAAAAATTGTCTCAGTCGTGAAGGATTTCTCCTCCAACGAAAGAGAACAAGAAATGGAAGTGCAGCATCTGAAGAACAGATACTACACTTTGATCTTTACCAAAAAGAAAAGATTGTAATAGATTACGCAAGTTGAAATAAAAAAACTAACTATATTTGAAAACAAAAAAAAAACCGTCATACCATATATTTTTAAATAATTGTTTAAGTTAAAAAAAAAAACAACATAAAATATAACGTAGCGTGCTTTCGCATGTGTTGTATCAAACTTGGTTTTATAACTAAAAGACGAATCATAAACTTTACAAGTATAAGGTTTCTCTATCTTTTTGTTTTCCATTGAGATTTTGTTTTTTTTAAAGTTTTGTAAATAGAATTAAATATTTTGGGAATTGATCGGATATATATATATATATATATATATATATATATATATATATATATATATAAAATGGCGTAATGGAAACATATTAAAGGTATTTGCAGCTTCTCTTTCAATTTTCGGATTTTAATAATGAAAAATTACACTTCGATTTCTTTTGACGGATTGATTGTTGCTTTTTTTCTGATGAGTTAAGGGCATAATAGATTCAATTATGTGATTAATTTTGCGCTACGAAACAGATACTGTCAAGAATTGTAAAAGTAAACTGAATTAAAGGAATAAATTATAAGATGGTCAACATCATGAATTTTGGAATATAACTTTTTGTCATTTATTCTATATTTTGCTCTGTAATTACATTGAGCTTCTTAAATAAGGATTGATATATATTATAAGAAAATAAATTTCTACAATATATATACATATATATATATCATAATTTAGGAATTTAAAATTTGTGATTTGAAAAAGTTAAATTTCAAATATAGAAATTTTATTTTATGCAAGACAAAGAATACATTATAGTAAAATGTGTTTCCTTAACCCATGAGTTTTCGATGTTTATACTTCTCTTCGGAAGAAAAATATTAGCAAATATTATAAAAGGTTTGCACCTAACCCTAACCTGATATAGAAAATTAAATTAAATGTTTTTAAAGTTTTTAAATCATTTTATATATATATATATATATATATATATATATATATATGATATGCAAAGAACCATAAACTTTATATGCATATGGTTTCTGTCTTATTGGTTTCCATAGAAATTTTGTTTTCGTTAAAATTTTGAGTAAGTGTTTTTTAAACCAAACCAAATATCTTTGGAATTGATTGGATATATATATATGATTTAAAGGAGATTAGAACAATAGTCTAAAGAGCTAAGTGTATATATAATTGTTCTACATAACTTCATGTATACCACAATAAAAAGCACGGATTTCCGAAACGATCGTACAGATAATTGATTTTGTTGTTGTTCCTTCTTATGAAACTGATTTTTAATTTAATTAAAATTTGATTTTAAAATTTTAAAAATATTTTTAAATTTTTAAATTATAAATCACATTACTTAATATATATATATGTATATATATATATATGTATGTATATATATATATATATATATATGTATATCTATCTATATACATATATCATATATGCAAGGAAACATAAACTTTACAAGCATACGGTTTCTCTGTTGTATCGATTCTGTGCTTCCATAGCTAAATTAAGAGACGCATATACTAACTTCTGGTGTGTTTAAAAGTTCATGTCTCCTATTATTCACCATTACTCTTTTTTCAGTGTATTACGATCTTTGCCGCCAAGTTCGTTCTATCTTCAACCTTTGCCAAAACACATAATGGATGAATATGTTGAGGTAATTAATAAAAAAGATATGCGATTAAAAAAAATAATTGATAAAAAAAGATTGTAATAGATTATGCAAGTTTAAATAAAAAAACTAACTATATTTAAAAACAACAAAAAAAAACTCTTATGACATATATTTTTAAATAATTGTTTAGTGAAGTTTAAAAAAAAATAAACATAAAATGATTGAACATTGTATCGATTCTGTGCTTCCATACCTAAACTGAGAGACGTGTGTGCCAACTTCCGGTGTGTTTAAAAGTTCCTGTATCCTTTTTATTCACCAATACCCGTTTTTCAGTGTTTTGAATTCATCATCCCTGGCAGTTTTTTTTTTCATCAGTTTTTGCTGACATAATCATCTCGGAAGATGCTGACTTTACATTTCTCGAGCCAGTATTCGCATTTGTAGCCCTAAACCATTGCATGTATGTTTATTTATATGCATATATGTATGCGTTTTTTCTTTCTTTCTTTACAAAACTGCAGAATCAAATTTAATGGCTTCTTTTTCACATACCGACCCCTTTTTAAGGTAAAAATACCTTCCATTTCTTTTATTTCTCTTCTCTGTACCCATATGTATCTGTTTCGACATTTGAACACAATTAAAAATGGAGTCTTTTTACATGCTAAAATTTTAAGATCCAAATGATTTCTAATTTTTGTTATGTATAATTAAATATAAAAAAAAAAAAATATATATTTATTTTTGAGCAGAACAAATACAAGGGACTTCCCCATTATAAAAAATAGGGGGGGGGGTTGCAATATTTTTTATTCATAATGGGGTATGATCCCACACAGTCGGGCGATTCTATTTATAAACGATGCTGCTAGGAACTGACGAATCGAGTTAATTCACGTTCTGCTACCAACCAATCAGAAACCAGAATTGCTCCATAAATATTAAACCTTTTCTGTAGCAATTTCGCATTTTTTTTCCGTCTCGACACGATAAAAATATTTTGCTCTGTGGAACTGTCTACTGCAAACCAGTCACCTCGAAGGACTTGTGTGTAACAACGTACCATCGGAAACTGTTCTGAAACTAAACATGACTTACACTTCTAGACTTGATTTAAACGTAAAAGCAGAACCACATACTCCACAAGAATATGGCTTTTCTCCTTTTTTTGTTTTATTTTACTTCAGTCAAAGTTCTCAGAAGTGAAGTGGCCCACAACCTGGGGCTAACACTTGAAGTCTATATGAGATACATAGCTATTCGAATGTTCCATTTAAGTTCTTTATCTCTCAAACACTGAATTAGTAAAGAAATTGAGAACATAATTTTCCTCCTCCCCAATTAACCATTTTCATATGTTGTAGTATATCTTTACGTTTTGGTCTCTTGGTCTTAGTGGATTCCAGGACAAGAATTTATCTAGTTTGGTGGAGTATCAAGCTTTGGGTTATTACTTGAGGTAATATCACTTGGAGAAGGTACACAATTCCTCATAAAAGCTAATGTGGGTCAGCGATAATTGTAACCCCTTACAGGGCAGCTCAGATGCACAGGCTTGGGGGTTGAGATGCAGCTGTAGCCAATACCTGTGGCGTCACCTGTTGAATTCGAATGTTCAATTTAAGTTCTTTATCTCTCAAACACTTAGTAAAGAAATTGAGAACAGGATTTTCCTCTCCCCAATTAACCATTTTTATACGTTGTAGTATATCTTTTATTTTGGTCTCTTGGTTTTAGTGGATTCCAGGACAAGGATTTATCTAGTCTGGTGGAGTATCCAGCTTTATGTTATTACTTGAGGTAACATCACTTGGAAAATGTGCAGTTCCTCGTAAAATCTAATGTGGGTTAGCCATAGTGAAGAGATCTTATTTGGGCTGCGAATACGAAATGTGATTTTGAATATTTGGTCAGGGTTTAGTTCTATGGAAAAAGTATCCTTATGCCAGGTTGTTCTGACAAACCCCTGTACAGAGAGACCTTAGACACTCGAAGATAGTTCTCTTGTGTCTAGTAGGCATTCAAATTGTCTTTCTTTTTCCATCTGGACTTTAGTCTTCTCTCAGTCTCCTCTTCCTGAATAGGGAGGTAATCATGCTCAGTATCTTTTAGGGCTTTATGTTTGACGTCATTTTCGTCTTTTGTTATGTATCTTTGGATTTGTGATATAAGAGAACTTTCTACCCTAAAAGAATCCTTTAAGATTACCACTAGATGAGGTTTTCGAGGGTACTGAAAACGAAAATAACGTTTAAAATTCCAGGAAGCAAGTAATTTTCAAGATGTAAAGAAATTATAGTTTCAAAAAGTGGGGGATTACTTTTCTATATTAATTTAACGTAAAATGAACACCCACTTTAGGGCCACCTTTTTGTTTAGAGGAGGGTTTGTCAACGTAAAATGAACACAATTTAACGTAAAATAGATAATTGTGGCCTGGTAGACCAACATAAAACCTACATTAAAAACGTTTTCTGTAGGTTTTCGGGTGTGCTAAAAGCGAATATCGCATTTAAAATTGGGGCCGACAACTACTTTTCCGTAATAAAACAAAGAATTACATTGTTTAATATCAGGAAAACTACTTATTTGCAGAACAATTAAATGCGATATTTTATGGCGGCCATTGTTGTACGCGCATATATTATTTTATTACATAAAACGTGTGGAAAAGTATCTTTGCAATATCGTTAAAACTGTTATCTGCATTTTTTTCTTTAGAATCTCATTCAGAGTTCTGCTTCATTTTTAAACTTTGAATAATGGTAGCAATATAATAAAACCTTCTTTTGTGCAACTGTCCAGGGTTGGGTTTTTAGGCCTCTTCTGTTTCCTTTTCTTGTAGTTGCACATGATGGTTTGGGGCCAGGATCTAATACATGATCTGTTAGCAATATAATAAAACCTTCTTTTGTGCAGGTATTTGTGTTCCTGATATGGAGTTATGCACTTCTGCTGGATTTTGCATTGTAAGGGTTATCTGTTGAGGAGTTACCGACAAATGTTGCACTGGTCTACCTTTCACTGTGGGATTATTCATGTACTGCTTTAATTGGCTAAGCTCCTTTCTAAAGGTGTTTGTTTTAGCAGCTTTACTTTCCATTTTGGTTTTGCTTTGATTACA
>NC_136527.1:21174062-21236562 GCF_053919585.1 Euprymna scolopes
GGACCTATATAAACAGTTTTAAGCGATAGTAACGACCCCGGGAGTGTGTGCGAGAAAAGCCTTTTGAAGACATACACAAAATAGTCACACACATTTTGCCTTTTATATATATAGATTATTAAGTAGAGTTAAAGCTAGAGAATTATACAAGAAATATTTTTGGAAATATTTTTGTATCATTGTATCACTCAAGAAAGTTAATAACGCTCTGATCCCCATCTAGCATCAATTGAAATGAATGGCTCTTTTCTTGGGAAGGCCTCATGTTTTGACAAGCTTCCAGGCTTGACTTTTACTCATGATCTGAAATGGAGCAGTACATCAAATCTGTTGCTGTTGCCACATCTGGGCAGGAGCTGCTAGAAATGGCTTGTCCTGCCTTGATAGAGTTCAAAATAGACTTTGTAGCTTCGTAGGGGATGTCCTTTATTCTTCCCTGCAACCTCTATCTCACAGAAGAGATGTTGCGAGTTTGTCTCTGCTTTATCGTTATTTTCATGGCAAGTGCTCGACTGAGCTTCAATCTATGGTCCCCCTCGCCAAACTTTTGCAAGAAACACTCGATTAGCTGAAAACACTATCAATAATTTCCCCCACTCTTTATCTGTGCCTAAACCTAAACGTAGATTCCATGAACAAAGCTTTTTTCTTAGAACTGCACACCTGTGGATTTGTCATCCATTTTCCTGCTTTCCAGCTCACTACAATATGGTTGTCTTCAAGTCCAATGTAAACAAGTTCTTGATGAGCCGTTCCACTTAAGTTAACAAATTTACAGAGTTTCCATTACTAACGATTACCATATTGTCCAATTGACTACTGTACACTCTTAGCCCTTATCCTCGAGTGGTCTCTGAGCCTTGATGAGTGGTTATGCTTATGTAAAAAAAGAGCACTATTCACTGTACACAGATCTGAACGCTTTCCCCCAACTCCTCCCAGTGAGCTGCTTTTATCGTGTCCAGATTAGCAGGGGTGTCATGTCACCACGTGAGAACTGTGTGAGATTTGGGGCTTTAAAAGATCACATCTTGGATCTTTTTTTATTTTTCTTTCTTCTCAGCTGCAGGACAGACATAACGACATTTCCAAGGTGAGCGTTGCTATTATTTGCTTTTTTTTTATAGCATTGTATACCAGCAAAAATACTTTGTCATTGTTCAATATCTGAGTAAGAGTGTGTAATAATGTTTTAGCACACTTTCTGAGTAGGGGAAATCAAGAAAACAGCATTGTCCATACTACACTAAAGTAAATATAGGTTTAATTATATTTAGGGGTGGGGGCTGTAAGGAACTCTGTGTTGCCCGGGAATAAATTATGAAAAATGATCAATAGGACTGTTTATTCCCAAAGGAAAAAATAAATGGGGGGGGGCAGGGTACGTTTTTAAAAAGTCAGACATATCAAAATAATATCAACTAATGTCTGGCATCCACCATGGGGGGAGGGGAAATCACGATTTTTATTGAAATAAAATCAAACTTAAATTTTAAAAGGAGAGACAACAAATAGAAAAAAAGAGTAAAAAAATTCAAATTTATAATAAATAAATTTTACCAAAGGCAAGATAATTTAAATAAGAATACATCCCCCAAATAATAAATACATGTTAACCACGAAATTTATATATATGTGTGTGTATGTGTGTGTGTGCGTGCGTAAGAAAAAGAATACATACATATATATATATATAAATATATATATATATATATATATATATATATATAATATCAGTCTGACATGTTAAAAAAACATTAAAAAATAATATATATATATATATATATATTATTTCGATAAAACTGGCTTACAAGGAAGTCGCCACTTACCAAGGCCCGGGGGCCACTTGGGGATTAGATATTATGTGTACAATAATCAATGGGATAATATCGTAGTAATTGTTAGTAATGGAGATTTGATAAAGTGTCTTACTTAAGGGGATGGTTCATCAGGAATTTGTTTATGTTGGACTTGAAGACATCCAAGTTGTAGTCAGATGGGAAACAGGCAAACGGAAGAGAGTTCCACAGGCATGCACTTCTAAGAAAGAAACTTTGTTCAAAGAACCTACATTTTGATTTAGGCACAGATAAAGAGTGGGGAAAATTACTGACAGTGATTTCAGCGAGACGGGTGTTTATTGTGAAAGATTGGCGAGGGGGGACCAGAGATTGGAGCTCAGACAGGCACTTCCCATGAAAATAATGATAAAACAACGACAGACTCGCAACGTCCCTTCTTTGGGAGAGAGGTTGCAGGGAAGAGAAAAGGGCATACCCCACTAGTCTACGAAGTCTATTTTGTACTCTGTCAAGGCAGGATAGGCTGTTTTAGCAGCTCCTGCCCAGATGTGGCAATAGTACTCCATCCTTGGTCGTACTTGGCTTTTATATAGATAGAGAATTGCATCAGCAGTGAGATATCTTCTGGAGTGGTAGAAGGATCCTACCATTTTTCCAGTGACCTTGGCAACAGACTTGATGTATGTGTTCCGTTTCAGATCAGGAGTAAAGGTCAAGCCCAGAAGCTTATCAAAACATGGAGCCTCCTCTAGACGAGAGCCATCCATTTATCTTTTGGAGCAGTAAAAGGATCCCATCTGAATAGGTTTTGTGTGTTTTGTAGCAGATCTTTGCTTGGACGCTACAAAATGTAGAATCAAAGGACTTAGGTTTAAATCTAAGGAATGATTCTAGACACATAAATCGCAACTGGCAGAGAGAGAGAAAGAGAAAAATGGTCTTTCTTTATTCGGATATCTCTTGCAACAGATTGCCGTTTTTTGTGACCAAGGTATAGGTTCTTGAAGTCTCGTAAATGTTGATAAATGCCACAAATTAAATTGTTAGAAAAGAATAACTACCGTGACGTATGTAAAAAGAAAGGGGTCTAAAAGCTTGTGAAAATAAGCCATTTTATAACGTGATCCAAGATCACGTGACTACCATTGATAAAAAAAAACGGGTTTGTATTACTGTACACAGATTCGAAAAAGTTGTCAAAAAACAAATATATAACAAATAAATGTTATCAAAGGCAAGATAAGTTACTTTTCTACCAAACTGGATATATTTTTTGTGTTTTTATTCAATGTAACATGTTTATTCAGCTCGAAAAACATGCAGTGTTTACCGATGTATTGGAAAATTCAATATGGCGCCCGACTGTCTCTTTAACATGGTAAATTTGGGAAAAGATGTTATAAATAATAAACTAGACAAAATACTATTAAAAAACAACCGAATATATGTCAAATTATGTCACGGTAACATATATTGAGCGAATTTCTAACAGTATTTTGTCTAGTTTATTATTTATAATACCTTTTTCCAAACTTACCCTCTCCGAGAGAGAGTCGGCCGCCATTTTGAATTTTCCATTTGTTATATATTTGTTTTTTGACAACTTTTTCGAATCTATGTGTACAGTAATACAAACTCGTTTTATGATATGTTTTTTTTAATTCAATTATAAGGGTGAAGTATAGAATAGGTACAAAACACCCTCCCCTCCCCATGTTAAGAATGGCTTTTAAAAACAATCTCAAAGGAGAAGGTGCTTTTGCATTTGTCTCCCCAAACCAGAGGCCATTAACGGTAAGTAACATTTCCTTATATGTCTTAGGGATCATTTATTCATCTGAAAAGAAAGGAAAGAATTTTGGCATGTGTAGCCTTTTTTTGTGTTTGTTTTTTTTTGGGGGGGGGCCTTGAACTTTTTTTTTAGATAAGCATCACCACTTATCAAGGCCCAGAGACCACTCGAGGATAAGGGCTAAGAGTGTACAGTAGTCAATTGGACAATATAATAATCGTTAGTAATGGAAATTCGGTAAATTTGTTAACTTAAGTGGAACGGCTCATCAAGAACTTGTTTACGTTAGACTTGAAGACAATCAGATTGTAGTCAACTGGAAAGCATAAAAATGGAAGATAATTCCACAGGTGTGCAGTTCTAAGAAAGAAGCTTTGTTCGTGGAATCTATGTTTAGTTTTAGGCACAGATAAAGAGTGGAGGAAATTATTAATAGTGTTTTCAGCTAGACGAGTGTTTCTTGTGAAAGTTTAGTGAGGGGGGGCCATAGATTGAAGCTCAGTTGAGCATTTGCTTTGTTTTTTTGTTTTTTCTGGATATTTTTTTGGGGGGCTGTAGATTATAGTTATAGGTAATTATTAACAGGAAGCTTGTGAAAACAAACCATTGTATAATAATGTGATCCAAAATGTGATATAAAAAAAAACAATCACAAAGGAGAAGGTGCTTTTATATTTGTCTCCTTCTAACCAGAGGCCATTAACGGTAAGTAACATTTCCTTATACATGATATGAAAAATTTACTTTTTCAAAAAATTAGGGATCACTTTTCATTATAAATTTAATGTAAAATGAGCACCTACTTTATGACCACCTAGTAAGGCGGGCATATTTTGTTTTTGATTTTTTTAAGCCAAAAGTTCTTTTTTGTTTTTGTTTGGTTTTGTTTATTTTGATTTCGTTTCAATAAAGGCACAAGGGCATTAAAGAACAAAAAGCAAGAAAAATGTTATCAATTCTGTACGTGAAAGCCACCACTGATAACATAAAGAATCACGTATTAAGCGTTTTTTGTTTACGGGAAGTAACATTTTCTTATAGTTTTAGTGCATTTTAGGGATCTCAACTGTGAAGGGGTGGGATTTTGCTTATTCGGTTCAAAAACAACATGGCCAACGGGAATTCCAAAGTCTAGCTGTTCTGAGGAAGAAACTACTGGAGTAGGAGGCTCTCTCACATCTACGGATCTCAACTGTGAAGGGGTGGGATTTTGCTGCTTATCAGGTTTGTCGGGGGATATTTACGTCGAGGGGGTACATGCTACATTTTGTTGATGGGACAGAGGCTGAAGCTTAGATGACAGTTCAGTACCTATTAGGTTGGCAACTCTCTTTTGAACCTTGTCTAGTTTACTATTTGCATGGTATTAACACCTGTACCCTTGGACTATTTTGTGCCATCTCACCACCTTTGGGTTCGCTCTTGCATTTAGGGATCTCAACACAATGTCATAATGATACCTCTTTGGTGGATTTTTATCAATATTTTGGGTACTTCTACAGTTTATCGCTGAAAATGGAGGCGCCATTTTTTCGGGCACCTGTCGTTAAAATCAGAGGGAGAAATCAGTATTTTAAACTATGACTGAAGTAGGAAATAAATAAAAAAAATACAAAATTGTTTTATTAAAATTATATTTTCTTACGCAAACTTTTCAATAAATGTTTTTACAATTATATTTTGATAAATTTTTATGCAATAAATGTTTTGGCTTTCAAATGGCTCTCACCCAGTTTAAATAATTCTGAATATATCATTTTCTTTTTCTGTTTTTAATAATAAAGTCTTTTTTATTTTCTGTTTTTAATAAATATATGTATATATATATATATATATATAAGTTAGAAAAGTATTTCATCCAAGGCATGAAAATTGTTAAACAAAATGGCTTTAAAAATAAAGGTACAAGATTCAATTTGAAATTTATTTATCTTCAAAGTGCACTTTTATAAATTTTACAAAGTAAGTTATAAAAATTTCATACCTTACTTTGTAAAATGTATAAAAGTGCACTTTGAAGATAAATAAATTTCAAATTGAATCTTGTAACTTTATTTTTAAAGCCTATAGTAAAAACATTTTGTTTAACAATTTTCATACCTTGGATGAAATGCTTTTCTAACTTGTATCCCATCTTTTTAAGATTATATTTTATTTAATTTATTAATTTGGATTTTAAAAAAAGATAAATGTGCTTTTGTATGTATTTATAAAACTCTCCTACTCTCTATTTAAGTTTGTATTTCTCCTCACACCACATCTCACTTTTGCAACCCCCTCTTTGTATTATTACAGGTCTGAATATTCTCTGTTTCAGTTTGTATTTCTCCTCACACCACAACTCTTTTTTGCAACTCCTTCTTTGTCATACATGTCTGAATAATGAGAAAATCTTAATTTTTTTAACAAAAACTTTAAAATAACTTTTTTGGATTAAATTTTTTAAACTTCTTTCAGAATAGAAAATCTTTACAATTTAATAAGGAACATATTTCATATAGGTTTCATCAAAAATATTCAGTAGATAACGAAAAAAATAGAGATGACAATTTCAAAAGGACTGTATAACTGGTTACGCTCAATAGTAGTCCTTGCAAGCGAAAGTCTTTGTTATTGTTATTCTATTATTATTTAAAACATTTTGTGTCTTGCTCTTTTGTATATATGTTTTATGAAAAACTTTCCTGTTTTCATTAAATCGAATTACAGATATATGTTCTCTTTCACTTTATTTACATTTTTCATAGTTCTTTCCCTCTGCTTGTTCTACAAGTATTTTAATGGTGAATGCTCTGACGAACTGCAGACACTTGTGCCCCCATGATGTAGACAGCCTCAACAAACCTGACAGGCAGCTAAATCCCACCTCCACACAGTAGAGATCCCTAGATGTAGAAGATCTTTCTACTCTAGTAGTTTCTTCCCCAGAACCGCTAGACTCTGAAATTCCATTCCAGGTCCCTGCTTCTCCAACTGTACTGACATGCAGAAGTTCAAGTGTAATGTGAACCGACATCTTGCTGCTCAAATCCCTACATAGTGCCCCAGTAGTTGCTGCCCCTGATAGTAGTCCCCTATACCACAGTGGCAATGTGCCTTGTTTGGGGTGAAAATGTAATAAAAATAAAAAATTAAAAAAAAGAAAAAAGTAATTAATATCTCGTTTTTTTTGGTTTTGTTTGTTATTTATTTCCTACTTCGGCCATATCTTAAAATACTGAATTCGGCCCTTTTGCAGTTTAAGGAAACTAAAATATGAAGAAGAAAATGGGACATAAGTCGTGTTACACCGGTAGTAAGAATGCCACTTGATTGGATATTGAAATTGGCGTCATTTTATAAATAAAAGGAAATATTGAAACTGACAATATTAGAAAACAATATTTTTTTATTAAATAATTTTATTAAATACAGGAATTTTATAAAAAAAAATGATTTTTAGCAGTTTAGATCTTTTTTATTGAATCACTTCCGCGTAATTTCATTAAAAAAATGTGTGACAAGCATGCTCAAAAGCACATAAAAAGTATGAGTTTTGCGTGCCTACATCGGGGATCGAACCTGGGATCGTTAGATTACAAAGAAAAACGTTTGTGAGTGATACTCGTATTACTAGGTGTATCAGAATTTTTGACACCCCTAACATGAAACTACAAATAAAATATTAAAAAAACTCGTAATTTCTCCTTTAAAAGTGGGTTGTTTATTTTCTTTATGGATTATACTTCCAAAATAAACTATTAAAGTTGTTTTAAAAGTAATAGAAATATTTTTTTTATTTGTTAAAAACAGTAATTAAATTAATTGAATGTTACGAGTTCAGTATTTTTCAATTTTTAAACTTTCAAAATCTATCAAAATTTTTATATTGATTCTATTTTTACGATATTTTCAGGAAATTTTATGCTCTTTCGAATAAACCTAATATAATATTTTAGATAACCGTTTTTTTTAATTCACGCCCCCCATATTTTCAAGTGTCTATTAAAAAGTAAATACTTAATTTACTTACCAAAGTTTTATACATCACAAATTGAAGATAAAAAATCAATAAATAATATATTCAAATTTAAAACAAAAAAAAAAGCAGTGTTTTTTTTTTAGAAATTTACCTGTAAAATCCGAAGTTTAAAACATTTAAAAAAAAAAAAAAAACACATTTTTTTTTTTTTTTTTTTTTTTTTTTAATGGAACCTTGGTCCTCGCTCCTTTAATTGAAAAAAAAAAAATTAGGGCTTGAATTACATTTTTCGAGGAGTTGTAAGCTTGGAAAGAAAGGGGGTGGAATTATTCAATATTTTTCACGAAATTTCTGACACACCTACTATATCGCTTAACAAATTACTCAGCTTTCTCCTCCTTCGTGCTGCGACAAAATGAAATATTGAAATTGACAATATTAGAAAACAATATTTTTTTATTAAATAATTTTTATTAAATAATTTTTATTAAATAATTTTTATTAAATAATTTTTATTAAATAATTTTTATTAAATACAGAAATTAAAAAAAATATGCCTTTAGCAGTTTAGATCTTTTTTTTTATTGAATCACTTCCGCGTAATTTTATAAATAAAATGACAAACAAGTAAAGGTAATTAGAAATATTAATGAAACGATATTGAAACATATTTAAAAATGATTATGGTAAAATCTCTTTTTTTAAATCTTAAAGTCATTTAGGTAACGCAATTCGATTGCCTATTTATGGCGAACCATTTTACTTTATTTTAAAATTTAAAAAATTAATTAGATCTCAAAAAAAAAAAAAAAATGTGGAAACTTTCTCCACTGAAAGGTAGAGGTTAACAAGGATTTTGCAACAATGGTTTGTTGCGACCTGTGACTAGGTAAAAATTGTAGAACCTTGTCGGTCTGGTAATAAGGGTAACGATTCAATTTCCTTCAACTCCAATCCCAAACTGAAATCACCACCAAAATTCAGTTCACTCCATCCCTCTTATAATCCAGTTAGCCAATCAAATAAGTTAAATGTAACATCTACCAATATAAAAAGAGGCATCGCCCACACAAAAGGTTTTTGCTGCCACTCTTCCTGAGAGTCGCAGGTAAGTGCTTCAAGTCTTCTCAACAAAAAAAAGGAAAATTCAAGGAAGTCGACAACAAATTGCTGATCAGGTATTAACCCCGCAAACAATGATGTAAAATGAAATTTGTTTGTCAAAAAAAAAAAACAAAAAAAAACAACAACAAAAAAAAACAAACAAAAAAAGAAACTGTTTACTATTATCAATTTTAATATCGTTTCATTAATTTTTCTATCTTTATGGTACTAGTGCACTTACTGACCCGCGCTATTTTTTAAATCGTATTTCCAAGTTTAATTAAAAGCTTTATGTCTTTTTATTCAATTGTAAGGTTAAAGTATAGAATAGGTACAAAACACCCTCCCCTCCCCATGTTAAGAATGGCGTTTTAAATAAACGTTATTATTTCAGCATGGATCAATAAGTGCACTCACTAGTACCAAATAAAAAAAAAACTATTGTTTTCTAATATTTTCAATTTCAATATTTCATTTTATTTATAAAATGACGCAAATTTCACTATCCAATCAAGTGGCAAGCTTGTTACCGGTGTAACACGACTTATGTCCAATTTTCTTCTTCATATTTTAGTTTCCTAGGTATTATTTTCCACCACCACAATTTTCTTTTAAATGACGACTTTTAAAAGTTTTCGACTATGCTGAATACGGAAATCGCATTGAAATTTTGCAGAAATAAGTGGTTAGCGAGATATAAAAAGTTGTATTATGCATTGTATTCTTTGGCGGCCATCTTTGTTACGCGCGTAGGGGTTTGTATTACTGTACACATAGATTCGAAAAAGTTGTCAAAACAACAAATATATAACAAATAAATGTTATCAAAGGCAAGATAAGTTACTTTTCTACCAAACTGGATATATTTTTCGTGTTTTTATTCAATGTAACATGTTTATTCAGCTCGAAAAACATACAGTGTTTACCGATGTATTAGAAAATTCAAAATGGCGCCCGACACTCTCTTAAACACGGTAAGTTCAGGAAAAGATGTTATAAATAATAAACTCGACAAAATACTGTTAGAATTTTGCTCATTATATGTTACCGTGACATAAGTTGACATATATTCGGTGTTTTTTTAATAGTATTTCTTCTAGTTTATTATTTATAACACCTTTTCCCAAACTTACCATGTTAAAGAGAGTGTCGGGCGCCATTTTGAATTTTCTAATACATCGGTAAACACTGCATGTTTTTCGAGCTGAATAAACATGTTACATTGAATAAAAACAAAAAAAAAATGTATCCAGTTCAGTAGAAAAGTGACTTATCTTGCCTTTGATAACATTTATTTGTTATATATTTGTTTTTTGGCAACTTTTTCGAATCTATGTGTACAGTAATACAACCCCGAAAATTGTGGAGGTGGACCTAATCTAAAAATTTACCGTTTCCCAAAACTGTAAGAGGGCCCTAAATTCTCCCTCTGATTCTAATGACAGGTGCCTGAAAAAATGTCATCTCCATTTGCGGCGATAAACTGTAGAAGTACCATATTTTGTTTAAATACACTTTAGATATTATTGAACAATAAAACAAATCTTACCTTTCATTCAAGAAATCTCAGTTAAAAAAATTGATGGTTTCTTTTCCCCCCCTTTTTGTGGGAATCTTGTTTTGTTTGGATATTTTCCCGCAATTTAAAAGCATTTTCTGTTTTTTTCTTCTTTTTTTTTTTTGTCTGTCATATTTATAAAACAATACATCAAAATTGAAAAGAATAAAAATTAAAAACTGGAAAAACGATTTGAACGTAAAATTGTTTAAAAAAAAAAAAAAATTGACTGTTTGTGCTCTATGAACAATGCAAGGTCACCGTGAAACGGTGTAATCTGATTTCGTTCCTCGTGTTAAAAAAGCCCGCTCATTCGTTTCGTGTGAAGAAAAATTTTCCTATAAAATTAAGCGCATATTTGTCCATGCTTAAAGCTAAAATATTAAAAAAAAAAAAAAAAAAAAAAGGATAAATAGCTACAGACAGAGTTGTTGGGCGAAAATCGCGTTTACATTGTGAGAACATTTTATCTGTATAAAAGCCAAGTACGACCAAGGATGGAGTGCTGCTACATCTAGGCAGGAGCTGCTGAAAACAGTCTATCCTGCCTTGACAGAGTACAAAGTAGGCTTTGTGGAGGATGCCCTTTTCTCTTCCCTGCAACCTCTCTCCCACAGAAGAGACGTTGCGAGCCTGTCTTTGTTTTATCGTTACTTCCATGGCAAGTGCTCGTCTGAGCTCCAATCTCTGGTCCCCCCCTCCCTTGCCAATCTTTCACGAAAAACACCCCAGTTTTATTATCGGATTAAAAAAAAAGTGAGTAAATGACGGAGTCACCAAAATGCGAAAAATAGATTTATGAAATGGTTTGGTTCGTAAAAGAAAAAAAGGGGGGGGCGCTTCTACAGAATTGGGACGAGATTTTGTAGTCAATAAATGGAGTTTTTTCAGATAAAAAAAGAATGGTTTCAACTGATTTTTTTTTTGTCAATTCTTATGAGTTACAACGATAGTTTCCAACGTGAAAAATTGCCGCCATCTTGTTTAAATCAATACGGAAAATTACCTCCCTTTTGAACTCTCCTGTGTCTTACGATCGTTTCCATCAAATTCTATTTTTATTTTCTTTAATAAATAATTTTCTACCTTATCGATTTTCGTAATTTTTGGATATAATCATCTTAAAAATACGAGGAATATGTAGATACCGTTGTTTTCATGTGAAATTCAGTTTTACAATTTCCGAAATTTCGTTCCAATAGTGTACAAGCGCCAAAAAGGATATGAAACATTCAATACATTTCCTCCCCTGTGTAAGAATTTCTCTTACTCGTTTTTGCCTCTGGCAGAATGAAAGAGACACTTAGAAAAGCAACAAAGGCTCACCTTAAATTCCAAGAATATTTTATTTACAAGAAAAGTAAAATGAGTCCATATTTGCAAAAGAGTGCACCTCTTTAGCTTCGGCCAAATGGCGGGTAGTTTATGCCTCGAAAGGTGTAGGTAGTTTTCTTCTGTGGAAGATGCTGGTTGAATTCGGCCGCTCGTAGAAGTGGTTGAGGGTTCTTCGAAATCCTTCCAGACTGGTAAAATAAGAACAACGCACATTGCGATCGATGTTCCATAATAAAGGATGCCCTCCTGCGGGTAATGATGATGAATGTAATTAGTCCATAAACATTTTTGCCTCAGGCTTGTATCCGCATTTAAGTGAGCGGAGATAACAAATAGAATAGAACCCTGCCTTAGTTCATTAGGCACGGAGCGAGACACCACGCGTCTGCTTTGCTCGACACGGAATGGAAATCTATTTGAAGAAACACAATATTCCCGCCAATTCCTGAATCCTCCGCAGCAACTGAAACAATGCAATTTCATTGGTCAAAATAATCGCGTGATTGGAACAATCTAGCAGTTATCGCCCTTGCATTCTGAAATTTCTAACACCTGGAACATGTGGGGTTAATTGCTAGTCGGTTGAGTTCCCCTAATGGGGAATTCCAACTGTTCCGCTTTAATTTATTTTTGCATGTGCCACTGTAGTCTTCAAGAAAGCTGGCGTTACTCACGTCTCAAGGCCTTATGCCTTACCTTTCTTAAGTGAAACGCTCGCAATATTACACCGCATGACTTAAAGCTAAAAGTGTCCTTCGAGTTAAAAAAGAGAGACGCCCATCGGGTGTGGGACACTCTTTGTTATAATAGCGAAATTCAGGAACTCCTAACTCTTTTGACTCTCAATGTGTTATGTCAGGTTTCTATTAATAATAACAGGACAAGGATATGTGACCGTTCAGACCAACATGGCCGACTCACCAAGTCTCCTTTATTCACGTTTACGTCCGAGAGTTTACATTATAAACATTGAACAAAGGGGGACAACTCCCACCGATCCAAGGGACATTACATCTCCCTTTTTTATTTTATTTAATAATGTTTAATGTTTTTTTACTATATGGTCTCTCTCTCTCTCTCTCTCTCTCTCTCTCTCTCTCTCTCTCTCTCACACACACACACACACACTTGATATATCTATTAAAAGAAAAGAGTTCATTTATTTACTTTTATATATATATATTTTTATATACATATATTATAGGTCTAGTTTAATAGGTCGTCTTGACTGACACCCAGATCTGGTTGTTGTATACTCTTGAGAGGTGAGAGTGGGGCATGCTGTTTTGACTGTTTCTTCCCTAGGTAGATGACTGTCTTCATGGGTCTCCGATGTGTGAGCCTCGACCATTTCTGGTGGTTTGGGTACAATGTGTCGTCGATTGCGTCAGATTATTGTCCCTTCTTTGGTCCGTAGAATGTAGGAACGTGGTGTATTTGCCATTCCAACAACGATGCCTTCCTGATTTGGGGGGTTGGAGCTTCTGACCCATACCGTTGTGCCATTTTCGAGTGGTTGTAGCTCTTTAGCTTTTTTTGATAGGCGGTGTGTGAGTTGCTGTTGAGCCTTCTGGTTCCTTTCCCTCTGTCTAAAATTCTCAAGATCGGGCCAACTGGGGTTTAGTAGATCCGGGTGAGTCGGGACGTTTGTCCTCAGACGTCGGCCCATTAACAGTTCGCTGGGGCTAAACCCACAGTCCATTGGTGTCGCTCTGTGTGCAAGCAAAGAAAGATATGGGTCTTTTGCCTTCTTTAACATTCTCTTCATTGTTTTCACACAGGCGTCTGCAGCTCCGTTGCTTTGGGAATAGCGGGGACTGTTTGTAACGTGCTGGAAACCCCAGTCATTTGCGAACTTGGCAAAGTCCTTCGAAGTGTACTGGCTTCCTGGGTCTGTTCTTAGGATGACAGGTACCCCATGTCTGGCAAAAATAGCTTTAAAACTCTGTATCATTGCGCTGGAAGTCATTGATGTAAGCATGGCGATTTCTGCATATCGAGAGAAGTAGTCGACAAGTATGACATAGCTGCTGCCTTTCAACTCAAACAGATCAGAGGCTACAGTGTGCCATGGTCTTGTTGGAAGCTCAGTTGTCATGAGGGGTTCAGGCGGTTGGTGTCTTAGCTCGGCGCATCTTGGACAGTTTTCTACAGTTCTTTTGATTTGTTCAGATAGTCCTGGCCACCATACGGACTGGCGAGCTCTTTGTCTGCACCTGGTAATTCCCTGATGACCAGAGTGGATTTTGGCAATAATAGTCGGTCTCAGTAGCGATGGGATTATGATCCGTGTGCCATACATCAGTAATCCATTCTCACACGTGATGCTGCCACGGTAGGCCCAATAGGGTTTAATTGATGCTGGGACATGATCCTTTGATGGCCAGCCATTTCTTACATATTGTAATATGCAGTTGCTGATTTCATCAGTTTTAGTGGCTTCCTCCAGCTCTTTCAGACGTTTTTCTGTGGCAAGTAAAGATTCCATCATGGTGTGGACGAACGCTGTTGCTAACTCTTCGAGGTGCTTGTCTTGTTTGGTGTCAGATACCGCTCTTGACAGAGCATTAGCTGTGTATAGTTCCTTACCAGGGACATAGCGAATTGTGTATGCATACCTCATTAAACGTATTCGAAACCTCTGTATCCTTGCTGGAAATTCACTGAGGTCCTTAGTACCTAGTAGTGGCACCAGTGATTTGTGATCTGTCTCCAATGTGAAGTGTAGTCCAGCAAGATAGTCTGAAAAACGTTCACAAGCCCATGTTATGGCTAGGGCCTCCTTTTCTATCTGTGCATAACGAGTTTCAGTTTCTGACATGACTCGTGAAGCGTAGGCGATGGGATGTAATTTTGTGTCATCCTGTCGTTGTAATAATACTGCTCCCAGCCCATTAGATGAAGCGTCGCTAGAAACCACAGTCTCACTTGATGGATTGTACAGGCATAGTACAGGTGCTAGACACAATGCTTTCTTGATGGAGGAGAATGCATCCTGCTGTGCATTGTCCCAAACAAATGCATATTTATGACTTAATAAATCCCTTAATGGTTTAGTCATGTCTGCTGAAAGATCTTCATGCGAGACAGTTGCAGTGACCACTCCAGTCACTTTGAGTGGAATACGTCTTGGACCATGAAGAATTTTGTGGGTATCTGAGAAGTCTGGTAGGTCTTTCCGTAACTTATATATATATGTGCTCTGGAATCGCGGTCACATCTGCCCCAGAGTCCAGCTTGAATTTCAGTGGCACTCCATTGATGGCGATATTGGTTCGCCAAGGCTTACTTATGCTGATCTCTGATATCGTCAGAACACCAAGGTACGCATTCTGATCGCTTTCACAGTCATCTGAGCTAGGTTTGATTTCATGCAGCCTTCGTGTGCGGCAGCACTGAGCATAGTGGCCAACCCTACCACAATTGTGGCAGGTGGCAGAGATGGAAGGACACGTGCGTTGCGTCTCTGGTGTTGGGTTTTGTTACCACAGCGGTGGCACTCAGCCTCTGGTCTATACTGCTGTGTGCGCTCATTTTTTTTGTCGATTTTCGTAGTGCAGTTCTCGCCCGGGTCTTGTCATGTGTTTACCCTGACCTTGTCTGCGAATTCGGTTGTCACTAACGTAGTGGACTGCAATATTATTGTCAGCTGGATCTTCACCAACGATATGTTCTGGGACCGCAGGAGATGCTGTTGTGATTTTATTGTTTCACTCTGTCGTGCGCGTCTGATGGCCCCATCCAAGGTGAGGTCCGGAATCATTTGCAGACTTAGTGATAGCTTAGGGTGCACCCAACTACAATTCTATCATGAATTAATTCCTCGTGCAGAGGTCTCGAAAATTGCAGTTTTTAGCTAGTGTGTGGAGGTTAGTGATGAATGAATCAATGGACTCACCTTCCTCTTGACACCTTCGGTTGAATCTGGGCCGTTCATAAATTACGTTCGTATCACCCTTGAAATGGTCATTGAACTTTGCTACCACTATATTGAAGTTCTGGGCTTCCTCGGGTGCAAGTTTGAATGTAGCGAAAATGTCTTCGGCTTTATCACCCATACAATATATTAGGGTGTCCACTTGACAAGCATTTGGTTTTTCGTCAAGGCTGGACACTGTCCGGTAACGGTTGAACTGTCGTATCCATTTTTCCCATGACTCGGGTTGGTCGAATGGAAAGGGCTCTGGTGAACTCACGTGGCTATTCATACTGGGGGGGTTATTATGGAACTTCACGTATTTCCTTCTTTTTTTTTTTAACGGCTCTTAGGCTCGATATTTAGTATAACTCTTTCCCCGTATTTTGCTCACATTTGTTAGTAAATCCCTTGTTATGACACCATGTTATGTCAGCTTTACGTCCGAGAGTTTACATTATAAACATTGGACAAAGGGGGACAACTCCCACCGATCCAAGGGACATAACAAATAATGTCATAATTTAATTACTTGTATCTTATTTTCCAGTGAAATATCTACTATTATCTTGTCAATGATTTTAGCAGTCCCTATTCCGCTGCGATCAGTTTGACAGAGTTGGCTGTAATGGCTTTTACTGACCTTGCTCTGCCTGTCCATCTGTTTGTCTGTCTGTCTGTCTAGCTTAGATATTGGTTCTGAATAATCACAGGATGTTTATTTTCTCTTTTTGAACAGGTGTTGGTTTATGGGCAATTGTCTGAGTTTTTTTGTTTTTTTTTTTTACATAGGCATCACCACATTATCAAGGCCAAGAGGCCACTCAAGGATAAGGGTTAAAGAGTGTACAGTAGAAATTGGACATTATAGTAATCATTAGTAATGAAAATTTGGTAAAGTTGATAACTTATATGGAACAGCTCATCAAGAACTTATTTACGTTAGACTTGAAGACAACCATATTGTAGTCAGCCGGAAAGCAGGAAAACGGAAGACAATTCCACAGGCGTGCAGTTCTAAGAAAAAAGCTTTGTTCATGGAATCTACGTTTAGGTTTAGGCAGAGATAAAGAGTGGGGGGGAATTATTGATAGTGTTTACAGCTAGACGAGTGTTTCTTGTGAAAGTTTGGCGAGGGGGGACCATAGATTGAAGCTCAGTCGAACACTTTCCATGAAAATAACGATACATCAGAGACAAACTCGCAACATCTCTTCTGTGAGATAGAGGTTGTAAGGAAGAGAAAAGGACATCTCCTAGAGAATTCCGACCCGATTGCCATGGCATTCTTTGTGAGACGAGTGTGCTGCGTCCTCCTGTGCACTGGTCTACCATCCTAACCTTCAGGCTTGCTTTCAACTGATAAATAATTTATTATTTATGCGCTTGGTTAATAGTTTTTAATTTTTTATGAGTTCAAATAATCATATTATTTGAATGATGATCTTATTACTATTATTTTTTTAAATTGTATTTTCACCCCAAACAAGGCACATTGCTACTTTGATGTAAGGGATTACTACCGGGGACATAAGTTGCAGGGATATTATGTAGGAAGTTGAGCAGCAAGATGTCTGTTCACATTACTCTTGAACTTCTGCATGTCAGTACAGTTGGGAAAGCAAGAACTAGAAAGGGAGTTCCAAAGTCTGGCAGTTCTGAAGAAAGAAATTATTAGAGTAGAAGGTTTTCTTACATCTAGGGATCTCTACTGTGTAGGGGTGAGATTTTGCTGCTTTTCAAGTTTGTCGGGGTATTTACATCGAGGGGGTACAAGGGCTTGTGGTTCAGAGCATTCACCATTAAAATATTGTAGAAAAGGCAGAGGAATGCAACCTTACGTCAATGGGACAGAGGTTGATGACAGTTTGGGACTCATCAGGTTTGCGACTTTCTTTTGAGTCCTCTTCTGGAGCTAGAGACTAGTAGCAGATGCACTAGCCCAAATGTGACAACAGTACTCCATACATGAGTGAATGGTGGCCTTGTAGAAATACAGGATACTTTCAGGTGTAAGTGGCTTTCTAGCGTGGTAGAGAGGCCACCTTCTTTGTGGCAGCCTTGGCAATGCTCTCAATGTATCTGTTCCAGCTCATGTTCCCTGTGAACGTTAGGCCAAAGAGTTTGAAAGATGTACTTTCAGGTAATGTATCTTTAGTCATAGTTGAGAAGGTTTCTTGTAATTGTTGAAAGAAACAAGCTTAGTCTTGGCAGCATTGAATGTGACCATCCATCTTTGTCCTCATTCCACTACAGATTGGAGGTTTTCCTCTAGCATTTGTGCCATTTCCTTAGATATGTGTTCATTTGTTTTCCCCTTCGTGCCTGTTATAGAGAATGGTATCATCAGCAAATATACTCATCTCGGAGACAATTTTATCAGGGAGGTCATTTATGAATATCAGAAATAATAAAGGTCCAAGGATAGACCCCCTGAGGTACTCCCACATTTATATCATATTACTTAGATGTACAGCCATTGAGGACAACCGGGATTTTTCTCTTACTTAAGAAGGATTTAATTACGTTATGTATCCTTCAAGTGATACCATATGATCTAATTTTCGTTAGAAAACCATTGTGCCATACCCTGTCAAAAGCCTTAGATATATTGAGGGCTACTGCTCTACCCTCCTCTGCTTTGTCCAGTGAACGATATATATGTTTAGAGATTACAGTTAGGATATCTGCTGTGGAACGGGCTTGCCTAAATCCATATTGATTATCGGTTAGAAGTTTAGCAGCTGTATGGTGATGGACTAGAGCTTGATTAATTATAGAACATGGTGTCACTTTTTTAAAGATTCCAGTTTCTATCCTTGTGTGACATTATATCTCACTGCCACGGTTGCTAACACACTCTTCAGTATGGCCGGGTAGTGATTTGGCCATAAGCGTAGAGATACAAAGAAATGCAATCCCAGAATTCCCTTTCTAGATTGATCTCTTTTTCAGCCGGATGACATGGCGTGCAGTTCTAAGGAAGCAGCTTTGTTTATGGAATCTGCGTTTAGCTTTAGGCACATATAAAGAGTGGGAGACATTACTGATAGTGTTTTTGGTTAGACGAGTGTTTTTCGGGAAAGTTTGGCGAGGGGGGGGAACCATAGATTGGAGCTCAGACGAGCACTTTCCTGTGGGAAAGAGGTTGCAGGGAAGAGAAAAGGGCACCCCCCCACTAGGCTACGAGGTCTATTTTGAATTCTGTCATGGCAGGATAAGCGACTTCTAACAGCTCCTGCCCAGATGTGGCAACCGTACTCAATCATTTGTCGTACCTGGCTTTTATATAGTTAGAGAATTGTATGTACTGGAGTGGTAGACGAATCCCACGATTTTTCCAGCGACCTTGGCAACGGGTTTGATGCATTCCATTTCATTTTGGTCTTCATCTTGTTGATTACTGACACCTTTTATTTTATTTTATTTTTTTTGTTATGGGCTGGGAGACATTTATCTATGCTCACGCCATGGCTGTGATACCAGGCATCAGTGAATAGCGACCAATCCCTCACAAGGAAAATGTGTGTTTGCATCGCAATAAAATAATCAATAATAATAGTCAAACACATAGCATAGAATAAACAAAAGCATCTAACCCAGCTTAGTATTGTGGCATTATATCTCTGTGCCACGGTTGCTAACACACTCTTCATCTTCTTCTTTATATTAAATGGCTTCACACCTTGTCTGGAGGAATTTTCATTAAAAAATGTATTACATAATTAAAATATTGTGATCGTAAACTATATCCAATGGCAAGGATTTATTTGGGGAGCTTTGGGAGTATAGAGTTATCCCTTGACTAGGTCCATTCTAACGCTGAATGATAGTATCTGTGTGGCACTCTTTCTCTGTGCCACGGTTGCTAACACACTCTTCAGCTCCTTCTTTATATTAAATGGCTTCACACCTTGTCTGGAGGAATTTTCATTAAAAAATGTATTACATAATTAAAATATTGTGATCGTAAACTATATCCAATGGCAAGGATTTATTTGGGGAGCTTTGGGAGTATAGAGTTATCCCTTGACTAGGTCAATTCTAACGCTGAATGATAGTATCTGTGTGGCACTCTTTCTCTGTGCTACGGTTGCTAACACACTCTTCAGCTTCTTCTTTATATTAAATGGCTTCACACCTTGTCTGGAGGAATTTTCATTAAAAAATGTATTACATAATTAAAATATTGTGATCGTAAACTATATCCAATGGCAAGGATTTATTTGGGGAGCTTTGGGAGTATAGAGTTATCCCTTGACTAGGTCCATTCTAACGCTGAATGATAGTATCTGTGTGGCACTCTTTCTCTGTGCCACGGTTGCTAACACACTCTTCAGCTTCTTCTTTATATTAAATGGCTTCACACCTTGTCTGGAGGAATTTTCATTAAAAAATGTATTACATAATTAAAATATTGTGATCGTAAACTATATCCAATTGCAAGGATTTATTTAGGGAGCTTTGGGAGTATAGAGTTATCCCTTGACTAGGTCCATTCTAACGCTGAATGATAGTATCTGTGTGGCACTCTTTCTCTGTGCCACGGTTGCTAACACACTCTTCAGCTTCTTCTTTATATTAAATGGCTTCACACCTTGTCTGGAGGAATTTTCATTAAAAAATGTATTACATAATTAAAATATTGTGATCGTAAACTATATCCAATGGCAAGGATTTATTTGGGGAGCTTTGGGAGTATAGAGTTATCCCTTGACTAGGTCCATTCTAACGCTGAATGATAGTATCTGTGTGGCAGTCTTTCTCTGTGCCACGGTTGCTAACACACTCTTCATCTTCTTCTTTATATTAAATGGCTTCACACCTTGTCTGGAGGAATTTTCATTAAAAAATGTATTACATAATTAAAATATTGTGATCGTAAACTATATCCAATGGCAAGGATTTATTTGGGGAGCTTTGGGAGTATAGAGTTATCCCTTGACTAGGTCCATTCTAACGCTGAATGATAGTATCTGTGTGGCAGTCTTTCTCTGTGCCACGGTTGCTAACACACTCTTCATCTTCTTCTTTATATTAAATGGCTTCACACGTTGTCTGGAGGAATTTTCATTAAAAAATGTATTACATAATTAAAATATTGTGATCGTAAACTATATCCAATGGCAAGGATTTATTTGGGGAGCTTTGGGAGTATAGAGTTATCCCTTGACTAGGTCCATTCTAACGCTGAATGATAGTATCTGTGTGGCACTCTTTCTCTGTGCCACGGTTGCTAACACACTCTTCAGCTTCTTCTTTATATTAAATGGCTTCACACCTTGTCTGGAGGAATTTTCATTAAAAAATGTATTACATAATTAAAATATTGTGATCGTAAACTATATCCAATGGCAAGGATTTATTTGGGGAGCTTTGGGAGTATAGAGTTATCCCTTGACTAGGTCCATTCTAACGCTGAATGATAGAATCTGTGTGGCACTCTTTCTCTGTGCTACGGTTGCTAACACACTCTTCAGCTTCTTCTTTATATTAAATGGCTTCACACCTTGTCTGGAGGAATTTTCATTAAAAAATGTATTACATAATTAAAATATTGTGATCGTAAACTATATCCAATGGCAAGGATTTATTTGGGGAGCTTTGGGAGTATAGAGTTATCCCTTGACTAGGTCCATTCTAACGCTGAATGATAGTATCTGTGTGGCACTCTTTCTCTGTGCCACGGTTGCTAACACACTCTTCAGCTTCTTCTTTATATTAAATGGCTTCACACCTTGTCTGGAGGAATTTTCATTAAAAAATGTATTACATAATTAAAATATTGTGATCGTAAACTATATCCAATGGCAAGGATTTATTTGGGGAGCTTTGGGAGTATAGAGTTATCCCTTGACTAGGTCCATTCTAACGCTGAATGATAGTATCTGTGTGGCACTCTTTCTCTGTGCTACGGTTGCTAACACACTCTTCAGCTTCTTCTTTATATTAAATGGCTTCACACCTTGTCTGGAGGAATTTTCATTAAAAAATGTATTACATAATTAAAATATTGTGATCGTAAACTATATCCAATGGCAAGGATTTATTTGGGGAGCTTTGGGAGTATAGAGTTATCCCTTGACTAGGTCAATTCTAACGCTGAATGATAGTATCTGTGTGGCACTCTTTCTCTGTGCTACGGTTGCTAACACACTCTTCAGCTTCTTCTTTATATTAAATGGCTTCACACCTTGTCTGGAGGAATTTTCATTAAAAAATGTATTACATAATTAAAATATTGTGATCGTAAACTATATCCAATGGCAAGGATTTATTTGGGGAGCTTTGGGAGTATAGAGTTATCCCTTGACTAGGTCCATTCTAACGCTGAATGATAGAATCTGTGTGGCACTCTTTCTCTGTGCTACGGTTGCTAACACACTCTTCAGCTTCTTCTTTATATTAAATGGCTTCACACCTTGTCTGGAGGAATTTTCATTAAAAAATGTATTACATAATTAAAATATTGTGATCGTAAACTATATCCAATGGCAAGGATTTATTTGGGGAGCTTTGGGAGTATAGAGTTATCCCTTGACTAGGTCCATTCTAACGCTGAATGATAGTATCTGTGTGGCACTCTTTCTCTGTGCTACGGTTGCTAACACACTCTTCAGCTTCTTCTTTATATTAAATGGCTTCACACCTTGTCTGGAGGAATTTTCATTAAAAAATGTATTACATAATTAAAATATTGTGATCGTAAACTATATCCAATGGCAAGGATTTATTTGGGGAGCTTTGGGAGTATAGAGTTATCCCTTGACTAGGTCCATTCTAACGCTGAATGATAGTATCTGTGTGGCACTCTTTCTCTGTGCTACGGTTGCTAACACACTCTTCAGCTTCTTCTTTATATTAAATGGCTTCACACCTTGTCTGGAGGAATTTTCATTAAAAAATGTATTACATAATTAAAATATTGTGATCGTAAACTATATCCAATGGCAAGGATTTATTTGGGGAGCTTTGGGAGTATAGAGTTATCCCTTGACTAGGTCCATTCTAACGCTGAATGATAGTATATGTGTGGCACTCTTTCTCTGTGCCACGGTTGCTAACACACTCTTCAGCTTCTTCTTTATATTAAATGGCTTCACACCTTGTCTGGAGGAATTTTCATTAAAAAATGTATTACATAATTAAAATATTGTGATCGTAAACTATATCCAATGGCAAGGATTTATTTGGGGAGCTTTGGGAGTATAGAGTTATCCCTTGACTAGGTCCATTCTAACGCTGAATGATAGTATCTGTGTGGCACTCTTTCTCTGTGCTACGGTTGCTAACACACTCTTCAGCTTCTTCTTTATATTAAATGGCTTCACACCTTGTCTGGAGGAATTTTCATTAAAAAATGTATTACATAATTAAAATATTGTGATCGTAAACTATATCCAATGGCAAGGATTTATTTGGGGAGCTTTGGGAGTATAGAGTTATCCCTTGACTAGGTCCATTCTAACGCTGAATGATAGTATCTGTGTGGCACTCTTTCTCTGTGCCACGGTTGCTAACACACTCTTCAGCTTCTTCTTTATATTAAATGGCTTCACACCTTGTCTGGAGGAATTTTCATTAAAAAATGTATTACATAATTAAAATATTGTGATCGTAAACTATATCCAATGGCAAGGATTTATTTGGGGAGCTTTGGGAGTATAGAGTTATCCCTTGACTAGGTCCATTCTAACGCTGAATGATAGTATCTGTGTGGCACTCTTTCTCTGTGCTACGGTTGCTAACACACTCTTCAGCTTCTTCTTTATATTAAATGGCTTCACACCTTGTCTGGAGGAATTTTCATTAAAAAATGTATTACATAATTAAAATATTGTGATCGTAAACTATATCCAATGGCAAGGATTTATTTGGGGAGCTTTGGGAGTATAGAGTTATCCCTTGACTAGGTCCATTCTAACGCTGAATGATAGTATCTGTGTGGCACTCTTTCTCTGTGCTACGGTTGCTAACACACTCTTCAGCTTCTTCTTTATATTAAATGGCTTCACACCTTGTCTGGAGGAATTTTCATTAAAAAATGTATTACATAATTAAAATATTGTGATCGTAAACTATATCCAATGGCAAGGATTTATTTGGGGAGCTTTGGGAGTATAGAGTTATCCCTTGACTAGGTCCATTCTAACGCTGAATGATAGTATCTGTGTGGCACTCTTTCTCTGTGCCACGGTTGCTAACACACTCTTCAGCTTCTTCTTTATATTAAATGGCTTCACACCTTGTCTGGAGGAATTTTCATTAAAAAATGTATTACATAATTAAAATATTGTGATCGTAAACTATATCCAATGGCAAGGATTTATTTGGGGAGCTTTGGGAGTATAGAGTTATCCCTTGACTAGGTCCATTCTAACGCTGAATGATAGTATCTGTGTGGCACTCTTTCTCTGTGCTACGGTTGCTAACACACTCTTCAGCTTCTTCTTTATATTAAATGGCTTCACACCTTGTCTGGAGGAATTTTCATTAAAAAATGTATTACATAATTAAAATATTGTGATCGTAAACTATATCCAATGGCAAGGATTTATTTGGGGAGCTTTGGGAGTATAGAGTTATCCCTTGACTAGGTCAATTCTAACGCTGAATGATAGTATCTGTGTGGCACTCTTTCTCTGTGCTACGGTTGCTAACACACTCTTCAGCTTCTTCTTTATATTAAATGGCTTCACACCTTGTCTGGAGGAATTTTCATTAAAAAATGTATTACATAATTAAAATATTGTGATCGTAAACTATATCCAATGGCAAGGATTTATTTGGGGAGCTTTGGGAGTATAGAGTTATCCCTTGACTAGGTCCATTCTAACGCTGAATGATAGAATCTGTGTGGCACTCTTTCTCTGTGCTACGGTTGCTAACACACTCTTCAGCTTCTTCTTTATATTAAATGGCTTCACACCTTGTCTGGAGGAATTTTCATTAAAAAATGTATTACATAATTAAAATATTGTGATCGTAAACTATATCCAATGGCAAGGATTTATTTGGGGAGCTTTGGGAGTATAGAGTTATCCCTTGACTAGGTCCATTCTAACGCTGAATGATAGTATCTGTGTGGCACTCTTTCTCTGTGCTACGGTTGCTAACACACTCTTCAGCTTCTTCTTTATATTAAATGGCTTCACACCTTGTCTGGAGGAATTTTCATTAAAAAATGTATTACATAATTAAAATATTGTGATCGTAAACTATATCCAATGGCAAGGATTTATTTGGGGAGCTTTGGGAGTATAGAGTTATCCCTTGACTAGGTCCATTCTAACGCTGAATGATAGTATCTGTGTGGCACTCTTTCTCTGTGCTACGGTTGCTAACACACTCTTCAGCTTCTTCTTTATATTAAATGGCTTCACACCTTGTCTGGAGGAATTTTCATTAAAAAATGTATTACATAATTAAAATATTGTGATCGTAAACTATATCCAATGGCAAGGATTTATTTGGGGAGCTTTGGGAGTATAGAGTTATCCCTTGACTAGGTCCATTCTAACGCTGAATGATAGTATATGTGTGGCACTCTTTCTCTGTGCCACGGTTGCTAACACACTCTTCAGCTTCTTCTTTATATTAAATGGCTTCACACCTTGTCTGGAGGAATTTTCATTAAAAAATGTATTACATAATTAAAATATTGTGATCGTAAACTATATCCAATGGCAAGGATTTATTTGGGGAGCTTTGGGAGTATAGAGTTATCCCTTGACTAGGTCCATTCTAACGCTGAATGATAGTATCTGTGTGGCACTCTTTCTCTGTGCTACGGTTGCTAACACACTCTTCAGCTTCTTCTTTATATTAAATGGCTTCACACCTTGTCTGGAGGAATTTTCATTAAAAAATGTATTACATAATTAAAATATTGTGATCGTAAACTATATCCAATGGCAAGGATTTATTTGGGGAGCTTTGGGAGTATAGAGTTATCCCTTGACTAGGTCCATTCTAACGCTGAATGATAGTATCTGTGTGGCACTCTTTCTCTGTGCTACGGTTGCTAACACACTCTTCAGCTTCTTCTTTATATTAAATGGCTTCACACCTTGTCTGGAGGAATTTTCATTAAAAAATGTATTACATAATTAAAATATTGTGATCGTAAACTATATCCAATGGCAAGGATTTATTTGGGGAGCTTTGGGAGTATAGAGTTATCCCTTGACTAGGTCCATTCTAACGCTGAATGATAGTATCTGTGTGGCACTCTTTCTCTGTGCTACGGTTGCTAACACACTCTTCAGCTTCTTCTTTATATTAAATGGCTTCACACCTTGTCTGGAGGAATTTTCATTAAAACATGTATTTCATAATTAAAATATTGTGATCGTAAACTATATCCAATGGCAAGGATTTATTTGGGGAGCTTTGGGAGTATAGAGTTATCCCTTGACTAGGTCCATTCTAACGCTGAATGATAGTATCTGTGTGGCACTCTTTCTCTGTGCCACGGTTGCTAACACACTCTTCAGCTTCTTCTTTATATTAAATGGCTTCACCCCTTGTCTGGAGGAATTTTCATTAAAAAATGTATTACATAATTAAAATATTGTGATCGTAAACTATATCCAATGGCAAGGATTTATTTGGGGAGCTTTGGGAGTATAGAGTTATCCCTTGACTAGGTCCATTCTAACGCTGAATGATAGTATCTGTGTGGCACTCTTTCTCTGTGCCACGGTTGCTAACACACTCTTCAGCTTCTTCTTTATATTAAATGGCTTCACACCTTGTCTGGAGGAATTTTCATTAAAAAATGTATTACATAATTAAAATATTGTGATCGTAAACTATATCCAATGGCAAGGATTTATTTGGGGAGCTTTGGGAGTATAGAGTTATCCCTTGACTAGGTCCATTCTAACGCTGAATGATAGTATCTGTGTGGCAGTCTTTCTCTGTGCTACGGTTGCTAACACACTCTTCAGCTTCTTCTTTATATTAAATGGCTTCACACCTTGTCTGGAGGAATTTTCATTAAAACATGTATTTCATAATTAAAATATTGTGATCGTAAACTATATCCAATGGCAAGGATTTATTTGGGGAGCTTTGGGAGTATAGAGTTATCCCTTGACTAGGCCCATTCTAACGCTGAATGATAGTATCTGTGTGGCACTCTTTCTCTGTGCCACGGTTGCTAACGCACTCTTCAGCTTCTTCTTTATATTAAATGGCTTCACACCTTGTCTGGAGGAATTTTCATTAAAAAATGTATTACATAATTAAAATATTGTGATCGTAAACTATATCCAATGGCAAGGATTTATTTGGGGAGCTTTGGGAGTATAGAGTTATCCCTTGACTAGGTCCATTCTAACGCTGAATGATAGTATCTGTGTGGCAGTCTTTCTCTGTGCTACGGTTGCTAACACACTCTTCAGCTTCTTCTTTATATTAAATGGCTTCACACCTTGTCTGGAGGAATTTTCATTAAAAAATGTATTACATAATTAAAATATTGTGATCGTAAACTATATCCAATGGCAAGGATTTATTTGGGGAGCTTTGGGAGTATAGAGTTATCCCTTGACTAGGTCCATTCTAACGCTGAATGATAGTATCTGTGTGGCAGTCTTTCTCTGTGCTACGGTTGCTAACACACTCTTCAGCTTCTTCTTTATATTAAATGGCTTCACACCTTGTCTGGAGGAATTTTCATTAAAAAATGTATTACATAATTAAAATATTGTGATCGTAAACTATATCCAATGGCAAGGATTTATTTGGGGAGCTTTGGGAGTATAGAGTTATCCCTTGACTAGGTCCATTCTAACGCTGAATGATAGTATCTGTGTGGCAGTCTTTCTCTGTGCTACGGTTGCTAACACACTCTTCAGCTTCTTCTTTATATTAAATGGCTTCACACGTTGTCTGGAGGAATTTTCATTAAAAAATGTATTTCATAATTAAAATATTGTGATCGTAAACTATATCCAATGGCAAGGATTTATTTGGGGAGCTTTGGGAGTATAGAGTTATCCCTTGACTAGGTCCATTCTAACGGTGAATGATAGTATCTGTGTGGCACTCTTTCTCTTTGCTACGGTTGCTAACACACTCTTCAGCTTCTTCTTTATATTAAATGGCTTCACACGTTGTCTGGAGGAATTTTCATTAAAAAATGTATTTCATAATTAAAATATTGTGATCGTAAACTATATCCAATGGCAAGGATTTATTTGGGGAGCTTATGGAGTATAGAGTTATCCCTTGACTAGGTCCATTCTAACGCTGAATGATAGTATCTGTGTGGCACTCTTTCTCTGTGCTACAGTTGCTAACACACTCTTCAGCTTCTTCTTTATATTAAATGGCTTCACACCTTGTCTGGAGGAATTTTCATTAAAAAATGTATTACATAATTAAAATATTGTGATCGTAAACTATATCCAATGGCAAGGATTTATTTGGGGAGCTTTGGGAGTATAGAGTTATCCCTTGACTAGGTCCATTCTAACGCTGAATGATAGTATCTGTGTGGCACTCTTTCTCTGTGCTATGGTTGCTAGCACACTCTTCAGCTTCTTCTTTATATTAAATGGCTTCACACCTTGTCTGGAGGAATTTTCATTAAAAAATGTATTACATAATTAAAATATTGTGATCGTAAACTATATCCAATGGCAAGGATTTATTTGGGGAGCTTTGGGAGTATAGAGTTATCCCTTGACTAGGTCCATTCTAACGCTGAATGATAGTATCTGTGTGGCACTCTTTCTCTGTGCCACGGTTGCTAACACACTCTTCAGCTTCTTCTTTATATTAAATGACTTCACACTTTGTCTGGAGGAATTTTCATTAGAAAATGTATTACATAATTAAAATATTGTGATCGTAAACTATATCCAATGGCAAGGATTTATTTGGGGAGCTTTGGGAGTATAGAGTTATCCCTTGACTAGGTCCATTCTAACGCTGAATGATAGTATCTGTGTGGCACTCTTTCTCTGTGCCACGGTTGCTAACACACTCTTCAGCTTCTTCTTTATATTAAATGGCTTCACACCTTGTCTGGAGGAATTTTCATTAAAAAATGTATTACATAATTAAAATATTGTGATCGTAAACTATATCCAATGGCAAGGATTTATTTGGGGAGCTTTGGGAGTATAGAGTTATCCCTTGACTAGGTCCATTCTAACGCTGAATGATAGTATCTGTGTGGCACTCTTTCTTTGTGCCACGGTTGCTAACACACTCTTCAGCTTCTTCTTTATATTAAATGGCTTCACACCTTGTCTGGAGGAATTTTCATTAAAAAATGTATTACATAATTAAAATATTGTGATCGTAAACTATATCCAATGGCAAGGATTTATTTGGGGAGCTTTGGGAGTATAGAGTTATCCCTTGACTAGGTCCATTCTAACGCTGAATGATAGTATCTGTGTGGCACTCTTTCTTTGTGCCACGGTTGCTAACACACTCTTCAGCTTCTTCTTTATATTAAATGGCTTCACACCTTGTCTGGAGGAATTTTCATTAAAAAATGTATTACATAATTAAAATATTGTGATCGTAAACTATATCCAATGGCAAGGATTTATTTGGGGAGCTTTGGGAGTATAGAGTTATCCCTTGACTAGGTCCATTCTAACGCTGAATGATAGTATCTGTGTGGCACTCTTTCTCTGTGCCACGGTTGCTAACGCACTCTTCAGCTTCTTCTTTATATTAAATGGCTTCACACTTTGTCTGGAGGAATTTTCATTAAAAAATGTATTACATAATTAAAATATTGTGATCGTAAACTATATCCAATGGCAAGGATTTATTTGGGGAGCTTTGGGAGTATAGAGTTATCCCTTGACTAGGTCCATTCTAACGCTGAATGATAGTATCTGTGTGGCACTCTTTCTCTGTGCTACGGTTGCTAACACACTCTTCAGCTTCTTCTTTATATTAAATGGCTTCACACCTTGTCTGGAGGAATTTTCATTAAAAAATGTATTACATAATTAAAATATTGTGATCGTAAACTATATCCAATGGCAAGGATTTATTTGGGGAGCTTTGGGAGTATAGAGTTATCCCTTGACTATGTCCATTCTAACGCTGAATGATAGTATCTGTGTGGCACTCTTTCTCTGTGCTACGGTTGCTAACACACTCTTCAGCTTCTTCTTTATATTAAATGGCTTCACACCTTGTCTGGAGGAATTTTCATTAAAAAATGTATTACATAATTAAAATATTGTGATCGTAAACTATATCCAATGGCAAGGATTTATTTGGGGAGCTTTGGGAGTATAGAGTTATCCCTTGACTAGGTCCATTCTAACGCTGAATGATAGTATCTGTGTGGCACTCTTTCTCTGTGCTACGGTTGCTAACACACTCTTCAGCTTCTTCTTTATATTAAATGGCTTCACACCTTGTCTGGAGGAATTTTCATTAAAAAATGTATTACATCATTAAAATATTGTGATCGTAAACTATATCCAATGGCAAGGATTTATTTGGGGAGCTTTGGGAGTATAGAGTTATCCCTTGACTATGTCCATTCTAACGCTGAATGATAGTATCTGTGTGGCACTCTTTCTCTGTGCTACGGTTGCTAACACACTCTTCAGCTTCTTCTTTATATTAAATGGCTTCACACCTTGTCTGGAGGAATTTTCATTAAAAAATGTATTACATAATTAAAATATTGTGATCGTAAACTATATCCAATGGCAAGGATTTATTTGGGGAGCTTTGGGAGTATAGAGTTATCCCTTGACTAGGTCCATTCTAACGCTGAATGATAGTATCTGTGTGGCACTCTTTCTCTGTGCTACGGTTGCTAACACACTCTTCAGCTTCTTCTTTATATTAAATGGCTTCACACCTTGTCTGGAGGAATTTTCATTAAAAAATGTATTACATAATTAAAATATTGTGATCGTAAACTATATCCAATGGCAAGGATTTATTTGGGGAGCTTTGGGAGTATAGAGTTATCCCTTGACTATGTCCATTCTAACGCTGAATGATAGTATCTGTGTGGCACTCTTTCTCTGTGCTACGGTTGCTAACACACTCTTCAGCTTCTTCTTTATATTAAATGGCTTCACACCTTGTCTGGAGGAATTTTCATTAAAAAATGTATTACATAATTAAAATATTGTGATCGTAAACTATATCCAATGGCAAGGATTTATTTGGGGAGCTTTGGGAGTATAGAGTTATCCCTTGACTATGTCCATTCTAACGCTGAATGATAGTATCTGTGTGGCACTCTTTCTCTGTGCTACGGTTGCTAACACACTCTTCAGCTTCTTCTTTATATTAAATGGCTTCACACCTTGTCTGGAGGAATTTTCATTAAAAAATGTATTACATAATTAAAATATTGTGATCGTAAACTATATCCAATGGCAAGGATTTATTTGGGGAGCTTTGGGAGTATAGAGTTATCCCTTGACTAGGTCCATTCTAACGCTGAATGATAGTATCTGTGTGGCACTCTTTCTCTGTGCTACGGTTGCTAACACACTCTTCAGCTTCTTCTTTATATTAAATGGCTTCACACCTTGTCTGGAGGAATTTTCATTAAAAAATGTATTACATAATTAAAATATTGTGATCGTAAACTATATCCAATGGCAAGGATTTATTTGGGGAGCTTTGGGAGTATAGAGTTATCCCTTGACTATGTCCATTCTAACGCTGAATGATAGTATCTGTGTGGCACTCTTTCTCTGTGCTACGGTTGCTAACACACTCTTCAGCATCTTCTTTATATTAAATGGCTTCACACCTTGTCTGGAGGAATTTTCATTAAAAAATGTATTACATAATTAAAATATTGTGATCGTAAACTATATCCAATGGCAAGGATTTATTTGGGGAGCTTTGGGAGTATAGAGTTATCCCTTGACTAGGTCCATTCTAACGCTGAATGATAGTATCTGTGTGGCACTCTTTCTCTGTGCCACGGTTGCTAACACACTCTTCAGCTTCTTCTTTATATTAAATGACTTCACACTTTGTCTGGAGGAATTTTCATTAAAAAATGTATTACATAATTAAAATATTGTGATCGTAAACTATATCCAATGGCAAGGATTTATTTGGGGGGCTTTGGGAGTATAGAGTTATCCCTTGACTAGGTCCATTCTAACGCTGAATGATAGTATATGTGTGGCACTCTTTCTCTGTGCCACGGTTGCTAACACACTCTTCAGCTTCTTCTTTATATTAAATGACTTCACACCTTGTCTGGAGGAATTTTCATTAAAACATGTATTACATAATTAAAATATTGTGATCGTAAACTATATCCAATGGCAAGGATTTATTTGGGGAGCTTTGGGAGTATAGAGTTATCCCTTGACTAGGTCCATTCTAACGCTGAATGATAGTATCTGTGTGGCACTCTTTCTCTGTGCCACGGTTGCTAACACACTCTTCAGCTTCTTCTTTATATTAAATGGCTTCACACCTTGTCTGGAGGAATTTTCATTAAAAAATGTATTACATAATTAAAATATTGTGATCGTAAACTATATCCAATGGCAAGGATTTATTTGGGGAGCTTTGGGAGTATAGAGTTATCCCTTGACTAGGTCCATTCTAACGCTGAATGATAGTATCTGTGTGGCACTCTTTCTCTGTGCTACGGTTGCTAACACACTCTTCAGCTTCTTCTTTATATTAAATGGCTTCACACTTTGTCTGGAGGAATTTTCATTAAAAAATGTATTACATAATTAAAATATTGTGATCGTAAACTATATCCAATGGCAAGGATTTATTTGGGGAGCTTTGGGAGTATAGAGTTATCCCTTGACTAGGTCCATTCTAACGCTGAATGATAGTATATGTGTGGCACTCTTTCTCTGTGCCACGGTTGCTAACACACTCTTCAGCTTCTTCTTTATATTAAATGACTTCACACCTTGTCTGGAGGAATTTTCATTAAAACATGTATTACATAATTAAAATATTGTGATCGTAAACTATATCCAATGGCAAGGATTTATTTGGGGAGCTTTGGGAGTATAGAGTTATCCCTTGACTAGGTCCATTCTAACGCTGAATGATAGTATCTGTGTGGCACTCTTTCTCTGTGCCACGGTTGCTAACACACTCTTCAGCTTCTTCTTTATATTAAATGGCTTCACACCTTGTCTGGAGGAATTTTCATTAAAAAATGTATTACATAATTAAAATATTGTGATCGTAAACTATATCCAATGGCAAGGATTTATTTGGGGAGCTTTGGGAGTATAGAGTTATCCCTTGACTAGGTCCATTCTAACGCTGAATGATAGTATCTGTGTGGCACTCTTTCTCTGTGCTACGGTTGCTAACACACTCTTCAGCTTCTTCTTTATATTAAATGGCTTCACACTTTGTCTGGAGGAATTTTCATTAAAAAATGTATTACATAATTAAAATATTGTGATCGTAAACTATATCCAATGGCAAGGATTTATTTGGGGAGCTTTGGGAGTATAGAGTTATCCCTTGACTAGGTCCATTCTAACGCTGAATGATAGTATATGTGTGGCACTCTTTCTCTGTGCCACGGTTGCTAACACACTCTTCAGCTTCTTCTTTATATTAAATGACTTCACACCTTGTCTGGAGGAATTTTCATTAAAACATGTATTACATAATTAAAATATTGTGATCGTAAACTATATCCAATGGCAAGGATTTATTTGGGGAGCTTTGGGAGTATAGAGTTATCCCTTGACTAGGTCCATTCTAACGCTGAATGATAGTATCTGTGTGGCAGTCTTTCTCTGTGCCACGGTTGCTAACACACTCTTCAGCTTCTTCTTTATATTAAATGGCTTCACACCTTGTCTGGAGGAATTTTCATTAAAACATGTATTTCATAATTAAAATATTGTGATCGTAAACTATATCCAATGGCAAGGATTCATTTGGGGAGCTTTGGGAGTATAGAGTTATCCCTTGACTAGGTCCATTCTAACGCTGAATGATAGTATCTGTGTGGCACTCTTTCTTTGTGCTACGGTTGCTAACACACTCTTCAGCTTCTTCTTTATATTAAATGGCTTCACACCTTGTCAGGAAAACAGTAAATCATGACTAAATATTCAAAATCACATTTTGTATTCACAGCCCAAGTAAGATCTCCTCGATATGGCTAACCCAACTTACGAGGAATGGTTCGCCTTCTCCAAGTGATGTTACCATGTACGAGCCTTTTTCAAGTCTCACACAAAACACACATTCATATTTCAAGTTGTCATATACATACGCGCACACAAACATACGCGCCCACGTCCACACATGTACACTTATTCACGTTCGCGTACATACACTCACATTCACGTATATATACACACACACTTACGTACACACATGTACTCACGCACGCGAACACGATCACGCACATGGACGACGTCACTTCCGCTTTCTAAGGAAATACACATGCGCAAAATACACTCTGGAAACGAGTATAAAAACAAGGCGATAAGCTGTTTCTAATCCTCTTTGGAACCAACTCTCAACTAGAGAGGTTGGGCGAACAAGCCGCGCGCCGTTCTGGTGCGCGCGCACGCGCACCTCACGCCCACTTCCTACTATGTATGGGGCATGAGCTAAAGACTGTATGTATACATTCTCACTCTTTCTCTTTCCACCTACTACTGGCCACTAAGAACACCTTCGCGTCGCTGACTACTAACTGATGACAACTCTGATATCCTCTCCTTTGTCTACACGCTGGACTACCATGTTCAATTTTCCTACAACATTTATTTCTCTTCCCACGCGCGGACATGTTATGACTAAAATGTTCATTTCTTTCAACAGCAAATAAACGACATTTATCTTATCCATTAATTGTGTCTTTGTTTCCTTCAATTCCCATTCGTTTCATTATTATTTTGTAACGGGATTGGGGTATTTATATATCCTAGTCCCCTACAACCTCAAGTAGCAGTACAAAGCTGGATATTCCACCAGACAAGAGAAATTCTTGTCCTGGAATCCAGTGAGATGAAGAAACCACAAAAAATTATTTAAAAGGTCAATTGAGGAAAAGAAAATTATGTTCCCAAAGTGAATGATAGTATCTGTGTGGCACTCTTTCTCTGTGCCACGATTGCTAACACACTCTCCAGGTGGTGATTTGGCCATAAGCTAGAGATACACAGAAATGCAGCCCCAGAATTCCCATTCCTTGATCGGCCTTTTTTTTCATCCAGACAACATGGGGTAAGCACGCAGATTTCTGTCTATTCGTAAACTAGAGAGGGCACCCGCTCCCTCTCAACACTCGTTAAGCATAGTTAGTTTAATAATTGTAGGATATGTAAATTATATATTGTCTTATAATATATATTTTTGTACAATAAATAGTTAAGATTATATAATATATTTATATATAATATATCTCCTCTGATCTTGAGCATGTAGTACAATGGGGAAAGGAGTGGCTGGTTACTTTTAATGCATCTAAAACCAAGCTTCTCTCTTTACATCATCAACATTCTGATCCACATCTGGCATCAATTGAAATGAATAGCTCTCGTCTTCAGGAGGCCTCAAGTTTTGACAAGTTTCTGGGCTTGACCATTGCTCCTGATCTTAAATGGAACACGTACATCAAATCTGTTGCCAAGGCCGCTGGAAAAATGGTGGGATCTTTCTATCGATCCAGTAGATATCTCACTGCTGATGCAATTCTCTATCTATAAAGAGCTAGGTACGTCCAAGGATGGAATACTGTTGCCACATCTGGGCAGGAGCTGCTAGAAAGGACTTGGCCTGCCTTGATAGAGTTCAAAATAGACTTCGTAGCCTATTAGGAGATGTCCTTTTCTCTTCCTTGCAACCTCTATCTCACAGAAGAGATGTTGCGAGTTTGTCTCTGATGTATCGTTATTTTCATGGAAAGTGTTCGACTGAGCTTCAATCTATGGTCCCCCCCTCGCAAAACTTTCACAAGAAACACTCGTCTAGCTGTAAACACTATCAATAATTCCCCCCACTCTTTATCTGTGCCTAAACCTAAACGTAGATTCCATGAACAAAGCTTTTTTATTAGAACTGCACACCTGTGGAATTGTCTTCCGTTTTCCTGCTTTCCGGCTGACTACAATATGGTTGTCTTCAAGTCTAACGTAAATAAGTTCTTGATGAGCCATTCCATATAAGTTATCAAATTTACCAAATTTTCATTACTAATGATTATTATATTGTCCAATTTCTACTGTACACTCTTTAACCCTTATCCTTGAGTGGCCTCTTGGCCTTGATAATGAGTTGATACCTATAAAAAAAAAAGAAAAAGTCCAATGTGAACAAGTTCTAATTGAATCGTCCCCCTAAGTAATCCAAGTTTCAAAATTCCCACTGTTTACTATGCTAAAATCACAATGACTAATGTATACCTATTAACCCTTATCCTCGAGTGGCCTCTGGGCCTTGATAAGTGGTGACACCCTTGTAAAAAAAAAAAAATATATATTTGCAATTGTGTTGCATGTCATTTTTCTTGTCTCTGCCATGTCTCTATTAAACAATGAAGCGGTCCAGAATACGATGAAGGAAGATTCCAATCAGAGTACCACATGGAAGAGAGAAGAGATCATCTTGAGAGAATGGAGGCGCATCCAATATCTCAGGTATGCTTTTCTTCTCGATATGCTGAACCTAATGACTGGCCCATCTTCACATCTTCATATCTAAGTCCAAACAAGAGGGGATGTAGGTATAGGAAGATGAGAACTCTATAGACCAAGGAAAGTCAACGTGTATTCAATTGAAAATTTCTAAGTCCAAACAAGAGGGGATGTAGGTATAGGAAGATGAGAACTCTATAGACCAAGGAAAGTCAACGTGTATTCAATTGAAAATTTCTAAGTCCAAACAAGAGGGGATGTAGGTATAGGAAGATGAGAACTCTATAGACCAAGGAAAGTCAACGTGTATTCAATTGAAAATTTCTAAGTCCAAACAAGAGGGGATGTAGGTATAAGACATTGAGTGTAACACATTGAAGCCGGTCGCATGCCAGTGACCAGCTGATGTGTTATAAATGGAGCCCTTTTGACCAGGATATATTATTTTTCAGCATGGAAATAATTTCGACCCTGCCAGGTTTAAGTCGATTACGGCACCATCTGTTATAAATGTTGCCTTTAGACAAAAGATTGACTCTGAAAAATCCACGGCATAGCCAAATATAATAGCCACCAGATGAATAAAATAAAAAAAAATTAAGGTCGACGGTTTTTAAAAACTGAATATTTCGGCCAGAAGATAAAGAAATATCTAAAAGCACGGTTTATAAGAAATTCAAAAAAAAAATAAAAAATAAAAAATGGCAGACCAATACACACACGTGCACAAACGCAAGCAATAAATGTACTCAGAAATATTCAGAAACCTGAAAAAAAAAAGAATTGTTTTGCAAGTCCGAAGAAACAAAAAGTAACATACAAGAGATCGATTCAGAAAAAAAGAAGTGTACCCTTCCTACATCCTAAATAACCCTTCGATTGAAAAAAAAAAGTGAGAAATGTATCTCTCTACACAAAAAAAAAAACAGACGAAAAAAGTCTCTCTAAAAAGTTTCGAGTCAACAGCCGTTGGGAAATGACGATAATGTTTTTTGCTCCCCAAAAAGCAGGAATATACACCCGCGTGGACGACGCATGGTGACCGACAAATGATCAATTCAACTTGGCGGACAGCCATGAGACCAAAAAGGGACATTTACTCCAACATGGAATTACCTTGGTAAACATAATTTAACGAGAGCCATTCTACCCAAGAACTTTGTCAGGACAAACCGCATATTGAAGATGACGAAGAAAGAAAAAGAAGTGATAAAGAAAAACTAAGGGCATTATCACGTCATCGAAATGCGCGCGTCAGGGGAGAAATTCCCACCAAGAAAGCTAAGTATCGTTCGATATCCATTCTCTCATATTTCACCCCCCCCCTCAGCCTGCTCAATGACAGTCGAGTTCTTTCCGTGAAATAATTTCTTTCCTCGCCAAGCATAAAGGTGAAAAAATTGGGAAAAGAAAAGAAGAGGGAAAGAGAGAAAGAACATTGTTACCTAACTTCCATTTTGATTGTTCTGTTTTTGTTTCAACTGTGACTTTATGCGTTATCAAAGAAAAGAGAAATCATAACCCCATCCCAACCTGATATTGTCTGCGACCCGACTTTCATTTTGATTATCCTGATATCTTGCTTTATCTGTCTCCTTATGTTTTGCGAAAGTTTGTGATCCGACTTTCATTTTGAATATTCTAATATTTTGTTTTAACTGTGACTCTGTGTTTTATCAAAAAAAAGAAAAGAAAGAAAAGGAGAGAAAAGGAAGAGAGAAAACAATATATATCCACCAATGACCCCCCCCCATCCTGATCTAATGTTGTCTGTGACTGGACTCTCTTTATGACTATTTTATTATTTTTATTTCCTTCATTTGTTTTTTTTGTTTGAATAATAAATTTATATATATTTTACCATTGTTCATTTGGTGTCCGACCTTTTTCATTCCCTGCCATCTTTATTATTTAACATGAATGTTATCGGGTAGTCCATGACGATTCCTCTGATTCGAAACTTGGGAAATGCCATGCGGTTGTGATATTATTACGGCCGGCAAAATTCCACACTTTTTCTTTTACTTACGACACAAAGAGATATAGGTATATCTCTTTCTCTCTCACACTATCTCTCTCAAAAGAATTGTTTTGCACCTCCGAAGAAACAAAAAGTTACATACAAGAGATTGATTCAGAAAAAAAAAGTGTACCCTTCCTACATCCTAAATAACCCTTCGATTGAAAACAAAAAGTGAGAAATGTGTCTCTCTACACCAAAGGCAAAGGGGGGAGATAGAGTCATGTTAGAGCACGCGGTCGGTTCGTCGACTAAGCAGCTCGAACGCTGGTCCGGACGAAAAAAGGGAAGTTGACAGGTTTTGTTGACTTTTATACTGAAGTTAGTATTCTGGGTGCGCATGTCTGGTTTTCACTTTAAAGGAAGTGACGTCACAGCTCGGGTGTGTCTGTGTGTGCGCATGAATGTGAGTGCGTATGAGGATGTGTATATGCGTGCATGTGTGTGTGCGTATGTGCGTGCGTATGTGTGCGTGCGTATATGTTTGGTCAAACATGTTCGAACAGATCTTTATTTCTTTTTCTTACGACGCAAAGATATATATATCTCTTTCTCACTCACACTATCTCTCTCTCATGCTCAAAAAATAAATTTAAAATAAAGCAAAAAAAAAAAAAGAATACCTAACAATTTTAATCTGATATGTTGCGGACCAGGATATGAAATACCCTAACTCGCTACAAGAAAAAATAATGACACGAATTGAATGAAGGAAACAAAGAACTCAAATGCTGGAATAAAATAAACATGTCGTTTATTTTCTGTTGAGAAATGAAAGTCTTCGGTGTACACATGTTCATTCAGCCGTTGATAACTACACGCGTAGAAGGAAAGGGGAATGCAATAGAGAAACGGCCTGTAGAAAGAGAAGGTTAAGCTCAGTAGAGAGTCGCGCACATGTCTGTGTTGATGAACCAAAACCAAAGGGGAGATAGAGTGAGAAAGTCAATCCAGGTTATGGAGATAGAAAGCGTATAAAGTGTACGTACTGTTTGTTGGCTTTTTGCCCCACATGGCGACGGCAAGGGTATGATATGGCACCCCCTCCTTAGAAAATTCATTGGAAAAAAATCAATTCAGTAATAAATGAACGTTTTTAAGGTGTCCGGAAAGTGGATCAAATATGTTGAAGCTGTAGAAGACTAGGATATAAATACCCTAACTCGCTACAAGAAAAAATAATGAAACAAATTGAATGAAGGAAACAAAGAACTCAAATGCTGGAATAAAATAAACATGTCGTTTATTTTCTGTTGAGAAATGAAAGTCTTCGGTGTACACGTGTTCATTCAGCTGTTGATGACTACGCGCGTGGAAGGAAAGGGGAATGCTATAGAGAAACGCGAAGTGGCAAGCCAGCCTGTAGAAAGAAAGGGTTAAGCTCAGTAGAGCGTCGCGCACATGTCTGTTTTGATGGACCAAAGGCAAAGGGGGGAGATAGAGTCATGTTAGAGCACGCGGTCGGTTCGTCGACTAAGCAGCTTGAACGCTGGTCCGGACGAAAAAAGGGAAGTTAACAGGTTTTGTTGACTTTTATACTGGAGTTAGTGTTCTGGGTGCGCATGTCTGGTTTTCACTTTAAAGGAAGTGATGTCACAGCTCGGGTGTGTGTGTGTGTGTGCGCATGAATGTGAGTGCGTATGAGGATGTGTATATGCGTGCGTGTGTGTGTGTGTATGTGCGTGCGTATGTGTGGGTGTGTATATGTGTGATCAAACATGTTCGAACAGATCTTTATTTCAGGGTTGAAAAAATATAGGACTTTTGTTAATTGTTTTTGACTTTGAAAATCTTAGAACCTTGTAAAATGTTAATGACTTTTTCAGTAAAGATTTGAAAAATAACTCTCATTCCTACACTTTATTTACAGAAACAGTTCATAACCTCACTTGGAGAAGGTGCACCATTCCTCGTAAAAGCTAATATGAGTCAGTCATAGTGAGGAGATCTTATTTGGGCAGTGAATACTAAGTGATTTTGAATATTTGGTCAGGGTTTACTTCTATGGAAAAAGTATCCTCATGCCAGGTTGTTCTGCCAACCCCTTTACAGAGAGACCTTAGACACTCGAGGACAGTGTCTAGTAGGCATTCAAGTTACTTGTATCTGTATACATGTTCTTTTTCAGGTTAGGTAACAATTAACGCTGAAACATTTAGTGTAACATGTGAAGCCAGTCGTACACCATATTATACTTGTTGTGCACAAGGCTTTGCTATTTTATATTCTTTTTTTCACATATGATCTATATATATTATATAAATCTTTTTTTTCCTTTTTTTAAATTTAACTATAGTAAGTTTTAAGAGATCAAGGGAGTTAACTCCTCCTGGAGCTAACACTTGATTCTGTTATGATTTAAATTTATATCCGAGGCTCTTTTCAGGATAGATACTGTTTCCTTTATGGCTGCTATCTGTATTTCCTTACAGCTTGGTCTTCCAAGGATTGCTTCTAAGTATTTCTGAAGATTCTTTTTTTATTAAGCCAGTTGCTTCTATCACAATCGGTATAATGTTTATTTTTTTCAGAGACCATGTCGTTTTCAGATCATTTTTTTACGTCCTGATATTTTGTTATCTTTTCCCGTTCAGCTCTATTAAGGCCAAAATTATTTGGGACTGTGACGTCGATAATGAGCGCAGTTCTTTTGGGTTTGTTTCATATTACGATATCTGGTTTGATAGCTTTGTCTTTTATGTATCTGCCCGCCTGTATGTCTTTGTCGTAGAACATTGTCACTTTTCCGTTTTATGTTATCGGTGGTGGTTTATGTTCCCAGATGTTTGACGACCTATCTAGTTGCATCTCTTCTTTAGTGCGAATCCTTATGTGCCACTAAATTTGATTTATTAGAAAAAGAACATCACAAGAATGTGGCTTTTCTTCTTTTTTAAATTTTTATTTTACTTCAGTTAACTCCTCCTGGGGCTAACACTTGATTCTGTTATGATTTTAATTTATATCCGAAGCTCTTTTCAGGATAGATACTGTTTCCTTTATGGCTGCTATCTGTATTTCATTACAGCTTGGTCTTCCAACGGTTGCTTCTAAGTATTTCTGAAGATTCTTTTTTAAAGGTGGGTTGTTGTTTTCTGTTTTTGGTTTTGGAGAACATAATTAAGTTTTGCAAAATGGAAGTAGAAAAACAAAAAGCATCAATATTAGGTGCATTTCGTCCCACGAAGCCAATATCTTCAGACAGTCTCATCTGGTAGCACCAGAAGTATTTCTGAAGATTCTTTTTTATTAAACCAGTTGCTCCTATCACAACCGATATAATGTTTATTTCTTTCAGAGACCATGTCGTTTTTAGATCATTTTTAGGTCCTGATATTTTGTTATCTTTTTATGTTCAGCTCTGTTAAGGCCAAAATCATTTGGGACTGTGACATCGACAATGAGCGCAGTTCTTTCAGGCTTGTTCCATATAACAATATTTGGTTTGATGGCCTTGTCTTTTATGTATCTGCCTGTATGTTTTTGTCATAGAACCCAGTCATATTTCTGTTTGATGTTATTGGTGGTGGTGGTGGTGGTGGTGGTTCATGTTCCCAGATGTTCGTCGATCTGTCAAGCTGCATCTCTCCACAGATCTTCCAATGGAGGTACTTGCATATTTTGTTGTGACGAGCAGTGTAATGGCTATATGCCAATAAGATTGGGCATGCAGACATTAAATGGCTTGCGCTGTCAATCGCTGAGTGGCAAAACCCACACTGGCCATCTATGTTTGTAGGCTATCAATCCCTGGTATGTACTAGCATGTGTCTTTTTAAAGATGATTTTTGGGAAAATTCATAACCACACATTTCACACGAATAAGGTTTCTCCCCAGTGTGTGTGAACAGATGACATTGTAAATGTGCTTTGTGTGAAAATACCGAACCACACACTTCACATGAATATGGTTTTTCTCCCGTGTGTATAAACATATGACTTTTTAAATTTGCTTTTTGTGAAAATGCGGAACCACACACTTCACATGAATATGGTTTCTCCCCGGTGTGTGTTAAGATATGACTTTTTAAGTTGTATTCATAAGAAAATGCTGAACCGCAAATTTCACATGAATAGGGTTTTTTCCCACTGTGGTTGAACATGTGACTTTTTAAACTTTTTCTGTGGGAAAATGCTGAACCACAAATGTCGCAAGAGAAAGGTTTCTCGCCAGTGTGTGTCAACATGTGAACTTTGACGTTTGACTTCAAGGAAAATTTCGAACCACAAACTTCACATGAATAAGGTCGTTCACCAGTGTGTTTTTTCATATGAACCTTTAAACTTGACTTTTGCGAAAATGCTGAAGCACATATGTTACAAGGATAAGGTTTCTCGCCAGTGTGTGTTAAAATATGATCTTTTAGATGTGATTTACGGGAAAAGTTTGAACCACAAACTTCACAGCAATAAGGTTTTACGTTAACGTGTGTAAGCATATGAATTTTAAAACTTTGTTTTCTGGAAAATGCTGCAGTACACATATCACATGAATATGGTTTCTCGCTTTTTTTTTTCATTTTTCTTAAACTTTTTCTTCTAGGGGATGGGACATCCAACCAAATGTCTGACATTTACCCCTATTTTAGTGAGTCCAACCAAGAGATCTTTTCAGGATTCTAGCCGTCCCTTTCAGTGCAATCGTTTGTATTTCACTTGCACTTGGTTCACCGGGTATGCTTGCTATGTACTTTTTAAAGTTCTTTTTCATAAGCCCAGTTGCTCCTATGATGACTGGTATAATTGAAACGTCTTTTAATTTTCAATTTCGTTTCATATCATACATAAGTCCTTGATACTTTGTTATCTTTTCCCTCTCAACTCTGTTAAGCCCTGTATCATTGGCTACACTGACCTCTGTTATGGTCGCTTTTTTGTTTGCTCTGTCCCAAATCACTATATCTGGTTTAACGGCTGCGTTTTCAAGATATGTAGCAGTAGGGATTATGTAGTCATAGTGAATAGTGTAGTTGTCATTCCCAACTGTTCGTTCGGGTATATGTTCCCAGGAGGAGTTTCTCGCCAGTGTGTGTTGACGTATGAATTTTTAAATTTGATTTCAAGGAAAATGATGCATGGCACACATCACATGAATGAGGTTTCTCGCCAGAGTGTTAACATGTGAACTTTTGCATGTGATTTCAATTGTAGTTTGATTCGGATACATTATCAAAAAAAAAGAGTCCAATTAAGAAGAATCAGGTCTTTTTTTTTTTTTGTTATTTTGGGCTTGAACAATTAATTTAAAAAAAAACAAACTAATATTGATTTTGTATTAATCCAGTTGAATGTCAAAATTAATAAGATAAACTCACAAAAAAGAAAAAATATTTGGCTCCTTGGGTAGTTTGATTCGGATTGAGCCACACACTTTGCACGAAAAAGGTTTTTCTCTAGTGTGTGTCACCATATGCCTTTTTAAACTTTCGTTTCGGGAAAATGATGACTGACATATGTGACATGAATAAGGTTTTTCACCCGTTTGTTTGAACGTGTTAATTTTTAAATATGATTTCCGGGAAAATGCTAAATCACACATTTCACATGAATATGGCTTTTCGCCTGTGTGGGTTAACACATGAAATTTTAATAATCCCACTTTTTGCAGAAAATATATATATCTATACATGTGAGTGTTCTATTTAATAAAAATATGTGTAATGTTAAAATATTCCCACTTTTTTTGCATAAAATATATATATCTATACATGTGAGTGTTCTTTTAATAAAAATATGTGTAATGTTAAAATATTCCCACTTTTTTTGCATAAAATATATCTATATATGTGAGTGTTCTTTTAATAAAAATATGTGGAATGTCGAATAATCCCACCTTTTTGCAGAAAATATTTATATCAATATATGTGTGAGTTCTTTTGATTAAATTATGTGCGATATTAAATAATCCCACTTTTTGGCATAAAATATTTATAGCTATATATGTGCGTTCTATTTAATAAAAATATATGTAATATTGAATAATCCCACTTTTTGGCATAAAATATTTAAATCTATATATGTGTATGTTCTTTTGATTAAAATCATGTGCAATATTAAATAATCCCACTTTTTGGCATAAAATATATATATATATATCTATGTATGTGAGTGTTCTATTTAACAAAAATATGTGTAATATTGAATAATCCCACTTTTTGGCATAAAATATTTAAATCTATATATGTGTATGTTCTTTTGATTAAAATCATGTGCAATATTAAATAATCCCACTTTTTGGCATAAAATATATATATATCTATGTATGTGAGTGTTCTATTTAACAAAAATATGTGTAATATTGAATAATCCCACTTTTTGCATAAAATATTTATATCTATATGTGTGTGTATTCTATTTAATAAAAAATATGTACAATGCTAAATAATCCCACCTTTTTCACACACTATTTACCCCTTCTTTGTTTTATTTTACTTCAGTTGAAGTTCTCAGAAATCAAGGGGCCCACAACCTGGGGCTAACACTTGAATTTTATATGAGATACATAGATATTCGAATGTTCCATTAAAGTTCTTTATCTCTTAAACACTGAGTTAGTAAAGAAATTGAGAACATAATTTTCCTCTCCCGAATTAACCATTTTCATATGTTGTAGTATATATTTTGTTTTAGTCTTACTGGATTCCAGGACAAGAATTTATCTAGTCTGGTGGAGTATCCAGCTTTGTGCTATTAATTGAGGTAACATCACTTGGAGAAGGTGCACCATTCCTCATAAAAGCTAATGTGGGTTAGCCATAGTGAGGAGATCTTATTTTGGCAGCGAATACGAAATGTGATTTTGAATATTTGGTCAGGAAAGAAAAAGTATCCTCATGCCAGGTTGTTCTGACAAACCCCTGTCCTTAGACACTTGAGGATAGTGTCTAGTAGGCATCAAGTTCTCTCTCTTATTTTTTGTAATTTTCTTCCTTTGAAGATTGTAACGCTGGATATGGGGCAGCCAAACCAGCTGCCAACATTGCCCTGCTTTTTATTGAAACCAACCGAGAGCTCTTTTTAGTATCCTCATTGAACAAGCATGTTTTAAAATCATTTGTGTCTTTAACAAAAACAATGCTTAGGATAAAAGAAAATCCTGTATATATATAATGTGGAATGTTCCCTCTTTTTCCGAACAATATTTTAATATTTACTTATATATATATATATATATATATATATATATATATATATAGTAAGTTATAAGATGTATATGGTGATTAAGCTACACTGAATATTCTGCGTTTTATCCACTCTAGGACTCTGCAGGCTTATGCGCAAATTCTGTGGTTGTTTATCGTTTTTATATGCGCATCTTCTATTGAGATTTTAGTTAGCCAATCAGCTTTCTAGTATATTCAGTATAGCTTAATCGCCATATACATTTTATAACTTACTAATTAGCTCTACCTACGTATTGAGCACTTTTGAAGTAAATACTTAAAGTTTACGCATAAATCTAATCTTTTGTATATTAATTTTATGAGTAAATTAAGTAGTTATATATATATATATATATATATATATATATATATATATATATATATTTGTTCTATTTTACTTCAATTGAATTCTCAGAAATCAAGAGGCCAACTACTTTGGATTTACACTTAAACTCTATATAAAATACATATTATTTTCATATTGGTCTTTCGGTCTTACTGGATTCCAGGATACGAATTTATCTAGTCTGGTGGAGTATCCAGCTTCGTGCTATTACTTGAGGTAATATCACTTGGAGAAGGTGCACCATTCCTCGTAAAAGCTAATGTGGGTTAGCCATAGTGAGGAGATGTTATTTGGTCAGTGAATACTATGTGATTTTGAATATTTGGTTAGGGTTTACTTCTAGGGAAAAATATTCTCATGCCAGGTTGTCCTGACAAACCCCCGTACAGAGAGACCTTAGACACTCGAGGACAGTGTCTAGTAGGCATTCAAGTTCTTTATCAGTCTGCGTTCGCATGAGGTCATTTAGATGTGCCAGGCTTTTTGTTTTTAACTTTTGTTTTATTTTACTTTAGTAAGAGTTCTCAGAAATCAAGAGGCCAACTACCTGGGGCTAACACTTCAACTCTATGAGATACATAGCTATTTGAATATTCCATTAAATTTCTTTATCTCTCAAACACTGAATTAGTAAAGAAATTGAGAACATAATTTTCCTCCTCCCCAATAAACCATATAAAATACATAGATATTCGAATGTTCCATTAAAGTTCTTTATCTCTCAAACACCGAGTTAATAAAGACATTGAGAACATAAATTTTCTCTCCCCAATTAACCATTTTCATATTGGTCTTTCGGTCTTACTGGATTCCAGGATACGAATTTATCTAGTCTGGTGGAGTATCCAGTTCTGTGCTATTACTTGAAGTAACACTACTTTGAGAAGTCACAACATTTCTCATAAAAGCTAACGTGAGTTGTCCATAGAAAGATCTTATTTGGGCTGTGAATTCTATGTGAGTTTGAATATTTGCTCAAGGTTTATTTCTATGGAAAAAGTTCCCTCATGCCAAGTTGTTCTTACAATCCCTGTACAGAGATCTTAGACACTCGAGGATAGTGTCTATTAGGCATTCAAGTTTTTCACCAGTATTTGTTCGCATGAGGAGGTAATTTAGATGTGTTTGTGAAAATGCCAAATCACACACTTGACGTATTCATGTGATACATAGTTAATGTTTTTTCATAATTAATCTTGGAATAAATAAGGAATTGCAGTAGAATATTTTTTGGGTGAATTGGATAAAAAAGCAGAATTCAACTAGTCTGGTGGACTATCAAACTGTGTGTTATTACATCATTAGGGTAGGTGTATGATTCTTTTGTTTGAACAATGTTTAGCAATTTTTGTCGGATGCATAGAAAAAATAAATTGTCTAATTGAATAGACTGCACAAGTACAACGTCTTTTCAACAGTGTCTCACTAGGTAAATTTTAAAAGGGCTTTAAAACAGATGTTTCTTAAAATGATTCACGAAATCTTTCACAAATATAATGTTCTTCATTATTTACAATTTTACTTCAGTGAACACCTAGCAATCAAGGACCACAATCATACAGTCAACAAATTAGTTTTTTCTGCGATACATAGATATCCGAGTGTTAATGTTGCTTTTTTTCTCACTAATCCATCTTGAAATTAGTATGGAATTGCAGAAATTTACATCATTAGTGAAGGTGTGTGATTTCTTCATTTGAACAGTGTTTAGCAATTTTTGTCTGATGCAGAGAAAAAGAGATTGTCTTATGTCACGTCTGTAATTAAAAAGACACTTCACAAGTATAACGTTTTTAAACAGTGTATCAGCAGATGGATTTTAAAGGGTTTCCTCTCCAGTAGGCATTCAGGTTCTCTTCTGTAGGCATTCAAGTTCTTTCATATATATATGTGTGTGTTATATTTTGTCATCAGTTTTCCAATAAAAATCTGAAAATAGAAATCATGTGTTAATTGTATTCATCAAAGAAATGTTTAAAAAAAATGAAATTTCCTAAATTATTACTACTCTGTGACAACAGCATATTCTTTTCATTGTTTTGACGTTGATATCTTATATACTTTTATACAGAGTGATGTGGTTCTCGGTGGATTAACTGTGTCGAATATACACTCGAGAGTCAAAACAATGAAAAGAATATGCTGTTGTTACAGCCCTAGTGATTACATGCATAATAGTCTTTTATTTTTGTTAGTTTAAAACTTGTATTCATTATATTCGCATTATATATTACATTATATGAATCTATTAATAGATTATGTCATAGCATATTCCATTGAAGCACTTTTAGATGAGCGGATTTATGCAACCTTGCAGTAGATAACTCACTGCTGATGCAATTCTCTATCTATATAAAAGCCAAGTACGTCCAAGGATGGAGTACTGCTGCCACATCTGGGCAGGGGCTTTTTTGTTTGTTTTTTTTTACATGGGCATCACCATTTATCAAGGCCAAGAGACCACTCGAGGATAAGGGTCAAAGAGTGTACAGTAGAAATTGGATAATATAGTAATCATTAGTAATGGAAATTCGGTAAATTTGATAACTTATATGGAACAGCTCATCAAAAACTTATTTACGTTAGACTTGAAGACAACCATATTGTAGTCAGTTGGAAAGCAGGAAAACAGAAGACAATTCCATATGCGTGCAGTTCTAAGAGAGAAGCTTTGCTCATGGAATCTACGTTTAGGTTTAGGCAGAGATAAAGAGTGGTGGGGGGAATTATTGATAGTGTTTTCAGCTAGACGAGTGTTTCTTGTGAAAGTCTGGTGAGGGGGGACGATAGATTGGAGCTCAGTCAAGCACTTACCATGAAAATAACGATAAAGCAGAGACAAACTCACAACATCTCTTCTGTGAGAAAGAGGTTGCAGGGAAGAGAAAAGGACATCCCCTACGAGGCTACAAAGTCTATTTTGAACTCTATCAAGGCAGGATAAGTCCTTTTTAGCAGCTCCTGCCCAGATGTGGCAACAGTAATGCATCCTTGGATGTACCTGGCTCTAATATAGATAGAGAATTACATCAGCAGTGAGATATCTACTGGACTGATAGAAAGATCCCACCATTTTTCCAGTAGCCTTGCAACAGATTTAATGTATGTGTTCCATTTGCTAAAAATAGCCTATCCTGCCTTGACAGGGTACAAAATAGACTTCGGGGCTTAGTGGGGGATGGCTTTTTCTCTTCACTGCAACATCTCTCCCACAGAAGAGATGTTGCGAGCCTATTTTTGTTTTATAGTGCTCATATGAGCTTCAACCTCTGGTCCCCCCTCACCAATCTTTCATGAAAAACACCCATCTAGCTGAAACCACTGTCATTAATTTTCCTCATTATTTATCTGTTTCTAAATTAAAACGTAGATTCCATGAACAAAGCTTCTTTTCACAGAAGTGCACGCCTGTGGAACTCTCTTCCGTTTACCTGTTTCCCACCTGACTACAACTTGGATGTCTTCAAGTCCAACATAAACAAATTCATGATAAGTAAGACACTTTATCGAATCTCCATTACTAACGCTTACTAAAATACTATTTCATTGATTACTGTACATGCAATAATCCTTATCCCCGAGTGGCTTCTGGGCCTTGATAAGTGGTGACATCCATGTAAAAAAAAAAATAATCAAACACGTGTGAGCTTAACAAACTTAACTGTTAATAAAACAGTTATTTAAAAAGTTTATTTTATAAACCTATTGGCACTTCTGCCTGTTAATAATATTTCTTTTTTTCTATAATTCTGCAAAAACGGTTTTTAAACATCTATATTTCATTTAAGACATATTAAAATATATTTTTGATCAATAAACTATTTCTTTAAATTTTAAAAATATGGGAATACTTTGATATTAAAAAAAATCCTAATTGTGAAATTTATGAATTTCACAATTAGGAAATGTAAAAAGAATACTTATTTTTAAAAATTTATTTTATCAAAATTATTCAAAAATGTTCTTTAACAAAGTTCACAGTTCTACTGCTCTCCCTACATTGTTTACGAATAAAACAGTTTTTTTTGTTTTTTTTACATGGAGGTCACCACTTATCAAGGCCCAATGGCCACTCGAGGATAAGGGTTATTGTGTGTACAGTAATCAATGGGATAATGTAGCAATAGTATTGGAGAATTGGTAAGGTGTCATTAGAAATTTGTTTATGTTGGACTTGAAGACATCCAAGTTGAAGTCAGAAGGGAAACAGGCAAGCAGAACAGAGTTCCACAGGCATGTTGTTCTAAGAAAGAAGCTCTGTTCATGGAATCTACATTTTGATTTAGGCACAGATAAGGAGTGGGGAAAATTATTGACAGTGGTTTTAGCTAGTCGGGTGTTTTTTGAAAAAGATTGGCGAGGGGAGACCAGAGATTGGAGTTCAGACGAGCACCTGCCATGGAAATAATGATAAAGCAAAGATAGGCTTGTAACGTCTCTTCTGTGGGAGAGAGGTTGCAGGGAAGAGAAAATGGCATCCCCACCAAGCCACGAAGTCTATTTTGTACTCTGTCAAGGCAGGATAGGATGTTTTTAGCAGCTCCTGCCCAGATGTGGACATACTTGGCTTTTATATAGATAGAGAACTGCATCATTAGTAAGATATCTTCTGGAGCAGTAGAAGGATCCCACCATTTTCCCAGTGACCATGGTCACAGACTTGATGTGTGTATTCCATTTAAGATCAGGAGTAAAGGTCAAACCCAGAAGCTTGTCAAAACATGGGGCCTCTCCTAGATGAGAGCCATCCATTTCAATTGATGCCAGATGGGGATCAGAGCGTTGATGATGTAAAGATAGGAGCTTGGTCTTAGATGCATTAAAGGTAACCAGCCACCTCTTCCCCCATTGTACCATGTGCTCAAGATCAGAGGAGAGAGAATCAGAGATAACATCATCATTTATGGTATTTGATGTGTTGCCATACATCGTGTCATCAGCATAGATGTCAACGAAAGATTTTAGTATGTGTTTTGGGAGATCATTGATGTAGATCAGGAAGAGAATTATGCCCAGTATGGACCCCTGAGGGACTCCAGCATTAATACTGTGGGCCTCTGATTTCTGCCCATCAACCACTACTCTTATGAGCCTATCAGAGAGAAATGATTTAATGATCGAGAAAACATTTCTAGTTATACCGTAGCTTGAAATCTTGTGAAGTAGGCCTTTATGCCAAACCTTATCAAAGGCCTTTTATATGTCAAGAGCAATTGCCCTAGAAATGAAGCCTTTGTCGAGAGATTTGCTAATCCTATGAGATATAATCATTAGCACATCTGCTGTAGATCTAGCAGAATGGAAACCATATTGTGTGTCGCTAAGAAGGTTTTTTCTGCTGAGGTGGTTGACTACTTCTCTATTTATTGTGGATTCCAGCAACTTACTCATGACACACAGGAGACTTATTGGTCTGTACTGAGAGGGCGATGACATCACCTGAATTCTTAAATACAGGACATACTGATGAGGTTTTCCAGAGTGTTGGGAAGCACTTCTCCTTAAGGCAACACTTAAACAGTTTGGTAAGTATGGGGGCAAGTTCTGGTTGTAATTTTTTTAACACTATAATTGGAATACTGTCAGGACCAGTTGCTTTACTGGAGTCAAGGTTCTTGATTAGCTTGGCGACCTCACGGACAGATATTTGTATGTTGCATAACGTGTTGTCTGTTATAGGAGGGAATATGGAGAGTTGATGGCCTTCGTCACACAGGGTAGAATTTGCCGCAAAGTTCTTGGTAAATAGTTTGGTTTTGTCGGATGCTGTCGAGATGACCTCAGGTCCATTGATAATGGTTGGGATAGAACACATGTTTTTGTTCAGGATCCTATTTGCTATTTGCCAGAACTGGTGAGAACCTAGCCGCTGCTCAGCTACTTTGGATTTAACGGATTGAGCATTTAGTTCTCTTGAATTTTTTGTTACTCTTTTACAGTGGTTGCTGGCATTCCTGAAAGCAGCTTTAGTTTCAGTGCAGTTATTTTATTTTTGTTTTTGTTTGAAAATAAAACAGTTATTTAAAAATAAAATACTTATGAACATATTGTTTACATTAAGTGAAAAAATCAAACAAAGAAAAAACGGTGTGATCCCTTTGAATGTCCCTTCTAGTCATTCAAGTATTGCATCCCTTATTTTCTGCCTTTTTCATTGAAAGTAAACATTTGCTGAATATTTCCGTTCGTATATTTCACAATTCCGGGTTATTTAACGCCGAATCCAGTTATTTTGGAAATAATATTCATGTTGCATTCAGTTATTTTGTAGAAGGTACCTTCAATCGCTACTTTGTAGTGTTTGGTTAGGGGTTCTATAGTGGTTTTTATCGTTTTTGTTCCCTGCTCTACAGAACGTTAATGAGCGTTTTTTTATTACATTTTCACCCCAAACAAGGCACATTGCCACTTTGTTGTAGGGGGCTACTATCAGGGACATAATCATCAGGGGTAATGTGTAGGGAGTTGGCCAGCAAGATGTCCGTTCACATTACACTTGAACTTCTGCATGTCAGTACAGTTGGGAAAGCAGGGACCCAGAAGGGAATTCCAAAGTCTAGCTGTTCTGGGGAAGAAACTACTGGAGTAGAAGGCTCTCTTACATCTAGGGATCTCAACTGTGAAGGGGTGGGATTTAGCTGCTTGTCAGGTTTGTCGGAAGCATTTATTTCCAGGGGGCACAAGTGCTTGCAGTTCGTCAGAGCATTCACCGTTAAAGTACTTGTAGAACAGGCAGAGGGATGCTATATTTCGTCGATGGGACAGAGGCTGAAGTTTAGATGACAGTCCAGGACCTATCAGATTGGGGACTCTCTTTTGAACCTTGTCTAGGAACGAGAGACTAGTGGCAGATGCACCAGCCCAAATATGACAACAATACTCCACACATTGGCGAATGATGGCCTTATAGAGGTATAGGATACTTTCGGGCATTAGTAGCTTTCTTCGCAGCAGTCCTAGTAACACTCTCAATGTAATTGTTCCTACTCATGTTTCCTGTGAACGTTTTACAATGGGACAGGTAAAAGGGTTACAGTATTAATGTTTAGTGCATTTTAAGTTGGAAAATCAGTCAGAAAATGGGGGAGATAGAAATAGAAAAGGTGAAATAGAAAGAAAGAAAAGGGGAAAAGGTAGGTTGTTTTTGTTTTTAGTTTTGCAGAACATGATTAAGTTTTGCTAGTTGAAGTAAAAAACAAAAAAACATTAATGTTAGGTGCATTTCGTCTCATGAAACGGAAAAAGGAATTGAGCTGAAATTTTCAGGATTTACTCCTTTCAATGGTACTAAAAGAATCTGAAAGTTTCAGGAGATTTGGAGAACATCAATTCCAAGCCCTCACTGAGATTGGCTGGACTGACATAATAGATGACAATCCGTAGTGATTAATTCGTACATTAAAATGAGATGGTCACCTGGTTCATGACACGGACTGACGCCATGTACATTTCAATATAAGTTAATTTAAAAATGAATAAGTACCGAAATTTTCATGAAAATCTAATCATTAGTTGATTTTTGCTAGATTTATTAAGTATGTGTAACTTCAGTAATTGTTTGGTAACATTTAGTGGAAAAAAACAATAATGAAACTCTTTAAAACCGATTCTATTGACGGTGTGGTACTGGTGAGCTCCTTTTATTGTCTCCTAAACTTATTGCTGTCACATTTGGGCTGGTGCATCTGCTACTAGTCTCTCGCTCCTTGACAAGGTTCAAAAGAGAGTCGCAAATCTGATAGGCCCTGAACTGGCATCTAAGCTTCAGCCTCTATCTCATCGATGAAATGTTGCATCCCTCTGCCTTTTCTACAAGTATTTTAATGGTGAATGCTCTGATGAACTGCAATCACTTGTGCCCCCATGACGTGAGCACCCTCAACAAACCCGACAGGCTGCTAAATCCCCCCCCCACACTGTAGAGATCCCTAGATGTAAAAGATCTTTCTACTCCAATAGTTTCTTCCCCAGAACCGTTAGACTCTGGAATTCCATTCCAGGTCTCTGCTTCCCCAACAGTACTGACGTGCAGAAGTTCAAGTGTAACGTGAACTGACATCTTGCTGCCCAACTCCCTACATAGTACCCCAGTAGTTGTTGCCCTGATAGTAGCCCCCTACACCAAAGTGGCAATTTGCCTTGTTTGGGGTGAAAATGTAATTAAAAAAAAATAAAAATAAATAAATAAAAATTACAGCTCCTTGTCTCTGACTTTTTTCTGCTTAAAGTAAACTTAGTGATTAATTCATACATTAAAATGAGATGGTCAAGTGGTTTACAACACGGAATGATGCCATGAACGTTCCTATATAAGTTAATTTACAAATGAATAAGTATCAAAATTTTCATGAAAATCTAATCATTAGTTGATTTTTGCTAGATTTATTAAGTATGTGTAACTTCAGTAATTGTTTGGTAACATTTAGTGGAAAAAAAAAACAATAATGAAACTCTTTAAAACCGATTCTATTGACGGTGTGGTACTGGTGTGATCCTTTTATTGTCTCCTAAACTTATGTAAGAATGACAGACCCTTGTCTCTGATTTTTTTTCCGCTTAAAGTAAACTTTTTCCCGTGCATGTAAGTCTGAACTGATGTATTGATTGAGATAGATGACTTTAGAGGACATAAGAAGGATCACATTGGTACAGATGCAGGTTCTGCCACACAGAAATGGAAAGTGTGAGTCATCTAGTATCAAGTTGCAAGGTTCGTTTGGGGGATGTATGACCTTCACCGAGGTGCACGATTTATATGATCTTCACCGAGGTGCACGATTTATATGATCTTCACCAAGGTGCACGATTTATATGATCTTCACCAAGGTGCGCGACTTGACACACAAAAAAAAAACAGCCTCTTAATCACCTGCTAACACACGCGTCACTGTAACGTCCAATGACAACAACAACAACCTTCTCACTCGACCTGCCTTTTATACCACTATCTCAATCACTGGACGTAACTCAGCGTAGTTAACCCCCACCCTCCCATGTTAAATAATAGTTTTCGACAAAGACCAAATTTTACATTAATACAAGGTTTAATTGGAAAATATATTTTTAATCGGCTTTCTTTCAAGAAATTCCACAAATTTAAAAGTAAATATGTTTAGTACATTTAAAATCAATTAAAAAATATTGGAAATTATCAATATTTATAAAAAAAAAATTTATCTATATTTTTTTAATTTTAAATGTTCTGATCTTCACCGAGGTGCGCGACTTGACACACAAAAAAAAACAGCCTCTTAATCACCTGCTAACACACGCGTCACTGTAACGTCCAATGACAACAACAACCTTCTCACTCGACCTGCCTTTTATACCACTATCTCAATCCCTTCTCTTGTGCATGCGCCTGTAGATTCCTGACAACCTCGAGACTTCCGCTTATAAAAACCCAAGTTTTGTTGTCGCGCATGCCTATACAAGGCACAAACACGTGGGCGTTTGTTTTGTTGGTAAGTACTACAGGATGGCTAGACATGATGCAGTATGTAAGTACCTCTGCTCCATCCATGCTTTCGTTCAGTTTTGAAAGAAAAAGGATACCCCTTATACGCTCACCTTCTCTTGGTTTATCAACTGCCAACAATAATAAACCCAACTTTGAAACAGAAAATTAGAAAAGTAAACATCACAAGTATTAATACTATTTAACTACAACTACAAAAAGAACGAAATGGAGAGAGAGATATAGCAAACGAGAAGACTAATTATCGAGTTTTTTTCTAAACTCGTTTAAATAATCTTGATGCCTCCGTCCAAGCTTGAAAGACAAAGAATACCCCCCTGTAGGGGTAGCTGCATATGTAATTGTGAGGCAAGTGTTGCGTAATCTCCAACCACACCTCTCCTGAATCAGCACTGTTTGAGTCAAGTTTGAGTCAAGTGTCAAGGAGAAGACCAGGACGACTGGAAACAATGCCGAGATAAGCGGAGAGCACATACAGCACCTGAAAGTCCCAAATGGTCACCCATTTAGTAATGACCAGGTTAAACGTTGCTTAACTTCATTGATCCATCAGGAACCAGTGTGTCAACGTGATTATGCTGTATGTACTGGACCATCTGTAAAAAATTAAACATCCAATGTAGCAGTAAGTCATGGGGACATCAACGTGAAAGAACAGTTGGAAATGACTTATATACCATACATTACGACCATGTAATCCCTACAGCCACCGACCTTGAAAATGCTGCTGTGAAACCTGACATAGTTATATGGAATAAGTCAGAGAGAGTTGCAACCTTGGTTGAAGTGAGTGTCCCTAATGATGGAGGTCTGAACAGAGCTGAAAGAGAGAAACAGACCAAATATAAAGATCTCGTGTATGATATGAAAAGAAATTGAAATCTCAGAGAGATATCAATCATAGCAGTTATTATGGGTGCCACAGGGCTTATGAAGAAGAACCTGAAGTCCTACCTAACTAATATTCCTGGTGAACCAAGTGCAAAAGAGATCTAGACAATTGCACTTAAGGCTACAACAAGGATACTAAAAAGAGCTCTCGGTTGGTTTCAATAAAAAGCAGGGCAATGTTGGCATCTGGTTTGGCTACCCCATATCCACCTTAACAATCTTCAAAGGAAGAAAATTTAAAAAAAAAAAAAAAGGGAAGCATGTATGGTCCCCTTGAGTGCAGAAAGAACGTGGCATAAAAAATTTCTAAGTTCAGCATTTGCCCCCCCCCCATTTAGCTCCAAAAGTCCCCAAAGGAGACGTCAAATCCTAGTGAAACTGAATAAACGGTGCAGTTTTAGGCCTTAACATATGTAAATTTGAGTTCTGCACCATGCAAAATAAGAAATCTATCATTTACCCCTCCCCCATCTTGCCCCAAAAGTCGCCAAGGCCTTAACATATTTAAATTTGAGTTCAGCACCATGCAAAACTGCTAAATAGACATACACAGAAAATTTTGGACAAATATGATAAAATAGTCCCAAAAATGGAGTGTTTTTATTAGCCCTAAAAGAACCCCGGGGGCACACCCAAGAGTTATCGCGAAGTATAGACAAACAAAATTATACAAAAATCAGTTATTTACAACTTTTCAGAAAGTTTTATAAAAATACAAGGCATCAATTTTTTTTTAATAAGCACAAAAGTGACAATTTTCGTCATTTTAACCCAAAAGGCACCCTTGCAGGGGGAGGGGACAAAGGTTTTCCCGGAAAACTGGGATGGGGAGGGAATGTCGGCACTTTAACTGGAGTTATCTCCCTTTAGCATTTCTAAAATTCAGACAAAAATTAAAAATAAATCCAAGATGTCTTCCTTCAACGCGCTCTCATAAAACGTGTTTTTTCCGCTGTAAAAAAAACAAAACAAACAAAAAAACTACTCTATCAAATTAAGTGAAATTTTTTTCGGAGATCTTCAGTTCAAAACGGATACGTACAATATAACCTTTTTTTTTTTTTTTTTTTTTTTCGATATTTTCATTTTTTAATGTCTTGATTAAACTGTGCAAGTACCGAAGATTTTATAAGGAAGAACGACCGTAAAGTGGGGTATCACTTTAATAGAACATTATAATCGAAAAGTGATCCCACACGATAACGGTCATTAAATAAATTTAAAAAAAATATTTTTCTTGCTAATAGGAAATTTAAGTCGGCGCTTCTACACTATTAGAACGAGATTTTGGAAATCGTAAAAATGAAATTTCACATGAAAACAATGGTATCTACGTATTCCTCGTATTTTTAAGATGATTATATCCAAAAATTACGAAAATCGATAAAGTAGAAAATTATTTATTAAAGAAAATAAAAAATAGAATTTGATGAAAACGATCGGAGAAAACATAGGAGAGTTCAAAAAGGGGCAGACGTTGGGAATCTGAGCCTTACCTTATAAATTCCACAATTTTCACTTTTTTTAAAAACGTTTTTGTTAATATCATCCAATAGAGATTTATGTATCAGATAATTAAAAAAAAATAACTTTCAAAATCTTTTTTTATGACTTTTCACGGCTTGTTCAGTTTCTATTATAACGTTGTAGTAAATTAAACACGGACTTAAGGTCCATCTGCACACCACCGGAAGTTGGCTTTTTATTTTTACTCTAAAATAACTGGACGTAACTCAGCGTAGTTAACCCCCCACCCTCCCATGTTAAATAATAGTTTCCAACAAAGACCAAATTTTACATTAATACAAGGTTTAATTGAAAAATATATTTTCAATCGGCTTTCTTTCAAGAAATTCCACGAATTTAAAAGTAAATATGTTTAGAACATTTAAAATCAATTAAAAAATATTGGAAATTATCAATATTTATAAAAAAAAAAATTTATCTATATTTTTTTAATTTTAAATGTTCTAAATTCATGGAATTTCTTGAAAGAAAGCCGATTAAAAATATATTTTTCAATTAAACCTTTTATTAATGAAAAAATTGGTCTTTGTTGAAAACTATTATTTAACATGGGAGGGTGGGGGTTAACTACGCTGAGTTACGTCCAGTTATTTTAGAGTAAAAAAAAAGTCCAACTTCAGGTGGCGTGCGGGTGGACCTTAAGTCCGTGTTTAATTTACTACAACGTTATAATAGAAAACTGAACAAGCCGTGAAAAGTCATAAAAAATGATTTTAAAAGGTATTTTTTTTAATTATCTGATACATAAGTCTCTATTGGATGATATTAACAAGAAAAAAGTTAAAAAAAAAAAAAAAAAATAGTGAAAATTGTGGAATTTATAAGCTTAGGCTCAGATTCCCAACATCCGCCCAAAAGGGAGCTATTTTTCCATTTCGATTTAAACAATATGGCGGCAATTTTTCATCTGCTAACACGGTTAAAAGTTGTTTTGTTTAATAATTCAGTAATATTCAGGTAATTCCGACTGCATAATTTGGAAGCTACCATTGTAACTTATTAGAATTGACAAAAAAAAAAATCAGTTGAAACCATTGTTTTTTTTTGTTGTTTTTTTAAAATCTGAAAACTCCATTTATTGACGTCGCAGAAAAAAAAAACGTGAAAAGGAATTAATTTTACGTTTACGTTTAGTTTTTTCCTGTGAATAAAAAATTTAATATCTCAAAGTGTAGTATCTGTTCCGGCAGATACTGCAAGCAAATAAATACCAACCCCACATATAAGACCTTGGTCAATGTAGGGACAATCCTTCATACTTGGACTCACCACCTCCAAAGAAGACAAGGGTGCAGCCCTCCGCTGGCAAGGTCATGCTCACAGTCTTCTGGGACCAGGACGGAGTAGTGATGACAGATTTCTGTCAAATTTTGCCAAACGACAATAAATGTTGATAATTGATAAAATTATAATTTTAAATAACGCATGAGTGCATTTGATATGAGAGAAAACAAAAACATCAGAATTAAAAAACCAAAACAAAAAAGTAACGAAGAATTGAATCGCTCCCTGTTTTTTAATTTTTTTGTTTTGTTTTTATTATTGTTTTTTCATCAAACCAATGATAATGAATGCTTTGAATTGTCAAATATTTTGTGCAGATATATATTTTTAGTCGGTCCGTCGATCTGTCTGTCGGTCGGTTTGTCCGTAACACTTTTGTACTTGGCCTTTTTGGTTAAGATCAAAGTGTAAACACCCCCCCTCCCACCACACACACATAAATACAAATTTAAAGAGGTAACCATGATAAAAGATGCTGACCGAGAGAAAAATCATTTAAAATTTATAACAAAGACGAGATGGATTAACTAACCTCACCATCCCTCCTTTTTTTGAGTTGGCCTTGTGCCTAAGTTTTTTGTTCATTTTCCTAACTGTATTTTTTTTTTTCCTGTGAATAAAAAATTTAATATCTCAAAGTGTAGTATCTGTTCCGGCAGATACTGCAAGCAAAGACCATATGTGGGGGAAACCCCACATATAAGATCTTGGTCAATGTAGGGGCAATCCTTCATACCAATTGTCACTATCCAGCTCCCCTACTCACTGGGGAGTTGGTCCCCATTTCCCTTTCACTCCTCACATTAAAAATCGGCCTTGTGCCTAATTTGCTCGGTGGGGAAGCAAATAAATACCAACCCCACATATAAGACCTTGGTCAATGTAGGGAAAATCCTTCATACTTGGACTCACCACCTCCAAAGAAGACAAGGGTGCAGCCCTCTGCTGGCAAGGTCATGCTCAGTCTTCTGGGACCAGGACGGAGTAGTGATGACAGATTTCCTGGCAAAGGGTACCACAATTACAGGAGCCTATTATGCTTCACTTTTGTGAAAATTAAGGGAAGCTGTGAAAATCAAGAAGCAGGGCAAGATCAGCAAAGGTACCCTCCCCCTGCAGGACAACGCTCCGGTCATCAACTCGCATGTCGCCAGATCTGAAGCACGGGCATGTGGTTATGAAATCCTACCCCATCCTCCCCACTCTCCTGACCTTTCACCCTCTGACTTTCACTTCTTCCCAGCCATGAAGTTGTTTTTGAAAGGAAAGCGTTTCCCAGATGATGCAGCCTTGATTTCTGAAGTCACGTCGTGATTGGGGGACCAACCTGGGGTGTTCTACAAAAACGGTTTCCATAGCTGCATCAAACGATGGGAGACATGCATAACTCTCGGTGGTTCCTATGTAGAGAAAGACTAATAAGTGTGCCAAGTTTCGTTGCTCTACTGCTATGGGAAGTGGGTCAGGGGCATTACTTATTGCACGCCCCTGATATGATTGAGTCTATTACACTTGTAACACTGTCGTAAAGTGTTTGTCTCCTTAGGTGTAAGTCGTGATGACCATGCAGCTAATGCAGCTTCCCATGAAGTTCTTTAAAATAGCACGAGCACGCACATTTGGATTGATGAATGACGGCGACATATATCAGCAAGTTGAAATACGAAATGTTCCTTTTCACTGTCTGACATGTTTTTACTTCTTTCTGCGCATCCTCACATAAAATTGATTTCTTCAAGTGTGTTAATATTTAGACTGCAGTGAGTTTCTCTCAGTAACAACATCGGTAGAGAACTCGACTGGAACACTAAATGAGTACCAAAGTTTTATATATCACAAATTGAAGAGAAAAGGTCAATAAATAATATATTCAAATTAAAAAAAAAAGTAGTGTTTTTTAGAAATTTACCTGTAAAGTCCGAAGTTTAAAACCTTTTATTTTTAAAATCACATTGTTTTTTTTTGTTTTTTGTTTTTTAATGAAACCTTGGTCCTTGCTCCTTTAATTGAAAAAAAAAAAATACATTTTTCGAGTAGTTATAAGCTTTGAAAGGAAGGGGAAAAAGTTATAAGCTTTGAAAGAAAGGGAAAAAAGTTATAAGCTTTGGAAGGAAGCGAAAAAAACTCAATTGCTGAATAAAATAAACATGTCATTTATTTTCTGTTAAAAATAAATGGTTTAGGTGGAACAAGTGTTCAGTTCAGTCGTTGACGACTACGCGCGTGGAAAAAGAGGAATAAGGTAGGAGAAAGAGAAATGGCAGTACAGCATGTAGAAAAAGAAAGAGAGAGAGGGTTGATCTCAGTAAAGCCGCGCGTGCATGGTAGCAGTCGGCTATGTGGAAGATGCTTGTAACAAGTATTCCATATATTTCGGCAATCTAGCAATGAATGTACATTGCAGGCATTGATCCGATACACCACCAAACAGGACTACAAGCCGGTGTAGTTCTGCCAAAAATACTATGATGCTATTCTCTATCTATATTAGAGCCAGGTACGTCCAAGGATGGAATACTGTTGCCACATCTGGGCAGGAGCTGCTAGAAAAGACTTGTCCTGCCTTGATAGAGTTCAAAATAGACTTCGTAGCCTCGTAGGAGATGTCCTTTTCTCTTCCCTGCAACCTCTATCTCACAGAAGAGATGTTGCGAGTTTGTCTCTGATGTATCGTTATTTTCATGGAAAGTGTTCGACTGAGCTTCAATCTATGGTCCCCCCTCACCAATCTTTTACAAGAAACACTCGTCTAGCTGTAAACACTATCAATAATTCCCCCCACTCTTTATCTGTGCCTAAACCTAAACGTAGATTCCATGAACAAAGCTTCTTTCTTAGAACTGCACGCCTGTGGAATTGTCTTCCGGTTTCCTGCTTTCCGGCTGACTACAATATGGTTGTCTTCAAGTCTAACGTAAATAAGTTCTTGATGAGCCGTTCCATATAAGTTATCAAATTTACCAAATTTTCATTACTAATGATTACTATATTGTCCAATTTCTACTGTACACTCTTTAACCCTTATCCTTGAGTGGCCTCTTGGCCTTGATAATGTGGTGATGCCTATGTAAAAAAAGAAAAAAGATTGCTGAATAAGCATATCAATATTTAGGTTTAGGCACAGATAAAGAGTGGGGGGAATTATTGATAGTGTTTACAGCTAGACGAGTGTTTCTTGTGAAAGTTTGGCGAGGGGGGACCATAGATTGAAGCTCAGTCGAACACTTTCCATGAAAATAACGATACATCAGAGACAAACTCGCAACATCTCTTCTGTGAGATAGAGGTTGCAAGGAAGAGAAAAGGACATCTCCTACGAGGCTACAAAGTCTATTTTTAACTCTATCAAGGCAGGACAAGTCCTTTCTAGCAGCTCCTGCCCAGATGTGGCAACAGTATTCCATCCTTGGACGTACCTGGCTCTTATATATAAATAGATATCTATGAGATAAATGTACAGCCTTTGTCTATCTAGTCTGATGTTACAAGATTAGGCTATCTGATGCCATCGGTTTGCTGACTTGAATGCACCAAACATTGACTTTTATTATTTTGTCTTTTCCTTTTGTAAAACTCAATCATGTTCTGCAAATCCCAAAACAAAAACAAGCTTTCTTATTATTCAAATTACTTTTCTCATCTTGAGTGATATTTTTATAACATTTCAATCCATTTACACTCCAATCTACTTCAAGTTCCTATGTA